>NW_006408567.1:6820363-6837304 GCF_000296735.1 Chrysochloris asiatica
TACCCAAATGGGGAGGGGGGACTACAAAGGCAAGAAGTGACTGGCTTACAAGCCTTCAAGAGGGAACCTAATGCCAGGGAGCATGGAGGAAGGCAGAATCTCCAGTAGGTACTACTCAATCTGTCTGGGTGGAGCTGATGAAAGGAGATACAGATGGGTAATTAGTGGTACTGTAGTGAATAATGCTTATCAGGACGGATTGTGAGTGTTGGAAATGCAAAGGTAGACATTTTGTAACAAGGAAGGGAGTGATTAATTATCCAGGATAGGAGCGGAGGTCTCTGTGACCATCAATGGAGAAGAGCCGAGAACGGGACCCTACCCAGAGAAACAGAGATGCCTGAGATAGAGACAGAGACGACTTACCCTTTGGTTGGTTGATGATGCATGGAGGGGATTGGAACCATGGCAATGAGATGATATACGATGGAATGAATGTAAAACTAAAGTTGTCCCATGTAAACTATCATATAATTCACAATAAAACATTTTTTAAAAAAAAGAGAGAGAGAGAGAGAGAGAGGAGGTAGGAGCAAGAGCGAGTTATTTTTAGGAAGCAGTGAAGTTCTGTTTATTGTTGTTGTTGTTGTTGTCAGGTGCCATCGAGTCGGAACCGACTCATAGCGACCCCATGCAGAGCAGAACGAAACAATGTCTCATCCTGGGCCAACTTCACTACCGCTGCCACACTTAAGGCCAATTCATCTCGTTAGGGGTCTTCCTCTTTTTCTCTGACCCTCCACCTTATCCAGCATGACATCCTTCTCCAACGACTGTTCTCTCCGGACAATATGTCCAAAGTATGAGAGACGAAGTGTAGCCATCTTGGCCTCCAAGGAGCACTCTGGCTGCACCTTAGTCCTCAAGCTGACATCTTTGCTCTTGAACACTTTAAAAGGTTCCTGTTTATAGTGACAGGAAATTTGTCAATGATTATTGGTGATGGTTGCACAATGCTATTAATGTAATTGCTGTCACTAAATTCTACAATGAAAAATGTTGACTTGGCAACTATTGTTATGTGTATATTTACAATAAATTTTTTAAATATATTACATTCCCATTGGGTGTCACTGTTCTGAAAGCCAGGTTCAGAGAGACAATTGTATTTTGTTCTTGGTCCATGATGCATTTTATGACTTTTGAAACAAGACAAGGAGCATTATTCAAGAAATAGTGCTGGCCCTTCTAATCAACCCAGTGATAAAAATATTGGAGGAATATTCTGTATACTCTTGGTTCTTGTAAACTCAGTTGCTTATAATTTTATTAAATGAAACCAGCAGGTACATTTTCCATAGAACTGGTTAATATGTTTTAACGAATATTTGTTCTCCCGCAAATTTTCTTCTTAACCAAGACCAAAGGTCTTGACATTGTGTGCCAAATGATCTATAGAGACCACACAACAGAAAGATAAGCAACCCCATGAAGACCCAGCCGCATAATTGGGTGAGAACAAAACAAAATTTCAAGTCTAAATAACACCAACTCAGAAGTTCATCTTCCATACATGGAGGTTAGGAAATAAATAGAAATAAAATCCTATGATCAAAAACAGCCTTTCAATTTAGAGCTCTGTTTAGCAAACTTATTTCCATGTCTTTGGGGGATGGCTTATAACAATAGTACTTTTCTGAGGTGGTTTCAGAAAATTATATTAAATGAAAAATCCTGTCAAACAGATGTGTTCACAAGTCCCTGTCCACATAGCAGTCAATCTGCTTAATGAAAACAGTGCTATGCTTCACAATGAGTGCTTTCTACTGTTACAGTATTGTTATCGGAGGGTCTCAGGAGTAAAGAGGGATGGAAAAGAATGAGAGTGAGGAAATTGCCAGAACTAGGGGTCAGAGATAGAATATTTCCAAGGCAGGTAACTGAGCATGGTAAAGATGGGGGAAAAAAGATACCAAAAAAAAAATGCAGTGGAACAACAAAAACAGCAAATCCAGAACTTAGAAAAAGAACACTTGCTTTATTTAGATCAACGAAATCAAGCAAATAATACAACCTCTGTGCTCTGTTTAATAGGTTCCATTTAAATATAATTAGAATGAAGCCATCTACTTCCATTTCCCTCAAATTCATTAAAATGAGATTTTACCAGTATTCAAGAGTTGTTCCTTACCCAAGTTACCCTTGTCTCCAGGGAGCCCTAAGACAACTTAGCTTGTCCTCAAAAGTGATAGAGGAAATTGTATTGGACTTTTCCAGGTAAGTTTCACGTGTCTGTACTGTTTGACTACCTTTGGAATAATTGATTGTTATTTTTCATGTTTTGTCTTCAAAGCAAGCAAGAACAGCTCTATTTAGTGCTCTGCAAAAGAAAACCTGCCTCAACAGGTATGTAGCTTACTTCTATCTCTGTCCCATACACGTTCATATGTAATGGAAATCACCCAACATGACCTTCTCCACTAAAAAACTTTACTTCCTATTAATTCAGAAACCAAATTCCATGTAACTCTTCAGCTGAAAACCACAAAAAAGGCAAGTGTTTTCACATTAAAAATAAGGTAATTTCAAAGACGATCCCCCATCTGTCTGTCAGTTTGTCACACTGTGGTGATTTCCATGTTGCTACAATCCTGGAAGCTATGCCACCAGTATTTCAAGTATAAGTAGGGTCTCCCATGCTGGACAGGTTTCAGCAGAGCTGCTTCCAAAAGTTAGACAATGAAAACCTTATCGATCGCAATAGAATATTATCCAATGTAGTGCTAGGAGATGTGTCCCCTCATCTTATAGGATAGAAGGCACTACACTACAATAATGGTCACAATGGACCCAAACGTACCAAGACCAAAGACCATGAAGATGGCTTAGGGCTGGGCAATGTTTCATTCTGTTGTACACGGGGGACACTATGAGTTCGAATGGGCTTGACAGCAGCTTACAATTTAAAGGAAAGCAAATAACTTAATGATGAAGAGCAACAGAGTGGGACAGTAGCAACAGAAGTTGACTTGAGAAGAACATTAGCAATTTAAAGGACAGTAAAAAAAAAAAAAAAGGATGAAATTTCCATTTATTTTCAAATATTACCCATGGCTGCTTTGGCACTGCATGATAACTACTGGACTGCTAACTGCAAGGTACATGGTTCAAATCCACCAGCCACTCCTCAGAAACCTCATACTTGGTCACTATGAGTCAGAACCGACTCCACAGCACAAAACAACAACCATAACAAGAGTTACCAACATTGCTGAGATTTTTATTAAATAACATGCCTCCTTCCAAATAAACCATCACAGATATTTTTAACTTGAGTTGTTAAGAAAAAAATAGTGTACATCAAAACTGGGAAAATGTTTCTCATTAAAAGAAAATGCAAAACAAATATTTTAATAAAATCTATCCCCTAAGACATTTCTGGAGTGATGCTGACTCTACATATTTCCATTTAAATTAGAATGAACATACACATTTTCACAGATCTCCAAAACCATCTGTAATAGTAGTTACATGATTAGTTGCCTTCCAGCTCATGCTGAAAATAAAATAAAGAGCAAATATCTTATCTGAAGTTGCTGATGCAGTCAAAGGAGTACAAACTTAATCTGTCTTTTCCCACTCACTTTATTAAAAGAGACTAATACCTCTATTGTACTTTCACAGTTTAAAATATATATACATGACCTCATTTAAACTTTCCCACAAATCTTGGTTAATATCATCATTCCAGATATAATGCTGAAAAATAAAGCACTGGACTGTAAGGTCAGTTTGAACTGCAAGGTCTGTGGTTCAAACTCACCAGCTGCTTCTTAGAAACCCCATACAGGGTCACTATGAGTTGGAACCAACTAAACAGCACTTAACAACAACAACAATTGAATTCTAGAAAGGGTAAGGTACTTGCCAAGTGTTAATTCATTCAAAACTGGTGTGGAATAATCCCAGAGAAACAAAAGAACCAGCATATAAGATTACATGCATGCACTGGAAGGGGGAGGAAGGTGTGCACATAGCAAATAGCTTGGTTATCTCTCATCAATAGGAGAATAGTTAAATAAACTATAAAACCAGAAAACTAAACTCATATCTATTCCAACTGCCCCATAGGGTTTCCAGAGCTGTAATCCCAATGTCATCTACAGAGGAGTTGGTGGGTTCAAACATCTAACTTTTTAGTTAGCAGCCAAACACTTAACCGCAGCATCACCCAAAACAAAACTAAGCCCATCAAGCTGATTGATACTCAGCAATCCTATGGGACAAAGTAGAACTGTTCCCTAGGGTTTCCAAGACTATATAATCTTACAGGAGCAGACCTCCTCATCTTTCACTCGAGGAGCAGAGTAATATTGGCAGGAAAAAATAAAAAGGACTTAACCACCAACCTTTGCAGTTGGCAGCCTAACATTTATCCCAATGCACCACTGTTGTTGTTATTGTTAAGTGCCATCAAGTTGGTTCCAACTCATTGCTACCCTGTATAGGATTTCCGAGGAGCAGCTGAGCTTGAACCACCAATCTTGCAGTTCAGCACATTAACCCACAGTGTTACACCAGGACTATGTTGTTGCTGTTGTTAAGTGACGCCGTTGGTTCTGACCCATAGCAACCCTGTATAGGGTTTCTAAGGAGTGGCTGGTGAGCTTGAACCACCAACATTTCAGTTCAGCCGACCTTGCAGTTCAAACCAACTTTGCAGCCCAGCACATTAACCCACAGCACCACACCAAAACTATATGGCATATAAATTACCAAGAATATTTTGCAATTTTTCACTGACTGATTTTGATCTCTCTGTATTGATATAAAAGAATACCCATTATATATTGTCAATTTTTTTTTAATTAAGGGAAGAAAAAGTGATATGGCAAAAATTTGGCAGAACCAAAAGACTTGTAGACAGTTACTTGTTTTCATCTTCATGGTGTTTTCATCTCATGGTGACATCTCATAGTAGAAATGAGCTCTATAGAGTTTTCTGATCTATAATCTTTATGGAAGCAGATTGTCAAAATGTTCTTCCACAAACCAATGACAGGACCACACCACCACCCTCTAGGTTAGTTGTTGCTATTAGGTTCCATTGAGTTGTTTGCAACCCATAGTAACCCCACAGAACTTCCCCATAGTGTTTTCAGGGCTATAATTTTTATGGAAGCAGATTGCCAGGTCTTTTTCCCATGAAGTCACTGAGTAGGTTTGAATCACTAAACTTTCAGTTTCCAGCCAAACACTTAACCTTTTGTGTCATCAGAACTCCTTATTAGGTTAGTAGCCAAGAGAAAACCATATTCAACTCCACAACAAAGGCTTAAGTTTTGTGACATGTCTCTCCTTCTCCACAACAAAGAAACACACAAACAAGCAAGATATATCTTGTTTCAAAGACTCATTACAATTTGTGATTTATTTGAGAAGATTTTTAGGACATACATGGTTTTTTAGAACCAACTTTCTCTTTATGGTTTGTAGTCCTTATTTTGTTAATTTAGTGGCTTGCAAGCGAAAGTGAATATAAAAATACCCTTTGATTGAAGATCAATTGTTGTTGTCAAGTGCCGTTGAGTCAATTCCGACCCATAGCAACCCTGTATAGGGTTTCTAAGGAGTGGCTGGTGAGCTTGAACCACCAACCTTGCAGTTCAAATGGCTTTGCAGTCTGGCACATTAACCCACAGCGCCACACCAGGACTCTGAAGATCTATTAGGCTCCCCAATAGTAGCAGTATCCACAAAGGCCACACTGGACACCACATCAACTTACACCTAACTCAGTCTTTCAACCTGCCTTATCCTCCAGTATCAATCAACTAATCTATCAAATAACATTTCTTCATTTTCATTTATGAATTGTTTTGGAAGCTTTCCTATGATTGTTAATTTGGTTACTAAATCCTATGTTATTCAAAAAGGGTGTTTTTAATATATGTATTAACTTGAAATAAAAGGATGCTTAGACCTTTACCATCCCAAATATTAACTCACAGACAAGTTCTGAATGAAATCATCAGACTTAATTGTCTGCAATCTGCAGAGAACAATCAAGCTGAAAGAACATGTCAGGGTCAGTGGTGTATGACTAAAATAAGTGAGTAATTAGAGTAGTCTTGAAGATCCTAAGTGCTGGAGGTAGATTGCCTGGGTCCCCATCCTACCTATACTCTTTCTTACTAAGAATTTCAGCGAATGCTTAACCTTTCTGTGCCTCAGTTTCTGTCTTAGTTTGCCAGGGCTGTCAAAAGTGGATGACGTTTATAAGCAGAAATTTCTTTTACTCAAAGTGCAGGAGGTTAGAAGTCTTAATTCCAGGGTCTGGTTCAAGAAGGGGTCACTTCCTTGTCTCATTCAGCTTGTAGAAGCTTTCAGTAATACTTAGCATTACTGGGCTTAAAGATGCATCTATCTCCATGATCTGTCTTCATCTTTCCCTTGTTGTATGTCTCTGTATCCATTCTGTTCTTTTTATGGCACAGAAATTATTTATGTTTAGGACCCCGAATGTGACCTCACTGACATAACAAAAGAAAGCCCTCTATTTCTAAACAGGGTCAAATCTACAGGCACAGGGTTTCAACAATATTTGGGGTTATACAATTCAATCCATAATAACTTTCTTATCTGTAAAATTGATATGGTGATAATAATACTTACCTTAATTTTATTATCTTAATAATACAACTTAATTTTCAAGTGAAAGTGAATTAACAGAGGTAAAGTATTTTAAAATGTACTTGGTATATAAAGTGCAACTTTATGTAAACTTTATATAAATGTTAACTGTTGTTAATACTACATTGTAGCAACTGCAAAAAATGTCTCCATCTTTAACCTTCAAAAACAACAGCAACAATTTGTTTTAGCATTTTTAAAGATAAAAACAAAGAACAAGGGGGCCAAGCCACCACTTCTCTGTCAGTTTGTCATACTGTGGTGGCTTGTGTGGTGCTGTGATTTTGGAAACTATGCCATAGGTATTTTAAATACCAGCAGGGTCACCCATGGTGGACAGATTTCAGATGAGCTTCCAGATGAAGACAGACTAGGAAGAAGGAGAGACAAACTATTTCCAAATATTTAGTCACTGAAAACCTTATGAAAGACTTTCAGATATAGTGCCAGAAAATGAGCCTCTCAGGTTGGAAGCCACTCAAAATGTGATTCAGGAAGAGCTGCCTGCTCAAAGTAGAGTTGACCATGATTAAGCAAATGGAGTAAAGCCCACGGAACCTTCATTTGCTGATGGGGCACAACTCAAAATGAAGAGAAATAGCTGTAAAAATCCATTAATAATCAGAACATGAAATGTATGAAGTATGAATCTAGGAAAATTGGAAATTGTCAAACATGAAATGGAACACATAAACATCAATATCCTCAGCACTAATGAGCTAAATTGGATTGCTTTTGGATATTTTGCATCTGACAATCACATAGTTTACTATGACAGGAATGACAAATTGAAGTGAAATGGCATCATATTCATCATCAGAAAGAACATATCAAGATCTGTCATGAGGTACAACGCTGCCTGTAATAGGGTAATATCCATATGCCTAAAGACCAGTTAATATAACACTAAAGCTAGTGAGGATGAAATTGAAGCATTCTACCAACTTCTTCAGTCTTAAATTGATCAAACATGCAATCAAATGTATTCATAATCACTGGTAATTGGAATGCAAAGGTTGGAAAAAAAAGAGGAAGGATCAGTCCTTGGTGATAGAAATAGTGCTGGAGATCACATGATAGAATTCTGCAAAATGAATATTTGTTCATTCCAAATACCTTTTTAAACATCATAAAATGTGACTATACACATGGATCTCACCAGAAGGAATACATAGAAATCAAATTGACTATATCTTCAGAAAGAGACGGTGGAAAAGCTCGATATCATCAGCCAAAACAAGACTTGGGGCAGACTGTGGAACAGACCATCAATTGCTCATATGCAAAATCAGACTGAAGCTGAAGAAAATGAAAATAAATCTAGGAGCCCTGGTGTGTTGCTGTGGGTTAATGCGTCAGACTGCAAAGCCATTTGAACTGCAAGGTCAGCTGCTCCTTGGAAACCCTATACAGGGTTGCTATGGGTCGGAATTGACTTGACGGCACTTAACAACATATCCAACCTGAATTTAGAGGTCATCTAAAGAACAGATTGGATGCATTAGACACTAAAGACTGAAGACCAGAAGATTTATGGGATGACATCCAGAACATCATACAGGAAGAAAGCAAAAGGTCATTAGGAAGACAAGAGATAAGGAAAAGACCAAAATGGGTGTCAGAAGACTCTGCAACTTGCTCTCTAGCATAGAGATGCTAAAGCCAATGGAAGAAATGAGGAGGTACAAGAGCTGAAAATTTCAAAGGTCAACTCAAGAAGACAAAGTCAAATAAAGAAATGTGCAAAGTCCTTGAGTTAGAAAACAAAAAAGGAAGAACTTGCTCAACATTTCTCAAGCTGAGGGAACAGAAAAAAAAAATTAAGCCTTGACTTGCATTTTTAAAGTATTATCTGGGCAAATTATTGAATGATGCTGAAAGTATTAAAAGAAGATGGAAGGAATTTACAGAGTCACTGTACCACATGGAAATGGCCGATGTTCAACCATTTCAAGAGGTAGCATATGATCAAGAGCCAATTATACTGAAGGAAGAAGTCCTGGGCATGTTGAAGGCATTGGCAAAGAACAAGGCACCAAGAAGTGATGGAATGCAAACAGAAATCTTGCAATGAAGTGAGATGGCATTGGAGGCATTCACTCATTTTTGCAAAGAAATATGGAAGACAACTGACTGGGAGATATCTATATTTGTGCTCATTCCAAAGAGAAGTGACCAAATGGAATACAGAAATCATCAGGCAACATCATTGATATCCCATGTGAGTAAAGTTTTACTAAAGGTAATACAGAAATGGCTGCAACCATACATTGACAGAGAACTTTTAGAGACTCAAGCCAGTTTCAGAAGAGGACATGGAACCAGGGATATCATCGCTGATGTCAGATGAATCTTGACTGAAAGCAGAGAATATCAGAAAGATGACTACTTGTGCTTTATTGACTATGTAAAGGCTTTCAGTTGTATGGATCATGACAAGCTATGGACAACATTGCAAAGTATAAGTATTCTGGAACACTTAACTGTGCTCATGTGGAATCTGTGCATAGATCAAGAGGCAATTGTTTGAACAGAAGATGGGAACACCGAATGGTTTAAAATTAGGAAAGGTGTGTGCCAGGGCTGTATTCTTTCACCATACTTATTCAATCTGTATGCTAAACAAGTAATCTGAGAAGCTGGGTTATATGAAGAAAACCATGGCATCAGGATTGGTGGAAGACTTGTTAACAACCTGCAATATGCATATTATACAACCTTGCTGAAAGCCAAAAATACTTATTGATGAAGATCAAAAGCCACAGCTTTCAGTATGGGTGCACCTCAATATAAAGAAAGCAAAAATCCTCATAAGTGGACCAATAAATAACATCATGGCAAATGAAGAAAAGATTTAAGTTATCAAAGACTTCATTTTGCTCAGGTCAACCATCAATACTCATGAAACAGTCAAGAAATCATATAATGTATTGCATTGGGCAAATCTGTTGCACAAAACCTCATTTAAAAAGTGTTGAAAAACAAAGATATCAGTTTGAGGACTCAGATTCACTTGATGCAAGCCATGACATTTTCAATAACCTCCCTCATATGCATGCAAAATTTGAATAGTGAATAAAGAAGACCATAGAAGAATTGATGCATTTGAGTTATGGTTGGAGGAGAATATTAAAAGTACCATAGACTGCCAAAAGAACAAATAGATCTGTGTTGGAAGAAGTACAGCCTGTTGGTCAGACTTAGTCTTTCATATTTTGGGCATATTTTCAGAAGGGACGAGTCCCTGGAGAAGGATATCATGTTTGGTAAAGTGGAAGGTAGGAGAAAAAGAGGAATACCCTCAACAAGATGGTTTGACACAGTGGCAGCATCAATGGCTCAAGCATGACAACGACTGTGAGGTTAGCCTAGGATCTGGTAGTGTTTCTGTGTGCATAGTCTGGCTATGAGTCAATACCAACTCTATGGTACCTAGCAACAACAAGAACAAAACAAATGAAGGTGTACATAAAATGAAAACCTTATGAATAGCAGTGGGAAATCATTACATTGCTTCCAAATTACATCATTATATGACTATCAAACCACTGAGAATCATGCCCAGCTAGTTGACACATATTTTCGGGATACATAATTGAATATATGGCAGACATCGATCTGTAAATGACAACAACTTTGAAACTAAAAGGGAAAATAACCTATGCAGTTATAGAACTTCAAATGGAAAATAAGTCAAGGTGGTGTTAAAAAAATAAGACTGCTTTAAATTTAAGAAGATTAAGATGAATTTTAGGGTAACCACAATTAAATGAACAAACCCACTCCTCATAAATAAAGAAGAAAATCATAAAAACAATAAAAAAAAATCAGCAACAAAGTAAATGAAAAGAAAATCCACAAACAACAACAAAACTCAGCAAAATAAATTAGACAGAACAAACCCACCATTAATACAAAAAAAAAAAAAAAAAATCCATATCTACAAATCATCAAACTGAATGTAAGTGGTTTAAATTTACCAGTCAAGGGAAAGATAAATACAGAATGGGCTAAAATTCAGACATACATATACATATACATTAATACGTTATCTATAAGAGATATATCTTAGACACAAAAATAAAGTTTGAAATTTTATGTCATTCAAATAGTCACCAAAAAAGAGCAGGAGTAACAATATATTAATCTCTGATAAAATACACTTTAAGACAGAATCCAGCACAAAAGACAAAGAAGGACATCATATAATGATTAAAGAGTCAATTTATTAAAAGGATCTACCATATCAAATATTTATGTACCCAATGACAGAGTTCTAAAATACATAAACTCTAATAGTGTTGTAAAGAGAAGTCAACAGTTACATGTTAATAGAAGGTGTCTTTAACACACAACTTTCAACTGCAAATGGAAAGGGATTATAAGTCGCCTATTGCTGACTGCCAATGTTGTTGTTTTTAAGTACTGTTAAGTCACTTCCGAGCCATAGTGACCTTATATAGAAGTTTCTGAGGAATGACTGGTGAGTTTGAACTGCCAACCTTGTGGTTCAAATCTACCTTGTGGTCGAGTGCTTATCCTATAGCACTAGGCCAGGACTCCATTGATTGCCAACACTCAGAACAAAGAAGAAAGTGTTTATTTAGTATCAATACACAGAAGGCCAGGGGATCTCGGGGCTTTTAAGGGGACAGAATACCAGGACAGGACTTTGTGGTCAGGCATTGTTATATTGTTTTTCCATTCCAGTAGTTAAGATGGTCACATCAGTAGTTAGGGTGTTCTTGTCCCAGACATAGTGGCCTTTCCTGTTTGCTGATTTCACCTTTGTTCCCAAGAGATGGGTTGTTTCCCTCACTTGGGCCACAAGTTTCCTATGGGGAATTAAAAAGGAATGATTTATTATTGAATATAATTAGATAGGAAATTAGACTTTAACTATAGCCATTAAACTATAGCCATTGTTCTAATATGGCTATTAAGGTTCTAATTTACTTTGTTGTTGTTATTAAGTGCCATCTGGTTAATTCCAACTCATAGCCTAATGTACAATAGAACAAAACATTGCTCGATCCTGCATCATTCTCAAAATTGTTATATTGAATCCATTGTTGCTGCCACTGTGTTAATCCATAGTGGTTTTCCTCTTTTATGATGGCCAACCATTTTACCAACCATGATGTCTTTCTCAAGGGACTGGTCCATCCTGATAACATGTCCAATGCCATAATTCAAATGAATCCACATAGTCAAAAGTCTTTGTATAATCAATAAAGGAAAAGTAAACGTCTTTCTGATATTCTCTGCTTTCAGTCAAGATACATCTGATATCAGTAATGATATCCCTAGTTTCACATCCTCTTCTGAATATGGCTTGAATATCTGGCAGTTCCCTGTTGATATACTGTTGCAACTGTTTTTGAAGTATCTTCAGCAAAATTTTACTTTCTTGTGATTAGCAATAAGCAAAAAACAATGAAAGTAGTCTAATACATGGAAACAGAATAGCACCCTGTTTAATAACCAATGGATAAAAATTAAATATGAAAATTTTCAATTCCTTAAATCAAATGAGAATGAAAACACAACATAACAAAACACTTGGGACACAGCAAAAGTAGCATTCTGAAGTCAATTTATAGCAACAATCACGTATCACAAAAAAGAAGAAAAGGTTGAAGTCAATACTGTAAACCTGCAAGTTGAATAAATAGAAAAAGCAGCAAAAAGAGTCCATAGTCACTAAAAAAGGAAATAATGATTACAGCAGAAATAAATGAAACAGAAAAACAAGAGAAAGAATCCATACGACTAGAAGTTGGAAAGGATCAATAAAATCAACAAACCACTAGTCAAAGTGACAAAGAAAAATAATGTAAAAAACCCAAATAAGAAATCAGATGGGTGAAATTACATAAAATCAACAAAATATTATGAAAAATTAAACTTCAATAAATTTGAACACCAAGAAGAAATAAATGAATGTCTAGAAACACATTATCTACCAAAACTGTACAAACTGAAGTAGAAAAGGTGAGCAACTCATAACAAAATAGAAACTGAAAAGCAATTTTTAAAAAACTCATAACAGGTCCAACCTCTCTGGAAAGCAATATGGCACTTCCTCAGAAGGTTGGACATAGAAATACCTTATGATCCAGCAATTCCTCTACTTGTTATTTACCCACAAGAAATACGAGCCATAACACAAGTAGATATATGCACACCAATGTTCATAGCAGCACTATTTACAATAGTAAAAAAATGGAAACAGCCTAAATGCCTATCAACTGAAGAATGGATAAACAAACTGTGGTACATACACACAATGGAATATTATACTACCTTGAAGATTAACAAGGAAGCTGCAAGCCACTGCATAACATGTGTTGAGTGATATTAGTCATTCGCAAAAGGAGAATACTGCATAGGACCACTACTGTAAAAGACTAAGAAAAAGAACCCATACTAAAGGGGAGGATTCTTTGCTGGTTACTGGGATATGGAGGGTGGGGTGAGGAGAGGGAGGGGAAGGTAGAGTACAGGGTAGGGAATAGACACAGGATAGTTTGGGTGCTAGGGAGGGGAGCAATACACAAGAAGGGGGATGGGAATGGAAGAACAAAGCAGACGGGAAAACAATTAGGCAGGTTTGCATGGGCTAAGTGGGACAGAGGTAAATAATGATGTATGCACAACCTTGGAACAACAGAGCTCTGGGATACAGGGATTGAGACATGGTTGGAATGTACAAAAGGGGGAAAGTAATGTTAAGATGCTTGTCTGTCTTTTGAATCTTGGTTTCCCTGGCATACCAGTGTGAAATAGACACTTGAGGGGGTGAGAAAGGAATACCCAGAAACATCACCATAGAAAGCTTGTAAGTCCATCTTCTGCCCATAACTGATTGTTGTTGTTGTTGTTGTTAAGTTCTGTCGAATCAATTCTGACCCATAGCGACCCTGTATAGGGTTTCCCAGGAGGAGCTGGTGAGCTTGAACCGCCGCCTTGCAGTTCAAATGGCTTTTCAGTCTGGCGCATTAACCTACAGTGCCAATAACTGATTGGAATACCTAAAATGGGCCTACAAAGTGCCCAGTGAAGGAGGCTTCCTGCAGAGTCTCTGCATTACATAAGACCATAGGTGGTATCCTGAACCCCATCCAGAATCTTCTGAGGTGGGAAATTTCCACTTAAAAGGACAGGCAGATCAGTCTTGAGCAACTAGAAGAACAGAAGATACTTCTTGAAAGAAAGACCAAAAGGAAAAATACAAAACAATAAAGGCAGTCCACCTGATCGCTACAAGAGCAAGTAAGTTGCTCGCCCAGGAGACATCAAGCCAAATGATCAGGTCCCCTCAGGGCAAACCCACGTCCAAGACTAAGACCCAATGGAAATACATGCTCTGATTGGTGACCATGTTTGTCTCCGATAAGGGGAAGTGAGGGAAAAACAGCAGTGAAGCTGCAAGATAAGCCCTACAACATTAAATAGACTCCTGTGAACCCTGGTGGAGACCTGGTTGGCCAGCAGTGTGGCAAGACCTGGGGACTCTTGGGCCCAGAGTCAGTAACATGGCCACAGAGAACTAGAGTGGAGAGTGAACTATCCAGCTGATAAGAAGAGAGGGCATATGCATAAGAACACCCACACTTGCAGATAATACCTACTTGATCTGGCTTCAATGACTGGATGATCAGAACTCAACTAGAAGAAGAAAGAAGATGAAAAAAGGAGTAATCTGATGCAATTTGATGAACTTGACCTACACCTATGGATACAGTAGCTCAAAAGAAGGAACAAATTGTTACAGCAAGGATCATTCTCACCCCCTCCATACACAGAGTAGACAGGAATGGTCAACTGTGTGTTGGCTACCCAAAATTGGGGGGTTGGGGTGGGCTACAAAGGCAAGAAGTGACTAGTTCACACGCTTTCAAGAGGGAGTCTAGATCAAGAGGACACGGAGGAAGGTAGAATCTCCACTGAGTAGTATCCAATCTGTCTGGGTGGGGCGGATGAAAGGAGATGCGGATAGGTTTCTTGTGATACAATAGTGAATAATTGTTACTAAGACTGATTGTGAAGGTTGGAAATGTAAAGGTAGACGTTTTGTAGCAAAAGGAGGGGAGTGATTGACTTTCCAGTTTAGGAGTGGAGGTCCCTGGGACCATCAAGGGAGAAAAGCAGTGACACTGGAGATGAAGGCAGAGATGATGACATGGAAAGATGGAGCAGCTGGGGACTTTAGACCCAGAAAGGGAGAGGGGCTGTGTGCTGATGACTGGGAGGCAGGCTTGCAGAGCATACCCTTTGGTTGGTTGATAATGCATGGAGGGGATTTTAACCATGGCAATGGAATGATATACAATAGGATGAATGCAAACCATCACATAATTCACAATAAAACATTTTTAAAAACTCATAACAACAACAAAAGACAAAGGTCAGCAATAAAAGCCAAACATTCATAGAAGAGTTGATGCCAGTTCTACTCAAACTATTCCAGAGCATATAAAAAGAAGGAATATTCCAAAATTCCTTCTATGAAATGTCGGGGGCCAGCCCTGACACACTTATTAGGGGGGGCTCACGAAGAGATGTGTGGAGTCGGCTGAAGAAAGAAATCACACAGAGTCAATGATTTGTGCTAAATTCTGATGATGATGATGATGATGATGATGATTTTACTTAAGTTTTTCAGTTCCTTATATACCGTTACAATACACTATGATGTCATAACAATCAATTTCTTTGAAGCATTATACATCATGTATATAGATGTTAAAATACCTTAATCTTTCTGACATCCTAAAATGTCAGGTTAACCTTAAAACATAATTCTAAATCTTAACTCCTATTCTACCTTCACCTATTATTTTCTATAGATTCATTAATCACAACATGTACCTAAACATTATTTGCTATGGTAACTGACAACACAGTTGTTTCTCATGATTGATTAAACAAGAAAAACAAGAAGCACTTAAAGTTTTGTAGTTAAGAAGAAAAACAACTTCCTTATATTAAAAACTTCTCTATGCAAAACATCTAGTTAAATTTCTACCTATGATCTATTACTATTCCCTTAGCCCTTAATTGCATCTTAGCTAATTTTCTAGAGGTCTTAATGTCCCTGATCAAAACTACACAGAATGTTGAAATGTAATCTTAAACTTGAACTGGCAAAAACTTTAGCTGGATTTTCCTAGTGGTGAAACTTATTGTTAGTGTGAAAAGCATTCTTTAGGACTATGCATGATTGAATATGGTGTGAAGGTGCCTAAAAACAAGTTTCAAATCTCTAATATAATTCTTACTAAGATTCTACTGAAAACTTTTATTATAAAATCAAGAAAATTAAAAATAAGCTGATTAAAACAAAGAGACAGAAACTGCAGAGTCCCCACATGAGATCCCTCCTGGGCCCTTGCCTTCCAAGGGGAGACCCATTGTGGCCCTGCTTAACAATGAGCCCTTCGTGTTTAGGGTCCTCCGCCGCTCTGCCCTTTGGTGACATGGCTTCTGCCAATGAAACCAGCATATCGCTGATACCAAAGCCAGGCAAAGACACCACTAAAAGAAAATTTGGGACCAATATCCATCATGTATATAGATGTAAAAACTCTCAGCCAAATATTAGCCAATAGAATTCAAGAACATATCAAATATATACATATATATCATGAACAAGTATAAGGAGCTCTGGAAGCATAGTGGTTACGAATTGGGCTGCTAACCTCAGGGTCAGCAGTTTGAAACTACCAGCTGTTCCGAGGGAGAAAGATGAGGCTTTCTGCTCCTGTAAAGATTTACAGCCTCAGAACCCTGTATAGGGTTGCTATGAGTCAGAACCGACACCACAGCACATAACAACAACAACAACATCCTGAACAAGTATATCATGACTAGGTATGCAATGATGTTTCCACATTAGAAAGTCAATCAGTGTGATTCATCATGTAAATAAAACAAAGGAAAGAAATCACATGATCATCTCAACATATGCCAAGAAGACATTTTATAAAATCCAATACCCCTTCTTGAAAAAAACTCTTAGCAAACTAGGAATAGAAGGGAAATTCCTCAACATAATTAAAAGTGTATGTTCAAAACCACTGTCAATGTTTCTTTCAAAAGAGAAAGACTGAAAGCATCCCCATATGAATGGGAACCAGATAATTATTCCCTCTATTCCCACTCTGGTAGCGTAGTGGTTACGAATTGGGCTGCGAACCTTAAGGGCAGCGGTTCGAAACTACCAGCCGCTCCACGGGAGAAAGATGAGGCTTTCTACTCCCGTAAAGATTTACACCCTCGGAAACCCTGTACAGGGTCGCTATG
>NW_006408567.1:6837404-6838324 GCF_000296735.1 Chrysochloris asiatica
TCCCGTAAAGATTTACACCCTCGGAAACCCTGTACAGGGTCGCTATGGGTCGGAACCGACTCGAAGGCACTTAACAACAACAACAACAACATTCCCACTCTGGTAGCGTAGTGGTTACGAATCGGGCTGAGAACCTTAAGTTCAGCAGTTCGAAACTACCAGCTGTTCTGCAGGAGCAAGATGAGGCTTTTTGCTCCCATAAAGATTTATAGCCTCGGAAACCCTATAGAGGGTCACTATGAGTCGGAACCGACTCCATGGAACATAACAACAACTTATTTAACATCATAACAACATCTTATTTAACATCATACTGGAAGTCCTAGCTAGAACAAGAAAGGAAAACCAAAGGTATGCACGTAGGTAATGAAGAAGTAAAACTATCCTTATTCACAAATGACATTATCCTATACTTAAGAGAGTCCACAAGAAAACTACAGGAGCTAATAAGATTAGAAAAAGTGGCAGTACACAAGATCAATATATGAAAATCAGCTGGATTCCTTAAAACTAACAAAGAAAACTCTGAGAAAGAAATCAGGAAAACAATACAATACTCCCTCCTTGGAAATAAGTATCACTAAGGATGTCCTGGTGTGACACTGTAGGATAAACACTGGACTGCTAACCACAAGGTAGGCAATTCAGACCCACCAACCACTCCTTGGAAACCCTATACAAGGTTGCTATGAGTCAGAACATCTCAGTGGCACTTAATAATAGCAATCCAACAACAACAATAAAAAGCCTGAACAACCAAATGACAATCCAATTTTTAAATTCAAATTTTAAATTCATGCAAAGGACATAAATGGACCCTTCACCAAAAAGACATTCACACAGCTAACATACATGAAAAGAGGCTCATGATCATTAGCGGTTTTGTTGTTATTAAGGGCTGTCGAGTCAGTTCTGACTCA
>NW_006408567.1:6838614-6842546 GCF_000296735.1 Chrysochloris asiatica
TCCTCTTTTTCTCTGACCCTCCACCTTACCAAACATGATATCCTTCTCCAGCAATTGGTCCCTCCAAACAATATATCCGAAGTATGAGAGACCAAGTTTGGCCATCCTGGCCTCCAAGGAGCACTCTGGCTGCACTTCTTCCAACACAGATCTGTTGGTTCTTTTGGCAGCCCACAGAAATTTCAATATTCTTCTCCCCGATACCATAACTCAAAAGCATGAATTCTTCTACGGTCTTCCTTATTCACTGTCCAGCTTTCACATGCATATGAATTATTGAAAATACCATGACTTGGGTCAGGTACACCTTAGTCCTCAAGCTGATATCTTTGCTCTTCAACACTATAAAAAGGTCTTGTGTAGCAGATTTGCCTAATGGAATATGTCATTTAAGTTCTTGACTGCTGCTTCCATGAGTGTTGATAGTTGTCCTTGACAATTTCAATGTTTTCTCTGTTGGTAAGAAAGATGCAAATAAATTAAAATGCCATTTCAACCTGGCCATATTATCAATGATAAAAAAAAAAAAAATAGTGAACAAGAAATGCTGGAGAGACTGTGGGGAGATTGGAACACTTATATACTGCTGGTAGGATGTAAAAATGGCACTGTTTTTGCTGCTATGTGTTGTCGAGCCAATTCTGACCCATAGCAACCCTGTATAGGGTTTCCAGGGAGCAGCTGGGGAGTTTGAATTGCCAACCTTGTGGTTTAAACTGACCCCACAGTCCAGTTCATTAACCCACAGTGCCACACAAGGATTCCCACTATGGAAATCAGTGTGATGCTTCCTCAAAAAGCTAGAAATAGAAATATCTTAAGATCCAGTAATCCCATCCCTAGGCATATATACTAGAGAAATACTGTGACACAGATCGACATATGCATACCCTTGTTCAACAAAGCATTATTCACAAAAGCAGAAAGATGGACACAGCCATTAATCAATGAATGTGTAAAAAATTGTGGTTGTTGCTGTTGTTGTTGTTTGGTGCTATCAAGTTGGTACTGACCCATAGCAACCGGATGCACAGCAGAACGAAACACTGACTGATCCAGGGCCAACCTCACTACTGTTGCCACGCTTGAGTCCATTGATGCTGCCACTTGGCCAATCCATCTTATTGGGGGTTTTCCTCTTTTTCTCTGATCCTCCACCTTACCAAACATGGTATCCTTCTCCAGTGACTGGTCCCTCCTGACAATATGTCCGAAATATGAGAGACAAAGTTTGGCCATCTTGGCCTCCAAGGAGCACTCTTCCAAAATGGATCTATAGGTTCTTTTGTCACCTTCAATACTCTCCCCCAACACCATAACTCAAAAGCATCAATTCCTCTACAGTCTTCCTCATTCACTGTCCAGCTTTCACATGCACATGAGGTTATTGAAAATACCATGGTTTGGGTCAGGCACATCTTAGTCCTCAAGTTGACATACCTACAATAGAATATTATACAATGATAAAGAATAATAATGAATTGGTGAAATACTTCACAATATGAATGAATCTGGAGGACATTATGCTATGAAACAAGTTAATCATGAAAGAACAAATGTTGCATAAGAACACAATGATAAAAAAGTCAATCATAGCTTTTTACACAGAAACATTGTTTGATGGTTACCAGGGATGAAAGGGGAGGCAGGGAGAGTCACTAACCCAAGTACTATCAAGTTAATTATGGTCAAGGGGAGTGCAGTATACAATACAGGGGACGACAGTTCAATGTCACTAAGGCAAAGGGAGCTACTGAGAAGTACAGCCTAGTTTTCCCTTTTTTCTAAGGTGTCTAAGGTCATGACTTGGCAAACTATATCCCATGGACCAAATTTACCTCACCTTTGTTTTTCTATAATCAGGGAACTATGAATGTATTTTATACTTTTAGATGGTTAGGGACAAAAAAAAAAAGAATAACATTTGGTGATACATGATTATAGTGGTGGTTGTGTGCCTTATATAAAATTTAAATTTCAGGATCTTTAAATAAAATGGCATTGGAACACAACTACACACTCTACAAGGAAGAGTAGTTGTGATAGACACCATGTAGCCCCAAAATCTTAAATATTTACTATCTGACCCTCTATTATAAATCATCATTGTGTGGGTTATAAAATAAAAGTATGCATCGAAGTAAGAGAGGTAAAGATAAGTCCTGAAAAACACCTTGGGAAAAATATCCAGGGAAATTTCAAAACAAAACTAAACTGCTTAATACCGCTCCTTCCAAGGAGATTGGGAAAGATATGATAGAGATGCTCTGTGAACTTTTGGCTAAACTAAATATTATGTATTTAGTGAGATTTAAACCATTCATAAGAATCAAGAGTTTTCTAACTTTATATCATGTATTATAAATTTATTATTAGAAAAATATTGTAAAGATGCTAAAAATGTATAGGAAACTCATTCCAATCCAAGTGCACTGTCATTTTAATGCACTCTAATCCATTGTAATTTATTCCTCTTCTTAAAAATCAAACTTTGAAACTGAAAATCAAATATCAACCATGAAATAAGTTGATCTCCCCATTTCCTCTTTTTCTCTCAGGTTCTTTTCATTTCCCCTGGGAGGAATTTGCTGTTTCTTTCCTCATTCCATATTTCCTCTTCTCTCACGGTTATTTTATGACCCTTCATTAGTAAATGACTCATATATACTAATGAATTTTCCCTTCATGATGTCATCTCACCCAGAGCCTTTGTACTATATACTTCAACTTTTTTCATCCCTCATAAAACCTTTTCTTATTTGTGTGAAGTGAAGATGAAAAACAGTAATATAGACAAATCCATTTATGTTTGTAGATTTTACTTGCTGTCTTAGTTTTGTAGTGTTGCTGTAACACAGATACCACAATCAGGGCACTGGTTCTAGGGGACAGTCCTCTCTAATGGCTCAAGGTCTGAAAGATCCTTATTTCTTCCAGTTTCTGCTCCTCAGTTCCTAATGATACTCACATGGCCTCTATCTTCCCCAGTTTGAGCTTGCTTGCCCCTGTGTTTATGCTGTTCCTTTTATCTTAGAAATGATTAGGTTTTAATTGTCATTATCACAACTGTAATTGTAGAAGATGTGTAACTAAAAGTGGGGAGTAGTTAAATTTTGTTCCAGGAACAGATGATGCCAGGACCAGCAGGAAGGAAGAACATGAGTGAAGCATGAGGTCCCTACTTAGGAAAGCAGAGACGGTGGCAGAGGTGATGGACTGGAGAGATAGAGTAGCTGAGAACTCTAGACCAATGGACTGAGTAAGGTTGTGTGCCTACAGGCAGAAGACTGGCTGGCAGAATGTGCCCTTTTAGAAGCACACTTATAAAACAAATACTTGAAGCACACTTATAAAACAAAAAATATATAATTTTTTTTGTTTTGTTTTATAAGTGTGTTTCAAATATTTGTGCTTTGTTTCATTTGTGAATTATAAGAATTATGGGGAGACAGGGAAGAAGTAGATAATTGTTGTTGCAAGGAGGAGATGGGAATCATTGAGATGAAACAAAGTGTATAATTTGTTGACTATAAACTGGATAATCTTGCCTATGAACCTTCATCCAATTCACAGTAAAAATAAAAAATAAATGACTAGGTTGAGCATGCAAACTACACTAATATGACCTCATTAATAAAACAAAGAAAACCCTACGTCCAATAGGATTATATCCACAAGAATAGGAGTTAAACTTTCCACTTTCATTGGGGGAACATAACTAAATCCATGGCACTTGCTTATTTTTAACTCTGTGGGTATTTTCCATAAATTTAACATTTGTGTTGTTGTTGCTGTTGTTGTTATGTGCCGTGGAGTCAGTTCCGACTCATAGTGACCCTGTACAGAGTTTCTGAGGCTGTAAATCTTTATGGGAGTGGAAAGCCTCGTATTTCTCCCACAGAACAGCTGGTAGTTTCAAACTGTTGACCTTG
>NW_006408567.1:6843136-6844284 GCF_000296735.1 Chrysochloris asiatica
TCTTGACTGCTGCTTCCATGAGTGTTGATAGTTGATCCAAGAAGAGTGAAGTCCTTGACAACTTCAAACTTTTCTCCTTTGATAAAAATGTTTATTGGTCCAGTGGTGAGGATTTTTGTTTTCTTTACATTGTGATGCAATCCATACCAAAAGCTGAGTTTTGTGATCTTCATCAGTAAGTATTTTAAGTCCTCTTCACTTACAGCAAGCAAGGTTATATCATCTGCATATCACAGGTTGTTAATGAGTCTTCCTCCAATCCTGATGCCACATTCTTCATATAAGACTACTCAGCAATCAGATTGAATAAATATGACAACAGGATAGAATACTGACATACACCTTTCCTCATTTTAAACTATACAGTATCCCTCAACGGTGGGAGGGAAGGTGCTCCTGACACTGTCAGAAGGGGTAACATTGCAACAATGGCCCCAGGTCCCGGATGGCAGTGGCAAGAGGCTGATGTAGTAGGAGGGGCCACCGTGGCAGTGGTGTTACTAGGGTTGGTTTCAGCCTTCACTTAGTGTGCTAGCTAGTCACCCTCTTATTTCCCCACCCCCAATTCCATCATCCACAAGTCAAGATGTGAGTGAGCGGTTGTGACACCCTACCATTGGGTGGAAAGGGTCTCTGCCTTGGCCAATGGAAAAGGAGAGGAACTGCAGGGAGCTGCTGGGGCAGGACAGGTGGAAGGCACTGCCCTCAACCTTTTGCACGGGTGGAGTGAGGCCAGGTGGCTTGCTCACCAAGAGGGAGTTCACTGGCTTGTCCAGCCCACCCAGGGAGCAACATTATGAGTTACTGCACTGGGTAACACCAACCCTAGTGAAGCCACAGAGTTTTCTCTTGTTCTATTGGAATGATTGCCTTTTAGTCTATGTACAGGTTCTCGCTGAGCACAATTAAGTGTTCTGGAATTCCTATTCTCTATAGTTATCCATAGTTTATTATGATCTGCACAGTTGAATGAAAGTCAAGATAAAAGGGGCAAAAAAGTCAATGAAACAGGGGCAAACATCTTTCTGGTACTCTTTACTTTCAGCCAAGACACATTTGTCTGTCGTGCTGTGGTGGTTTGAGTTGCTGTGATTCTGAGGGCTATGCCACCGGTGTTTTAAATAACCAGCAGGGTCACCCATGGTGGA
>NW_006408567.1:6847089-6879884 GCF_000296735.1 Chrysochloris asiatica
TGATGGACTCAAGTGTGGCAGCGGTAGTGAGGTTGGCCCAGGATCAGACATTGTTTCGTTCTGCTGTGCATGGGGTCGCTATGAGTTGGTTCCGACTCGATGGCACCTGACAACAACAACAACAATAAGACACATTTGACATCAGAAATTATATTCCTTATGCCACGTCCTCTTTTGAATCCTCCTCAAATTTCTGGTAACTCCCTGTCGTTGTACTGATGCAACTGTTTTTTACTTGTATCTAGCATAATTTGCATACATGTGATATTAATGATATTGTTCAATAATTTGTATGCTATGTTGGATCACCTTTCTTTGTAATGGGCATGAATATGAATCTCTTCCAAATTTTGTGGCATATATAAGGAAGAGCATCCAGCATGCCATCCATTTTTTGAAATATCTCATTTGATTTTCAGTCAATCTCAAAACCTTTGTTTTCAACAATACCTTCAGTACAATTTGGACGTCTTCCTTCAGTACCATCAGTTCTTGGTCATATGCTTCTTCCTAAAATGATTGGATGTCAACCTGTTCTTTTTGATACATTTACTGTATATTCCTTCCATCTTCTTTTGAATCTTCCTGCATCATTCCGTTTTTTAACCATAGAATCCTTCAACATTGCAACTCAAGTCTTGCCTTTTTTTTCCCAGTTATTTCAGTTTGAGAAATATTGAGTGTGTCCTTTCCTTTGGGTTTTCTAACTCCAGATCTTTCTTTGCACATTTCATTATAATGTTTTACTTTGTCTTATCAAGTTGCCCTGTGAAATCCAATGTTCAGTTCCTTACTTCATCATTTTCTTCCTTTCGCTTTAGCTACTCTACATTTAAAAGTAAATTTCAGAGTCTCTGCTGATATCCATTTTGGTCTTTTCTTTCTTTTCTGTCTTTATAATGACCTTTTGTTTTCTTCATATATGATGTCCTTCATGTCATCTCACAATTTATCTGATCTTCAACCATTAGTGTTCAACGTATCAAATCTAACTCCTGAGACGATTTCTAAATTCAGTAGGTTATACTCAAGGTCATACTGTGATTATTATAGACTTGTTTTAATTTTCTTCAGCTTCAACTTCAACTATCATAGGAGTGAGTTACAGTCTTCTGCAGTTGGCTCCTGGCCTTGTTCTGACTGATAATCTATTTTCACAGATGTAGCCAATTTAATTCCTGTAATGAAGTTCATATGTATTATTTCCATTTAAATTTTTGAAAAAAGGTATTTCCAAACAATATTAATAAATAAAATATTTTCAATGAATATTTAGGTCATTGGTCTTCCAAAATTCTATTATCCAATCTCCAGTGTTGTTCCTATCAACTGACAGAAATACAAGAACAATTCTCCTTTAAAAATTTAAATTATAAAGAATCAGTTAAAATCAGCAAAATTATCCATTTCATCTCTTTAAAATAAAGCCCTTCCCTTTGACAGTCTCAAAATATCCTTCTATAACTACTTCATGCATTTAAATGTGAATATACATATATATATATGACTCTGGTGTGGCACTGTAGAACAAGTACTGGACTACGACTCAAAAGATCACCAGTTCAAACAAACCAGTGGCTGGTGATAGAACTGCCGAACTTTTGGTTCAAACCAACCTTGAGGTCTAGAACTTATCCTACAGTGCCACACCAGACCATACAAATATTCATCATTTTTTAAATTAGTTTCATAGAAGCCTTCAGAATAGACTTAAACACTTAAGTTACCTGTTCCTAATGATCCACATGTAGGTTATTTCCACTTCTGTAAATGTTACAAGTAAGTGCTGTTATAAACATTCACATTTATTTTACTTTGTAAACATGCATGAATTTTCTGTAGGATTGATTTTTTTTATATGTGACAATTAAGGGCTAAAGAGAACAGGCATTCTACATTTTGCTGAAAGTTGCCATACTGCTTTTCAAAAAATGACTTTTTAATATTGACTCTCATCAACAATGTATGACCATGTTAATTTTCCCACAGATGAATATTATCCATCTTTTAATTTATGCCAGTCAAGTGGATTTTTTAAATGCTATTTATTATTATTTTAATTTGCATTTCTCCAAATGTGAATTGAACTTACTAATTACATTCCACTGAAGTATGTATACTTTTGTTCTTTTTTTCTTATCAGTTGCCATTTTTCCATGGAGTAATTTTCTCTTTCTTATTGATTAGAGGATGTTTTATATATTATGGAAATTAAATCTTCACTCTTTATATTGTTTTTCTCAGTATAAAACTTATTTTTTAACTTTTTTTATGGTCCCATTTTTAATTTTAAGCTGTTACATCTTTATGACTTCTGTTTCCTCAACCTTAATTAGGAAAGTTTTTCCTTGCCCAATAATTATAAAAATGTTTCCTACATGTTCTTCTTTGTCTTGTTGTGTGTCGTTAAGTTGCTTCCAACTCATAGTGACCCAGTATAGGGTTTTCAAGGCTGTAAATCTTTTTCCCACGGAGCAGGTGGTGGTTCAAACTGCTGACCTTGTGGTTAGCAGCCCAGCTCATAACCCACTAAGTCACCAGCGCCCCTTGCACAATGTTTATAGCATTTGCATAAATGACTTCAAGCTATTTTTACAGCTGATATGGAAAGTCTCCTTCACTCCCTCCTTCATTTTATTTTAAATTTTTGACCATTCTACCACCCATCATGAGAGGAAGACTTTGTGATCTGCTCTTATAAAGACTGTTATTGTTGATAAGTGCTGTTGAGTTGGTTCCGACTCACAGTGACCCTGTATAGGGTAACAGAAGAGTGGCTGGAGGGTTTGAACTGCTGACCTTGCAATTCAAGGCAAACTTGTGGCCCAGCATATTAACATATGACCTAACAAAAGACTTGAAAGCGGAGACTCAAACGAATACTTGTACACCAATATTCATTGTGGCATTTTTCACAATAATTAAAAGGTAGAGTCAACCTATATGGCCTTCAATAGATGAATGGACAAACAAAAATGTAATACATGCATACAATGGGATATTATTTATCCATGAAGAGACATGAAGTTCTGATACATGCTACCACATGGATAAACCTTGAAAGCATTAAGTTCAGTGAAATGCCAGATACAAAAGAACAAATATTGTATAACGCTATTTTTATGAAATATCCAGACTAGAGCAATCCTTTGAGGCAAAGAATATTAGTGGTTACAAGGGACTACAAATAGGGAAGTAGTCGTTGTAATAATAGTAGTATGCTTTCTAGTCAGTCCCAACTCATAACAACCCTGTATAGGGTTTCCAAGAAGCAAAAGGTGAGTTTGAATAGTCAAACTTGCAGTTCAAACTGACCCTTCAGTCCTGTGCTTTATCCTACAGCAGTTCTATTATATCACCTGGGGTAGCTATGAATTGGAATAGCACAAACCAACAACAACCATATTTTTACTTCTAGGAAAATCAAAAAATAAAAATAACTTTGATAAGAACAATACAGTATTTTTATAAATTAATTTGAGAAGAAATTAGATCTTACCAGTTTTGTCCTCCTATTAAAATATGTCTCACCATGATTCCTGATTAGAGTATTCCTTTTTTTTTTTTTTAATATAAGTCTGTGCATTTCTTGTTAGGTTTACCCCCAGGCATTTTTTATCTTTATTATTTTTATGAATAGTTGCTGAATAGTAAATTTGAATGTTGATCATTGATCTTCTATCTGATCATGTCACTGAACTTTCATATTAGTTCTAAGAGCTTTTTGGCTTGTCTTAGATTTTCTAGGTAGAAAATCATACCGTTTACAGTTGGCAATGGTTTTATCACATCTGTCCCAATGTGTGCTCCTAGTTAGCCTCTTGTCTTATTTTGTTGGTGGGTGTTTGCAGTGCAATTAGGAGCAAGGTAGTGCCGTGATTTTCATCAGTATAAAAGTCAAGCTTAGGGTGGCAATAACGAAGGATTCAATGGGCAAAATGGAGTCCTGGTATGGCACTGTAGGATAAGTACTGGACTGCTAACTGCAAGGTCAGCAGCTTAAACCTACCAGTAGCTCCTCAGAAACCATTCACAGGGTCATGCTGAGTTGGAACTGACTTGACAAGACTTCACAACAACAATGGGCAAAATATTGAATGATACAGGAAGCATCAAAAGAAAATGGAAGGAACATGTAGAGTCATTGTACCATAAAGAATTAATTGCTGTTGAATCATTTCAAGAGGTAACATATGATCAAGAACCAATGGTATTGAAGGAAGAAGCCCAAGCTTTCCCAAAGGCATTAGTGAAAAACAAGGTTCCAAGAAGTAACAGAATACAAATTGACATGTTTCAACAAACAATGCAAAGCTGAAGGTACTCATTCATCTATGCCAAGAAATTTGGAAGACAGCTTCTTGACCAACTGATTGGAAAAGATCCACATCTGTGCCCATTCCAAAGAAAGGTGACCCAATGGAATGTGGAAATCATCTAACAATATTATTAATATCACATGCAAGTAAAATTTTGCTTAAAATAATCCAAAAACAGTTGCAGCAGTAAGTCAAGCCAGATTCAAAAAAGAATTTGAAAGGAGGGATAACATTGCTGATGTCAGATGGATCTTGGTGGAAAGCAAAGAATACCAGAGAGATGTCTACTTGCAGTTTATTGACTATACAAAGGTATTCAATTGTGTGGATCATAACAAACTATGGATAACATTATGAAGGATAGTAATTCCAGAGGACTGAGTTGTGTTCATGAAGATTTTTTACATAGATCAAGAGGCAGTCATTAGAACAGAACTCTGGTTCTATTTAAAGTAATACTGAATTATTTAAAATCAGGAAAAGTGTGTGTCAGGTTGTATCCTTTCGCCATATTTATTCAGTCTGTATGCTGGGCAAATAATCTGAGAAGCTGGGTTGTATGAAAAACGATTGGAGGAAGACTTATTAACAATCTGCAATATGCAAATGACAGAACCTCACTTGATGAAGCCCAAGACTGAAAAACTTATTGATGAAGATCAAAGATTACAGCCTTCAGTATGGATGCACCTCAATATAAGAAAGCAAAATTCCTCACAACTGAACCAATAAATAACATCGTGATAAACGGAGAAAAGATTTACATTGTCAAAGACTTCATTTTGTTTGAATCCACTATCAACACTCATTGAAACAGCAGTCAAGAAATCAAACAACATATTACATTAGGCAAATATGATGCAAAAGACGTCTATAAAGTGTTAAAGAGCAAAGATGTAACTTTGAAGACTAAGGTGCACCTGCCCCAAACCATGGTATTTTCAATCACTCTTATTCATGTGAAATATATTGAATAAGCAAGACCATAGAAAAATCTATGCATTTGAGTTATGGTGTTGGCGAAGAATATCTAAAGTACCGTGTACTACCAGAGAACAAACAAATGTGTCTCAGAAGTACAGCCATAACACTCCTTAGAAGCTGGATAATGAGGCATAATCTCTCATTCTTCAAACATGTTATAAACAGGGACCAGTCTCTGGAGAAGACAGCATTCTTAGTAAACAGAGGATTAGCAAAAAAGAGAAAGACCCTCAATGAAATAAACTGACACCGTGGCAGCAACAATGGACTCAAACATAACAACTCTGAGGATGACCAATTTGATGGCACTTAACAACTCCCAATAATTCACATTTAAATAAGATGTTTGCTGTCTTTTTGTTGTTGTTGTTGGCAAGTGCCATTGAGTCCGTTCCAACTCATAGTGACTCTGTGTAATGTTTCTGAGGAGCAGCTAGTGGGTCTGAATTGTCAACCTTGAAGTTAACAGTCCAGTGCTCATCTTATAGTGCCACACTGATAGCTGTCTTATATCTAAATTCAGGAAATTTTAGTTTCCTAGCATGGAGTCCTGATGTGATGTTCTAAATAAAGCAATGCACTGCTAACCACAAGTTCATCAGTTCAAACCCACCACCCTCTTGACTGCTGCTTCTCTGAGTATTTATGGTTGATCCAAGGAAAACAAAGTCTTTGACAACTGAAATCTTTTCTCCATTTATATGGATGCTGTTCATTGGATCAGTGATGAGGCCTTTTGTTTTCTTTACTTTAAGTTGCAACCCATATGGAAGGCTGTGGTCTTTGATCTTCATCAGTAAGTATTTTAAATCTTCTTCACTTTCAGCCAGCAAGATTGCATCTTTTGCATATTTCAGATTGTTAATACATCTTCCTCCAATCCTGGTACCACATTTTCTTTCATATAGTCCAGCTTCTCAAATTATCTGTTCGACATACAGATTGAATAAGTATGGTGAAGAATACAACCCTGGTGCTCACCTTTGCAAACTTTAAACCATTCAGTGTTCCCTTGTTCTAGTTCAACAACTGCCTCTTGGTCTATGTACAGGTTCCTCATAAGCACAATTAAGTGTTCAGAAATACTCATTCTTCACAATGTTGATCATAGCTTTTCATGATCCACACAATTGAAAGCCTTTGCATACTAATAAGGTATCGGTAAACATCTTTCTGATGTTTTCTACTTTCATCTGATGTCAACAATTATATCCTTCATCCCACATCCTCTTCTTAATCTAGCTTGAACCTCTGGAAATCCTCTGTCAAAGTATGGTTACAGCCGTTTTTGTATCATTGTTAGCAAAATTTTACTTGCGTGTGATATTAATGATATTGTCTGATGATTTCCACATTCTGTTGGGTCACCTCTCTTTAGAATGGGCACAAATAGAGGTCTCTTCCAGTCAATTGACCAGATAGTTGTCTTCTAAATTTCTTGACACAGATGAGTGAGTGCCTCCAGTCTTGCATCATTTTGTTGGAAATTTTCAATTTGTATTCTGTTCCTATGTTGTTGTTCTTAAGTGCCATCGAGTTGGTTCCGACCCATAGCAACCCTGTATATAGTTCCCGAGGAGCATCTGGTAAGTTTGAGCTGCCAATTTTACAGTTTAAGCCAGTTTTGCAGTCCAGAGCATTAACCCACTGCTCCACACCGGAACTCTATATAGGTGTCTTTTAACCATAATCCTGAGAAGAAACTCTATAGAATCTGACTCCTGTAATTGTTGTTATTATGTGCCGTGGAGTCGGTTCCAACTCATAGCTACCCTGTACAGGGTTTCCGAGGCTGTAAATCTTTACGGGAGCAGAATGCCTCATCTTTCTCCCACGGAACAGCTGGTAGTTTCAAACTGCTGACTTTGTGGTTCGCAGCCGGATTTGTAACCACTACGCTACCAGAGCTCCTTGACTCCTGTAATTAGCTGTTGTGAATTATAGTTATAACTGACATATTGACTAAGTGAGCTATCAGAAAATACCTTTCCCCAGTGCTAGTCAAACCACTGTCTGGTGCTAGTTCTGTCTTTGCCATGATAAACCTTTCCATGTTGTTGTTGTTTAGTGCCGCCAAGTCTGTTCTGACTCATAGGGACCCTGAATAGGGTTTCCAAAGAGCAGCTAGTGAGTTTGAACTGTCAACCTTGTGGTTAGCAGTCCAGTGCTGATCCTAAAGTGCTACATCATCACTCAAGGAAATCTTTGCATGGGACTGTGGAAGTTCTGTGGTAATTAAATACTCTCTGTTTGCTTGTTCTCCTAAGTGTAGTTCCCTTTCAGTAACTAAGACATAACATTTTATGTAACATTAAAATTTCAAACTTCATTTAAAGAGAGAATGAGCCTCTCCCCACTTCCCAGCTACAAGTTCTAACTCTCCTAAGACTGGAGCAGAGAAAGGGAGAAGCAGTAAGAGCCAGGAACGAAACCACTCGCCAGGCATTCAAACAATCTTTTTGGTTTCTTCTAGTCATAGCAATTGTTTTAAACTGTTGTGAGATGCTTTATAAGTTCTTTGGATAACACTTCCAAGTTGTGGATCCCCCACTAGCAGTTACCTTGATAAAGGCAAATGTGTCTTTCCTGATGTTGGTCTAGGATTCTTCCATCAGTCTTGGGTCTCTAAGGGTGCACCTCCAATCTTCTGTGTTGATACCATTTTGCTACTTCTGGAAGCCCATTGTTGTTAAGTGCTGTTTAGTCAGTTCCAACTCATAGCAATCCTGTATAGGTTTTCTGAGGCTGTAAATCTTTACAGGAACAGAAAGCCTCATCTTTCTTCTGCATGCTACTCATTACAGTTCAGTTCTCTTTTTCATGAGACGCTCAACACTTTCCTACATCTTCTTACAGCAGATTAAGTCAGGCAAGCATTAGAGCAGCTTTCCAAATGGATATACAACTTACCCAATATACAACACCAAGAAGATATAAAGTCCCAGTCTTGGGACTCTGAGGGCTCTGTAGTCTGGACCTACTGCAAGATCAGCAGGTCTCACCTTGCTCACGACCAACTTTTGTGACACCAAATGACACACTTTAGTTAAAGTTTGTTGTTGTTAAGCTCCATCAAGTCGGTTCCAACTCCTACGGACAATGTTTAAGTTTCCAGGGAGAGGCTGATGAAGTTAAGGGTCAGCAAAAAAGAGGAAGATCCTCAGTGATATGGACTGACTCCGTGGCAGCAAAAATGGACTCAAACATAAGAACAATTATGAGAATGACCAACTTGACAGCACCTAACAACAACAACTCATAATAATTCATGTTTAAATAACATGTTAAAACTGGCCTTGTGGTCTAGTGCTTATTCTATTGCACCACACCAAGACTCCTTAGGTAAGGTAGAACATGCAATAGAAAAAAAATCCAAGGAACTTATAATCCAGTGATATGAAACAGAAATACATAACTAACAGTAATAGACATATGATTAGGACAAGTGTTATAGTAGAAGCAATATAAACTTTGGAATGAGGATGACCTGGGTTCCCATACTGATTTGACCACTTACTATGTGACCTTGAGTTAATTATTTAACTAGTTTCCTCATCTGTGCAATTGGGATATTTATAGTGGTTACCTCAAGTGGTTATTGTAAAAATAAGATGAATTTAATGAGGGTAAAATACTTAGAAATATGTCTAACCTATATATAAATCCCCAGTAAATAGTTAATGTTTATAGAAATTACTATGAGTAATTATAAATAAAATTACAGGCAAGCATAAATATTATTGTTGTTGCTAGCTGCTATTCAATTGCCTCTGACTCATAACAACCACCTGCACAATAAAATGAAGCACTACCCAGTCCTACAGTAGCCCCATGATTAACTGTGGCCCATACCATTGTGATCCACAGGGTTTCCCTGGCTGCTTTTTACAAGTAGATCATCAGGCCTTTCTTTGTGGTTCTGGTTAGTCTGGAAGATTTACTGAAACCTCTTAGCATCATAGCAATAGATAAGCGGCCATCACCACAAAGTGAACTGGCTAGGAATCAAAACTGAGTCTTCAACATGGAAGCCAAGTATTCTCTCACCAAGCCACCAATGTACCCACATGGTTGTTGTTGTTGTTCTTAAGGGCTGCTGAGTCCATTAAGACTCATAGCAACCTTATATAGGGTTTCCGAGGAGCAGCTGGTAAGCTTGAACCACCGGCCTTGCGATTCAAACTGAACTAGCATTCTGTGCTTTATACAACAATGCCATTTATTGTTGTTAAGTGCTAAGTAAGTCGATTCCAACCCATAGCAACCCTGTATAGTGTTTCCAAGGAGCAGCTGGTGAGCTTGAACCACCAACCTTGCAGTTCAAAAGGCTTTGCAGTCTGGCACATTAACCCATAGAAGGCATTAATTCAGAGGAGGATGAAGTAGTTTTGACAAGAAATTTTTCTGTATACTTAATTCTGTTTGTTTCCTGTTCTAATCTAGATAGACTCATTTTCACAATCTGTTTTCTGATCCTGCACATCATGATTCAAAGTAAGGCAGCTGAGCATTCTATCTCAGCTTTCTACATCTGAAATAAATACTAGCCCAAAGAGATGTATGAATGTAGTCATCTCTAAACTACATCCATAGTCTCTATTCACATAACACCCTGAAGAAACCAAGAAGAAAAAATTATGCTCATTTTCATTTTATAGATGGAAAAACGAAGTTGTCAAAGTGGTGTATATTTTTTAAATATCCACAATCATCTAACCTGCACAAGCAGAATTTTTCTAAGCCAATCTCCATCCTCTTTGAATTCTTTTTACAAGAAATTGTATTCAGATAGTGAAAGATAAACTTCATCCCCTGCATTTAAGGATAACTTTGAATTATTTACATCAGAATGGATTAAAGAAAAAAAAGAGTTCTAAAAGTAAATGCTTTGCAAAGACTTCTTTAGGGAAAAAAAAAGTTCTTTTTCTTCTTTCACATTGTCTCATATTTATCAGCTTGTAAAATCTTCACTCTGAGAAATAAATTATCACTTAAGTGTGTTCTTAAAACAAGTCATGTGAGAACTAACAGCTTTGATGTATGCCTAAAAGCTGAGGCCATGATGAAATTTTAATCTCATTTTTCTCTTCATTTCTCGGCTTCTGTCCTTTACTTTGATCCACCCTGCATAAAGCTATTGGCAAATGTATCACCGATTTTGATCTTATAAATTGTACATGAATTCACACACCCTCATATTTGCCTTATAATAGAGACAGCCACCTGTAAACCATGACACAGCAATGACTCAGGAGTTTGAAGTCCTCCCAACAACTACCTCACCTCTTTATATGGGCTTTCATCCAAAATTCTCCCTGGGAAGTCTTCTTGATGACTGGGTGGGGGCATTCCACTGGACAAATAGACATCTGCTTTCCCCCAAATGTTGGCAGACCATCACCCGTAGAATAATCTCAAATATGAAATGAAAGAGAAATAAAGAAAAGAATTTTGAAAAGTGTTTTTAATGTGGATAACAGAAAGAACACAGGACAGAGAAGTTGATCATTGATGTGAGAAACTAGGTAACCTCTGCCTTGCAATCTTTATTGCAGCCAGTTCAGTCCTAACTCATGATGACCCCATGCATGGCAGGATCATACTGTTATGGTCCATAGGGTTTTCATTGGCCAATTTTCGGAAGGAGATCATCAGGCCTTTCTTCTTAAACCACCTTAGTCTGGAAGCCTCACTGAAATCTGTTCAGCATCATAGCAACATGCAAGCCTCCACTGGCAGAGGGATGAATTGAGCAAGAATCAAGCCCAGGTCTTCCATATGGAAGGCAAGAATGCTACCAGTGAGCCAACAGTGCCTGCAGGCCTCTACCTGCTACGCATTTCTAAATAAAGGGATATAAGAAAATAATTCCTAGATTTCTAAGATGCTGATTAGTGTTGAGGCACTTATGTTCTTCTTATATTGAATTTTCTTGAACATGAATTCTAACTAGATTCATCACGGTTCACATAAAACCTTCCAGAAAGATTCTCTACAAGGATAAGCAAAATCTGCCTCCCACCACCTATTCTTGTACAACACATATGCTAGATACGATTTTTACATTTTTTAATATTTGAAAATATTCTAAACATTTCAGTTAGAAGTTCAGGGTTGGTACTTATTTCTTGGTAGTTCAAATATTGTGGTTAGGGATTAAGATTAAAAATTCCAAAATCTCTCATTATACTTAAATTCTAGGGGAATCCCAGGGCTCACAAGGGCAACTTCCAAGAATCTAGAGTAAGTGGAATGTCAGTGTTGTTGTCAGGTTCCATCGAGTCAGTACTGACTCATAGTGACCCAATGCACAATAGAACAAAACACTGCCCAGTTCTGGGCCAACATGACAATTGTTGCCACGCTTGAACCCATTGATGCTGCCACTTGGCCAATCCATCTCATTGGGGGTCTTCCTCTCTTTCTCTGACCCTCCACCCTACCAAATATGATATCCTTCTCCAGTGACTGGCCCCTCCTGACAATACGTCCGAAGTATGAGAGATGAAGTTTGGCCATCCTGGCCTCCAAGGAGCACTCTGGATGCACTTCTTCTAACACAGATTTGTGTGTTCTTTTGGAAGCCCATGGCACTTGCAGTATTCTCCTCCAACACCATAACTCAAAAGTATCAATTCTTCTACAGTCTTCCTTATTCACTGTCCAACTTTTGTATGCATATGAGTTACTGAAAATACCATGGCTTGGGTCAGGTGCACCTCAGTCTTCAAGCTGACATCTTTGCTCTTCAACATTTTAAGAAGGTCTTGTGCAGCAGATTTGCCTAATGCATTATGTCGTTTGATTTCTTGACTGCTGCTTCCATGAACGTTGATGGTTGATCCAAGAAGAATAAAGTCCTTGACAACTTCAATCTTTTCTCTATTTATAAGAATGTTGTTTATTGGTTTAGAGGTGAGGAATTTTGTTTTCTTTGCATTCAGATGCAGCTCATACCAAAGTTGTCATCTTTGAACTTCATCAGTAAGTATTTTAAGTCCTTTTCACTTTCAGCAAGCAAGGGTGTATCATCTGCATATCACAGTTGTTAATGAGTCTTCCTCCAATCCTGATGCCATGTTTTTCTTCATATAACCCAGCTTCTTGGATTATTTGCTCAGTATACAGGTTGAATAAGTCTTGTGAAAGAATACAACCCTGCCACATACCTTTCTTAATTTTAAACCATTCAGTGTTCCCATTAAGTGGGGTGTCAGTAGCTGGATTTATTCTTAGAACAATTGACTTATAAACTTAAGATCATTCTGACTGTCTCTGAAGTTTCTCAAACAACTAGTGGGTTTTGTCTGAAAACAGAGCACCCCAGGCTTGGTTGACAGGCAAATAAGACACTGCAACTTGTTGGCCTTATGTCATCTATGAGGACTGCTTCTCATTCTGCCTTAGGAACTTAAGTCATTTATAAAGAGATTTATGGTTTACTGTTTTAGGCTGGTTGTGAAATAAGATAGTCTCAAAAGGATCTTTTTATCTCTTTTCTTAAAGATCATACCCAAAATAAAACAGTTATTTAAATACCAAGCAGGATCAATACACAAAATTTGAGATTTTTGTTTTGTTTTCTAGCAAGAGATAACTCTGACAGTCAGTGTACATTTAAGAGCTGGTTTTCAACACCAAGATTATCTGTAAAAAGTGGCCTCAGTCCGAACTGACCCAGTTAAAGATATAGAGTTTCAGACCACAGTCTTGATTTCCAGTACTTGTCTCTTCTGAGCAAATAGCAACAATATTTCATGACACCTGAAAATTACATGAAATTCTAATTTCAATGTCTATAAATTCAGTTTACTTAAACACAGCCACACTCGTTTATTTATAAACTGCCTATGAATACTTTCGCACTGCAACTGTGGAGTTCAGTAGCAACAGAGACCAGATGGCCTACGTAATCTGAAATATTTGATGTCTGGACCTTTACCAAAAAAATAAGTTTATCAACAAAACTCTACATCATGCTCAGAAAAGTTGCATCAGTAGGAAGAGAATGTCTGTGTCCTAATTCGCTCCCCAAAACTATAATAAAACAAATCAACAAAAAACAGTTGCCAGTGAGTCAGTTCCAACTCATGATGACTCCATGTATCAGAGTAGAGTTACGATCCAGAGGGTTTGTTATATTAGATTTTTCAGAAGATATTTCCAAATCAACGTTGATACTTCTGTCATCAAGCAAAAATTAAAACACAAGATTCTGAGGCACAAAGCAGGTCTCTTTGAGAACTCCAGAAAAATTAAAATGAAATGAGGTGGGAAGTAAAAATGAAAGAGAGGGGCTGGAAATAAAGAAGGAATGAAGAAAAACAAAAAAGACCAAGGAAAATACCTCAGTCATTTCTTATGTACACAATATATAAAATTTGAACCGCTTTGGATTCTTGGTAAATCAAAAAGATTGAATCAGATAACATCTGCTTCATCCAGGTCTGAGATGCTCTCTATTTCCTCTATATTTTCAGTTCTTTTCAGGCCTCAAAAGTTTCAAAACCTCACTGCACACCATGAAAATAGGTTAGAAATTAGCCTTAGAACATCCACTTATCAATATCAGAGACAAGGAAGCTGAGCCTTGCATACATACTGCCTTTCTACTTCCAAGTAGCTACTTCCAAAGATTTGTCTTTGGAACATGTAATCCAACAAAAAGCTCATACTTGTGGGTTGAAAAACAACCCATAATTACCATTAGAATGTAAGCTTCCCAATGAAACTGTAATTAACTAGATAATCCCTCAAGGAAAAGATGCGTGCCAGCTTCAACTCTCTTAAAAGAGCCTCATAGTAAGATGCCATAAGCACTTGTTGAATAAATGTTTTATTTATTCAGAGACTTAACTTTGGGGTTTCATATTATAATTATATTCTAATTCATAACATAATTATGAGCATTTGACACATTTTAGTATTATTATATTAACTTAAATTAGTTTTTGCATACACACATCACTATGAGAAACTTAAGAAATTCTATAGGCATGCATTATATAGTAGATACATTGCCTGCCCCTAAAGCCTATCTAGAGATTTCTGTCATATGGACCAAAATAAAATTCATTCACTGAGTGAGAGACGTGAGCACTGTGAAAGTAGCTCTCAAAAATGATAATAAATGTAACTCATTTGTAAATATGCATGAAGCAAACAGCAAACACCTAGGGAAGGAACACAGAGAGTTTCTAACTTGAATCTGGGTAAACATTTGGAAGGAGGATAAACCAAAGTATACGTCTTCTAAGTAATGGAGGAGATATTCTTTGGAAACCCGCCACCATAAATTATTATTTTCACTTCTAAAGCCAAGAATATTTATAGGATTGTTCTCATCACAGCATGAATTCACAGGCAACTGCAGAAGGAATATCTGCAAGGAGGCATTAGAAGGGCCCTAGGCAATGAGGAAGATTGTATAATCAGCATTTGTATAGAACGTGCAATTCACCACACAAAGCTTAAAACATTAGACTGGAAACACATTTGCTAACGGGCTCTGGAGTTCAGAAACTGGACTTGGAACATATATGTTAGCTGATTCAAAGTCTTACTCACAAGATTAAAAAAGAAAAAGAACAAAACAAAATTGTTTTCTTATTATTAAAAAAGATATGACATCAAAAAGGTTCTACTAACCTTTGTGGCCAAGGTTCCATGCTCCAAGAAAGGGATACTATTCAGGGTTCTTTGTTCCATAAAATGGGAATCATTTCTGATTACTGTTAGGCAAAAGACAATTTAGCAGAAGGATACAGAGTAAGTTACAGGATTCAAACAAAGGATAGAAATGGGCAAAATAAAGATAGGCTGGAATCACAGTCAAAATCATAACAAAGGAAGATTTGTTGTGTTGTTGTGTGCCATCGAGTCGGTTCTGGCTCATAGCTCCACTATAGTATTTTTAAATACTCTTTATAAGCTTTTGTAAGAGAACAATTTCTTCATGATTATAATCATAAACATTTGTCAGATTCAAGGAGAGGAGGTAGTCCCAGTTACTCAGAAAAGTAATCCCCAACCCCATAGTGAAAATGAAAAGAAGAAAAAAAAGCAGTTGCTTTTGAATCGATACGGCCTCATAGTGTCCCTGTGTATGTCAGGGTAGAGCTATGCTTCATAGAACTTCAAATGGCTGATTTTTCCAAAAGTGAATTGCCAAACTTTTCTTCTAAGATGTCTTTAAATGGACTTGAATCCTCCAACTTTGTGGTTACCAGTTGAGTGCATTACATTTGTACTACCAAGAGACACCAACCCTCATAGCAGGGGAATGTAATTTGGTACCAAAGGACTTAATGAAGTCTAGTATTGGATCAGATTTTATTTGCTTTCCTGGCCAGTCTCCTATCAACAGAGCACAGACATACAGGGGCTGGTGAGGTAGCTGATGTGCTGATACTAGGTAAGATCATGTTCATTCAGCCTACTTGGAGAAAAGAGTCTGGGCCCCCTGACCCGGAAGCCAAACATATCCAAACAACCCTTCTCAGTCTTGTCATTAGGCATTACCATCTAATAATAAATGAATGCCATTGTAAAGCACTTTGCAAATAGACAATGCTTCATGAGTACCTATCATTAAAAACAATTGTGCCTAGGTAATCACAACATTCTAGAAACAGCTTAAAGATAGGTAACCTAAGCAGAGAAACCACTAATGTCCCAAGAGCTAAATATAAAATTTTTCAAATACTTGTCAAGGCTAGAAGGTTTCCAAAAAAAGATGGCAAGACTACAGAGGTATGGAGATGGTTTCTGAGAGTTCCACTGAAAGAGTCAGACGTTGCCAGGTAAAAGTGTCCAGTTTCCTTATGAGATATTTGGAGCAGATATCTCATTTATAGATATGCAAAAAGATACAAAAGTGTCTTCAGACCCCCTAGAAGAAACCAAAACTAAGAAAATATGTAATCTGACAAAATCTCAGTGCCCCTTGCTTTCATAATAATAATTAATGTGAATGAGAAAACTTCAAAGAAAATACCAAATGGCAGAAGTTGTCCACTGGCACAATTTCAAAAGGAATTCCAGTTCCTCTATATTCTGGGGTTTTGTTTTTATTGTTGTTTGGTTTTAGGTGGGTTTTTTGGGGGGCTGTGTTATTTGTGTTTGTATGCTACAATCATTGTCACTGAAGTAATTCTGGTATTTTTTTTTTTTTTTTGCAGAAAATGAATTTTATTTTATTTCAGGTTATATAAAAATTTTCACTTAGCCAAATCCTCTAGCTTTCACTGATCGCTCCATTATTTTAGATGTCTAATAGTGTGCACAGTGTTCACTGAGCAAATAGCTTATATTTGTTTTATGTGCTCTAAACTGTATGAGTCTTGACTTTTCTCTTCTTCTCTATGAAGAACTCCTAGAGACCTAGGATGATGTCTGAGCATGCTGCTATGTATTCTCTTTGGGACAAACATGGTGGTAGCTATCAGTAGATTCATTGTAAGTGAAACAGCTCAAATCTGGAATCCTTTCATTGGACTTTTCTAATGGTGTAGCTGTGTAGGATGAACAGTGCACTGCTAGTCATACAGTTGGTGGTCCAAACCCATCAGCCACTCCTTGGAAACCCTATATAAGGTTGTTATAAATTGGAACTGACTGGGTGGCACTTAGCAACAATAATCGTACTATTTAGAAACGTGATTGATTAGAAATAATGTTGTTGTGTTAATGTGCCTCCAAGTCAGTTCCAACAAATAACAACCCAAGCCATGGTATTTTCAATAACCTCATATGCATGTGAAAGCTGGACAGTGAATAAGGAAGACTGTAGAAGAATTTATGTTTTTGAGTTATAGTGTTGGAGGAGAATATTGAAAGTGTCATGGGCTGCCAAAAGAACCAACAGATCCGTGTTGGAAGAAGTGCAGCCAGAGTGCTCCTTGGAGGCCAGGATGGCCAAACTTCGTCTCTCATACTTCAGACATATTGTCAGGAGGGACCAGTTGCTGGAGAAGGATATCATGTTTGGTAGGGTGGAGGGTCAGAGAAAAAGAGGAAGACCCCCAGTGAGATGGATTGGCCAAGTGGCAACGTTGATGGACTCAAGCGTGGCAACAGTAGTAAGGTTGGCCTAGGATTGGGCTGTGTTTCATTCTGCTGTGTATAAGATCGCTATGTGTCGGTACCAACTCAATGGAACCTAACAACAATAACATAGGGTTTCTGAGGAGCAGCTAGTGGGTTTGAACTGCTAATCTTATAGTTCAAACTAATTTTGCAATCCAGTACATTATCCTGCAGTGCCACAACAGAAGGAAGCAGTTAAAGAATGAACTTCACTTTTAGAGCTTGAGAGATCCTACTTTATAATTACTGTTACTGTTGTTGTGTGACGTCAAGTCAGTTCCAACCAATGGCTACCCAGTATAGAGTTCCCGAGGAGTTTGAAGCACAGACCTTGCAGTTCTAACCGATGTTTCAGTTCTTGAGGGTTGATAATTTAAACATTTCATAGAACATTTATAATAGTTGAATACAAGCCAAGTGTGCTTAAGAACTTTCTAAGTCCCCATGTACTTTAGAATTGACAAGTTCATCCACTGCTCAATTAAAGAGAAGAAAAGACATGTGATTTTTCAAACCAAAGATTTTAGAACACTTTTAAGCCTCCCTATTTTGAATAGATTTAGAAGTAATGTATTGAATTTTCTGCATATACTTATAAAACCTATACACAGTCATGGCAGAGAAACTTAAAGGGGGAAGAAGAAAAAGATAAAAAAAGCCAAGGCATTCATTTTCCTTCCAAGTCTTCCTAGGTAATCTAGGTATTAGGCTTTCATGTTTTACTTGATTTTAAACATAACAAAATGCATATGTTCACAAAGTTTGACGACTTTTTGCTTTTTTTTTCATTGTTTACAAAATTGAGGTCATACAGCATTAATTTGCACCTTGTTTTTTTATTCAGTAATGCATTAGGAACACTCCTTCAGGTCACCATTATCATTCATTCTCCTTTTTAACACTTGCATTTTTAGGTTTGTTTTTTATTTTTAAGTGCTGTTGAGTGGGTTTCAACCAATAGTGGCCCTGTATAGGGTTTCCAAGGAGCAGCTAATGCACTTGAACCACTGAACTTGCTAATCAAACTGACTTTTCTGTCCAGGATATTAACCCACAACACCTCACCTCAAATTCCATCAACATGCTTTTAAGGAGATGAAAAACCCAATCACTAACTTTATATGGAAAGGAAACAATTCTTGGATAAGCAAAACATTACTGAAGAAGAAGAACAACAAAGTAAGAAGTTTCACACTTCCCAATTTCAAAACCCACTACATAGCAATTTACAGCAATACATGAACATATCCAAAAAGGACAAAAATCAAAACCTTAACCCAACATGTAGAACAATTAGCACAATTAGAGAAAGAGCAGCAAAGTAAGCTTACAACCACCTGAAGAAAAGAAAAAACAAATGATATAGAAAACAGAAATAAATGAAATAGAAAACAGAAAAACAATAAAAAGAATCAAGACAAGAAGTTGATTGTTGGAAAAGATTAATAAAATCAACAAACCATTGAAAACCTAACCAAAAAAAAGGAGATCATGCAAATAACATGAATAAAAAATGATACAGGTGATGTTGCAACAGAACCAACAGAAATAAAAAAGATATTAACAGAATATTATGAAGAACTGTACTCCAATAAATTTGAAAATCTAGAAGAAATGGACAAATTTCTACAAACACGTTACTTACCTAAACTAACATAGGCTAAAGTTGAAAACATGAACAGGCATGTATCCAAAGAAGAAATTAATCAAGTCATTAGAACGTTCCCAAGTGAAAAAGGTGTGGACACAGACGTCTATATTGGTGAATTCAACCAAGCATTCAGAGAAAAGCTATACCAATTCTACTCATACTATTCCATAATACAGAAAATGATGGCAAGTCCAGATTTCATTTTTGAAGCAAGCATAATCCTGATACCAAAACCAGGCAAAGACTTCACTAAGAAAGAAAATTATAGACCAATATCCCCAATGAACACAGATGAAAAAATTCTCAACAAAATCCTAGCCTATCAGAGATGGGGACATGGAGACAGGAAGCAGTTGAGGACTCTAGATTCATGGAAGGAAAGGTACTGAGAGCTGGCAACTCTCAGGGGGTAGACTAGCAGAGTGTGCCCTTTGGTGGTTTAGATTATTATATATGCCTGAGTGTTAGGGGAAAAAGAAGAACTAAAGTGAATAGAGAGAAATACTGTTGACTGATGGTAAATGGAGGGGATTATAACCATTGTAATGAAACAAAGCATATAATCTATTGAATGTAAAACTGAGGATCTGCCCTGTAAATTATTCATTTCACAATAAAAACTGAAAAAAAAAAACTGTGGACAGAATAGATCATGACTAAAAAAAAAATCCTAGCCTATAGAATTAAACAATATATCAAAAAAATAATACATCATGACCAAGTGGGGTTCTAACCAAGCATGCAACAATATACAGTACTTAAAAAAAAAAAAAAGCCCTACATAAAACAAAGGCAAAAACATATCATCATATCAATTGATACAGAAAAGCATTTGACAAAATCTCATATCCACTCCTGATTTAAAAACACACTCAATGAAACTGGAATAAAAAGGAAATTCCTCAACACAATGAAAGGCAATTATACAAAACCAACTACCACTTATGTGTCAGTTTGTCATACTGTGATGGTGTGTGTGTTGCTATGATTCTGGAAGCTATGCCACAGGTATTTAAATTCCACCATGGTCAATCATGGTGGCCAGGCTTCAGATGAGGTTCCAGAGGAAGATAGACTAGGAAGAAAGAGAGACAGACTATTTCAGAATATTTAGTCACTGAAAATCTTATGAATAGCAGTGGAACACTGTCAGCACTAGAATATTGACTATTGAAATATGATGAAGAACACAAGAATATTGTAAGACATAATGCCAAAACATGAGCCCCTCAGATTGAAAAGCATTCAAAATGTGACTGGATTAGAGCTGCCTCTCGAAAGTAGAGTTGACCGTGATAATGCAAATAGAGTAAAGCCTTCGGGACCTTCATTTGCTTATGGGGCACAACTCAAAATGAAGAGAAACAGCTATAAAAATATATTAAGAATCAGAACATAGAACATATGAAGTATGAATCCAGGAAAATTGGAAATTGTAAAAACTGAAATGGAATGCATAAACATTGATATCCATTGAGCTGAAACAGACTGGTATTGGCCATTTTGAATCTGACAATCACATGGTATTCTATTCCGAGAATGACAAATTGAAGAGGAACGGTGTCACGTGCACCATAAAAAAGAACCTATCAAGTCAAGTTATCAAGTCCCTTCAGCACAAACCCCACTCTAAGACTAAAACTCAAAGGGGACACATGAGTAGGCATGTAAGCTTGCTGGTGACCATGTTGGTATATTGGTGAGTGGAAGAGGGGGAAATGCAGCAATGAAGAAATGGGCTGAGTTCAACCATGTTCCATAGACTCCCGTTGACCTGGAGATGGAGAGAGAGAAGAGGAAGAGAGCTGGTTGGTCCAAAGTGTGGTGAGACCTGGGGACACCTGAGCCCATGGACAAGGACATAGCCACAGAGAGCTAGAGCTGAGAATGAAGTGTTTAGCTGATATGAAGTGAAGTGAGACCCACAATAACACCCAAACTTGCAAATAGTATGTATTTGACCTAGCCTCTATGGCTTGATAATCAGAACTCAACTAGAGGATGATAAAAAAAAAAAAAAATTTTTTTTTTTTGATCGAGGAAACAAGTGTAGATTGCTACAACTTGATGAACTTGGCCTATACTCATGGATGTCGTAGGGATATCCATGCTGACATCAGATAGATCTTGGCCAAAAGCGGACAATACCAGAAAGACATTTGCCTGTGTTTTATTGACTATGTAAAGGTTTTTGATTGCCTGGACAGCATTGCAAAGAAATAGTATTCCAGAACGCTTCATTGTGCTCATGAGGAACCTGCACATAGACCAAGAGGCAGTTGCTTGAACAGAACAAGGGAACACCAAGTGGCTTAAAATTAGGAAATATGTGTGCCAGGGCTGTATTCTTTCACTATACTTATTCAATCTTCATGTTGGCACTATATGAAGAAAAATGCACTATATGAAGAAAAATGTACTATATGAAGAGAAGCTGCACTATATGAAGAAAAATGTGACATCACGGTTGAAGGAAGACTCATTAATAATCTGTAGTATGCAGATGATACAATATTTCTTGCTAAAAGCTAGAGGACTTAAAATACTGATGAAGATCAAAGAGCACAGCCTTCAGTATGAGTTGCATCTCAGTGCAAATAAAACAAAAATCCTCACCACTGGAGCAATAAATAACATCATGATAAATGGAGAAAAGATTGACCTTGCCCAAGACTTTATTTTGCTTGAATCCACTATCAACACTCATGGAAGCAGCCCTCAAGATATCAAACAACATATTGCATTAAGCAAATTTGCTGCACAAGACCTCTTTAAAGTGTTGAAGAGTAAAGATGTTGGTTTAAGGACTAAGGTATACCTAACCCAAGCCAGGATATTTTCAATAACCTCATATGCATGCAAAAGTTGGACAGTGAATAAGGAAGACCATAGAAGAACTGATGCATTTCAGTTATGGTGTTGGAGGAGAATATTAAAAGAACCATGCACTGATAAGAAACAAACAGATCTATGTTGGAAGAAATATATCCAGAGTGCTCCTTGGAAGCCAGGATGGTCAGACTTCGTTTCTCATATTTTGGACATATAATGAGGAGGGACCAATCTTTGGGGAAGGATATTATGTTTGGTAAAGTGCAGAGTTGTAAAAAAGAGGAAGACCACCAACAAGATGGTTTGGCACAGTGGCAGCAACAATGGGCTCAGGGCAAAGATTGTGATGTTAACGCAGAACCAGGCATTATTTAATGCTGTTTTGCATAGGGTCACTATGAGTTGGTACCAACTTGATGGCACATGACAGGAACAATAACAACAAATGGTGCTTGCAAAACTGAGAATCTGTTTACGGAAAAATGAAACAAGATCTATACCCCAAGCTATAAACAAAAGCTAATTCAAGATGGATCAAAACCTAACTGTAAAACCTAAAACTAAAAAGATCCTCAAAGAAAAATATAGTGGCAAATTTAGGGTCTGCTGTGGTGCTGTGTGTCAATGTGCTGGACTGTAAAGTCAGTTTGAACTGCAAGATCAGCAGTTCAAGCTCACCAGCCTCTATTTGGAAACCCTGCACAGGATCGCTATGGGTGAGAACCAAGTCTCACCCATATGGTGCAAGACCAGGCAGTGTTTCGTTCTTGACATCACCTAACAACAACAAAAACAGTCCACAAAGACAATGTTATACATCCTACTTCAGTGAGTAGTAACTTGGCTCTAAAAGCTTGTGATGGTCACATAAGGTGCAATTATTGGTCTCCCTGTCTAGAGCAAAGAAGAGTGAAGAAAACCAAAGATGCATGCAAGCAATTGAATCTCAGCCTCCACAGCCCTAAAACCAGAACTCGCTGGAGCCCAACTACCACTGCTGACTGCTCTGAAAAGGATCGTAATAGAGGGTCCTGGATAGAGTGGGAGAAACATGTGGAAAATTCAAAATCATAAAAACGACCAGGCTTACTGGTCAGACAGTGGCAGGCAGAACATCCAAGATAATGACCCTCAGTCACAATTCAGGCCAATTGAGTCACTCACCCTCCAGGCTCAACTATCAGCCAAATACTTGTTGTTGTTGTTGTTAAGTGCTGTGGAGTCGATTCCAACCCATAGTAACCCTGTATAGGGTTTCTGAGGAGCAGCTGGTCAACTTGAGCCACCGACCTTGTAGTTCAAATGGCTTTGGAGTCTGGCGCATTAACCCACAGCGCCACACCAGGACTCCAGCCAAATACTAGACAGGTCTATATGGTAAACATTAACACCAGGGAGGTACACACTCCTTAGAGAAATCAACCATAGGAGATCAAAAGGACAGTGTATGCCCAGGGATAAAACTCTGCAGAAAGGAAAGATGGAAGAATGAATTGGAAAACAAAGGGAGGAAATAGGAAGAGTGCTGTAACTACCATGAAATAAAACATGTGTGAATTATTAACCAGAGAACCAATTTGTTCTATCAACTTACATTCAAATTGCAGAAAAGTTTTTTTTAAAAATACTTGCATTACATTTTATTTTATATGTGTGCTATATTCTTTCAACTTTTTTCTATTATTTAATATTCAAGTTTTTTCCACTTATAAAACTTAGTTATTTATTATTTATTAACTATTTATTATTAACAAATAGTTGGGGCTAACTGCATTCTAAGCGTCTCTGCAATTCTTTACTAAAAAAAAAAAAAATTCTAGGTCAAATTAATAGATATTTATTATTTCAAATTTCATAAAACTTATTTGAATTGTAGACCATTGTGATTTTCCCAAGGAACATCAAAAGATCTTTTATAACAAGGAATGTTCACAGATCTGAAATTCCTTTTGAAATAATTTAAATGAGGTATTGAAAGTTCTGGTACAATTCTATGATTACTCTAACACTGAAATTCAGCTGTCAGTATAAATACTGACACAAACGTTTTCTAGCTGATGCTCTGGGAAACACTGCCTAGAGAAATGCTGTTGTTGTTAAATGTCATTGAATCGGTTCCAAGTTACAGTGACCCTGTATAGGGTTTCCGAGGACTGACTGGTGAGTTTGAACTACTGACCTTGAGGTTCAAACCAACCTTGAGGTCCAGTGCTTTACCTTATAGTGCCACACCAGGACTCCAGAAAAATGTTAATATTAGTCAAATAAGTTTTGTTTTGGGGGTGTTTTTTACTATGGGTATCTTTTCTTAAGCTTTTACAATAATGGTCTAATGCAATAGTTGTGCTTTTGTGACTGACGAATTTCACTGAACATAATGTTCTCATGTTATGTGGTGACTTGCAGCTTCCTTGCTATTCTAATCAAATAAGTTTTAAATATATTTTTAATTCTGATTTTTTTTTGAGAAGGCAATCCCTTCCTAATCTCCCTCCCTAGCTTTTCCTTTCCCTGATAAAGACATGTCCACAGTCTAGTGAGTGCAATGCAGAGAGGACTCAAACTGCAAGCCTTGGTAAGTACCAGGGTCAAGTCAATCCCCATGAGAGGCACACAGTCAACCAGCCTATGAAGCAGCATCTCCAACATTTCCCCAGCCCTTCTGTCTTCTTTTTATCCCCCCCACACTGTCTCTTGTAAAAACATCAAGCAAGCAGTCATGATAGAAGTTTTTTTGAAAAAATCATCTCCCTCGCTTTTTCTGTGCCCTCAATCTTCTTTATTCTTAAAGCTCAAATGAAAGTGACATTTGGATTCCCTTTTTCAAGTTTGTCATTCATAAGAAACTAGCTAAAAGTACAGGGAAAACGGCTTCCTTGTAAAGTGGCAATCAGAATAGACCTTAAACACAGAAATATGGATGTTCAATTCTCGCCTCAAGCAATTCAGAAAAATGAGGTTTGGACACATCATGAAAGTGGAGGCATAACCTGGGAATTCAAAAGGAACTGAGCTTCTTTTCACATAGCCCAATCCAACCCCGCCCGCTCACAATCCAGTTCTTACTTTCACAGTGCATTAAAAACAGAGTCTGGGGATGGGAGTCCTGGTGTGGTGCTGTAGGATAAGCACTAGATTCGAACCATAAGGTCATCAGTTCAAATTCACCATCCATTCCTCGCAAACCCTACACAGGGTCACTATGATTTGGAACCAACTCCATGGCACTTCACAACAAATAATAACAAGAGTCTGGATTGGGCTGATATTTGGGAGAAACAATTTAAGAAATAGATTTTGTTATTGTTAAGGGCCGTGGAGTCGGTTCCGACTCATAGAGACCCTGTATAAGGTTTCCTAGGAGCAGCTAGCAGGTTTGAACCGCCAGCCTTGTCAAACTGACCTTGTGGTCCAGTGCTTATCCTATGTGCAGACTTAAAAAGTAGCAATGGGCAGTACTTGGTATTTACATGGAGCATAGAAAGAATGAAAGAGAAACAAGAAAAGGAAAGGGCCAAAGAAAAGGGGCTGACCCAGCTTCCTTCAAGGCTTATCAATCCATTGCCACTTGAGTAGATTCTGATTTGTGGCAAGGCCATGCGTCATATATTAGAACTCTATTCTATAGGACTTTCTTGGCTGTCATCATTAAGGAAGCAGAAAGCTAGGCCTTTCTTCCATCGTACTACCTGGTGGATTTGAACCATCAACCTTTCATTTAGCAGCTGACTACAAATCATTCGTACTACCTAAGGTTCCTTTCAAGACTAATTAACCAAGAGCATTTGCTGGAAAAATCTGAACACAAGAAATGCTGAAGAGAGTGCAAGATTTGGAGGAAAGGAGATTGAGTCCCCTCATCACCTGTCCCCAGCATCTCCACTGTTTATCACTCTCAATTCTCAGAAAAAAATGATCGATTGTAAAGCAGATAATGATAACAACTCTTCATGGTATGTAGTAACTGGATTCCAAACCTTCTCTGGCTTACACACAGAGGAAGTATAAAATTGTAAAAAACGTTTTTATTTCTTTCTATTACAACTGAAGTGCAACTTTAAATGTAATCCTCAAACTCTTCAGAAAAATTCCTCGGGGGAATTTGGATGTTGACTTTCATTTAGGGTAGCTAAAAAACCCAGATTAATGTGCATTTACATCTGATCTAAAGTCCCTGAAATTTCAATTTTCTCCCAAAAGCAAAGTAGTTAAGGAGGTCAACTTTGAAGCTGTCTGAAAGCATATTTTTGCCTCACCTCTTCTCATTCATTATAAAAAGAACAAAACAAAACACTGATATCTAGCCAATTCTGACTCATAGTGTGAACAGTGTGCTCCAAAGGGTGTCCAAGGTCTTGGTATGGTGCTGTAGGATAAGCACTGGACTGCTAACCACAAGGTTGGTGGTTCAAACCCACCAACCCCTCCTCAGAAGCCCTATCCAGGGTAGCTATGAGTCTGACCCAACTCAGCAGTGCTTAGCAATAACAATAACAATAAAATCCATATGTAAACAGATTGTCTCATCGTTCTTCCTCAGAGAGGGTAGTGGGTTTGAACTGTCGACCTCTCAGGTCAGCAGCCAAGTACTCAACAACAGTACCATAAAGACCCCTCAAGTATATTGCTGTCTTTGCTGTTGTTAAGTACAGTTGAGTTGTTTCCAACTCATAGCGACCCCGTATATGGTTTCCAAGGAGCAGCTGATGAGTTTGAACCACCGACATTGCAGTTCAAACTGACCTTGCTAAAACACGTAAAAAAATTAGGGAGTAGAAAAACATGAATGGTGCCAGCATTGCTGACTAATTCTTCCCACTACTGGCAAGCCATTTGGAAAGTGGTGCGTAAGATCCTGGGTGTGCTTCTGGGTGGTAGAATGATTAAGGAGTAATAAAGTAGAGAGGTCACTTCCTGCTATGGGATTTGGAGATAGCCTGGCTCCAGTCAGATCTGACACAGAAGCACTGCCAGGTAGAATCAGGACTGTACCTCTGAGGTGGTACCCACAGAGAAGGGGTAAAGGGTACTCTACCAACAGAGGACCAGGACCTTACACCTGAATGGAAGGGATGCCTGCTAAAATCCATTACTTCCCCATAAAGAGAAATGAAGCCTTGATACAAGACACAACTCGGATGAACCTCGAAAACGTTAAGTGAATCACAAAAAGGTAAATATTGTATAAGTTCGCTAATATGAAATACTTGTTGTTGTTGTCAAGTGCTGGTGAGTTGGTTCTGACTCATAGCAACCCTGTATAGGGTTTCCTAGGAGGGGCTGGTGGGTTTGAAGGCGTGACCTTGCAGTTAGCAGTCCAATGCATATCCTACAGTGCCATACCAGGATAGGCAAATTTATAAAGATCAGAGGTTAGCAGTGGTTGCCAGGAGCAGGAAGAAAACCTGGTGGCACAATGGTTCAGTTGTTAACTGAAAGGTTGATAGTTCAAACCCATCAGCTGTGCAATAGGAGACAGATGTGGCAGTCTGCTTCCATAAAGATATAGCACCCCTATGAGGCAGTTCTAATCTATCATATAAGTTTGCTATAAATCAGAATAGACTCCACAAGTTCAGCTTATTTAGTGTATGGGGGGCAGGAGAGAGAGGAAGCATTAAGCATATATCTATGTTTTTGTTGTTGTTATGTGCTGTGGAGTACGTTTCGACTCATAGTGACCCTGTACAGGGTTTCTGAGGCTGTAAATCTTTACGGGAACAGAAAGCCTCATCTTTCCCCTGTGGAGGCGGCTGGTAGTTTCGAACCGCTGGCCTGAAGGTTCACAGCCCGATTTGTAACCACTACGCTAGTGAAGGAAAATTTGACAGATATGGGTGATGGTTGCACAACATAACTGATGGAACTTGTATCATTGAATCACACATGTGAAAAATGTTGAATTGGCTTATATTTGTGTTATCTATAGTTTTACAACACCAACACAAACTATTGCTGCCAAATGAAAGTTTCCAATGGCCAAAGCTGGAATGATTTGAGGAACAAAATAAATAGCATAATGTTGGATTATAGCCCAAAGTCTAAAATGAATATATATGAACCTAAGCTAATATAAATTTGAATAAATAAGTAAATAAGCTGAGGAGAATAATCAAATCTCCTGTATGAAAGGATTGTAAATAATGTATATGGATAATCCCTCAAAGAGGTGAAGTATAACTCCCACACTATTAGTATGGGTTGCACATAGTGACTTCCAAAGAGAAGGAGAAAACGTAACTTTATAGTAGAGAAACTTGGCAAACACTACTCTGGCAGATTCATTACCAACAGTGGTAAGTCATGTTGATAGCCTGGTATGATGTGATGAAAATGGTACTCTGATTTTCCTCCCCAAACCTATTACACCCAGTCGAGCCAGGAGGAAGACATTAGAGAAACCAAAATTGAAAAACATTCTACAAAACACCTGGCCAGTGCTTCTTAACACTGACAAAGTCATTAAAAATAAGGAAATACTGAGAAACGGTCACAGTCCAGAGGAGCCTACAGATACAACGACTAAATGCAATGTGGTCTCCTGGATGGGATCCTGGGACAGAACAAGGACATTAGGTAAACATCAAGGAAATTTACATAAAGTAAGGCCTTCAATGAATAATAATAGTCCATGTTGGATCATTAGTTTTGACAAATGTACCACACTAATGTAAGATGTTAACATTAAGGGAAACAGGGTGTAAGGTATATGAGAACAACCTTTACTGTCTTCTTAACTTTTCTATAAATCTAGAACTATTCTAAAAATCTAAAGAAGATATTGAATGGAAAGAAGAAAGGAGGAAAGGAGGACTCAATACATAGGGGACACTGAGCTTCTTCTATTAAGGGTGATGGTAAAATGTGGGAATGATTAAGGGCAATTGCACTAAATAACAAGAAAGGGTGATTGGCTGAACAGCACAGTGAATGTACCAGTGAAGATTGTTGAAATGTCAAATGCTTTGCTTTATACGTCTATATTTGTTGTTGTTGGTAGTTGTCATTGGATCAGTTCCAACTCATGGCACCCTCATATGTGCAGAGTAGAACACTTTTTATTGTCATTAATTTATATGTGGCACAAATGATTAAGCGCTTTGTTGTATCTTTTAAGATAGCTTCCAAAAGATCACAGTCTTGAGAAGCCTCTGGAAATGAGTTAGTCATCAAGCATTTAATAATTTGTGCCACATACATATTAACCCCAATAAATAAAAAGGTATTTTTTAAAAAAACTTTTACTGTATTCCTAGAATGAGGATATAATCCAAAAATTCTCAATCCAGCACATTTTGTAGCAGGAAGAAGGGCTGCCCTGTGTGTTACAGGAGGCTTAACAGAGGCCAGAGACATCCCTGGCCCCTACCCAAAAGATGCTTATAACCCCACCCCCTCCCAGTTCTGAACAACAAATTACATCTTCTGACATTATCAAATAGCCCTGGTGGGAATAGGGAAGGGGGACCAAAAACATACCCTATAGAAGACTGCTGACCTCATCTAAAGCAGAAGGACCATGGTAGTTGTGGTTGTGTGCTGTTGAGTTGGTTCCAACACACAGAGACTCTATATAGAGTTCCTGAGGCAGTAAATCTTTATGAGAGCAGAAAGCCTCATCTTTCTTCAGCAGAACAACTGGTAGATTTGAACTGTTGACCTTGCAGTTAGCAGCCCAGCTCATAATCCACTACACAATAATATAGTCCACTATGTAATCCAAGGAGCTCTGGTAGTGTAGTGGTTACGAATCAGGCTATGAACCACAAGGACAGCAGTTTGAAACTACCAGCTGCTCCGCAGGAGAAAGATGAGGCTTTCTGCTCCCATAAAGATTTACAGCCTCGGAAACCCTGTATAGGGTTGCTATGGGTCGGAACCGACTCAACGGCACATAACAACAACAACAACAATGTAATCCACAGCGTTCTGGTGTGGCGCTCTGGGTTAATGCATCCAACTGCAAAGTCGTTTAAACTGCAAGATTGGTGGTTGAAACTCACCAGCTGCTCCTTGGAAACCCTATACAGGGTCGCTATGGGTCAGATTCGACTTGACAACATTCAACAACAACAACAATGTAATCCACAACCTAATAATAAATAAATGTACTTGAGTTCAAGTCTTGACTCTGCCATTTTCAAGCTGTGTATCCTCAGGCGATGATGTCCCCTTGTTAAAGTGAGGATAATATAGTTACTACTTCATAGGTAGCTGTGAGGATCAAAATACTAAAGTTTTAAGCACAGTACTTTGTTATTGTTAAGTGCCTTCCAGTCAGTTCAGACTCACAGTGACCCAGTATAGGGCTTCTGAGGAGCAACTGGTGGTTTTGAACTGCCGACCTTGAGGTTAGCAGCCCAGTGTTTGTCCTACAGTGTCACATCAGAGCTCCAGCATAGTACTTGTTGTTGTTGTAAGGTGCCATCAAGTGAGGTCCAACTTAGAGCAACCCTATGTACAATAGATCAAAACACCGTCTGGTCCTGTGCTAACCTCACAATTGTGGTTACATTTGATCCCATTGCTGCTGCCACTGTGACAATCCATCTTGTTAGGGGTCTTCCTCTTTTTCGATGACCCTCCACTCTACCAAGCATGATGTCCTTCTCCAGGGACTGGTCCTGACATGACCAAAGTATGAGAGAAGAAGTATCACATCCTGGCTTCTAAAGGAGCATTCTAACTTCTCCCAACACAGACTAACAAGCAGCAAATTAAATACAAAATACTATTTGTTACTATTGTTATTATTCACATATTTTCCATGCTGAGAAAGATTACTAATGCCCTACCACCCAATGTGAGGAGCCCTTCAGTTAAAGAACTCAGAGCCTCAAATACTTACCAGTGGGAGCAGGTCAACAAAGCTAGTGTGTTGGCCAGGTTATCCTGAATGTATTCATCTGAGCCCTACATCAGTTCACCTTGATGGACTTCATTCAGGAACAGGTTTTGATTTTCTCTAATTGCTTGCCCTGTCTGAACACCATCCCCTTGTCTTGATGATGTCTCGGACAGATAATGGAGCCTTGGGGTCAAGTTTCAGCAGTAAGAGTCTTCTTAATAAAAGGTTCCCCAGACATTGACTCACCGATCTAATTGAAGCTTTTCTTTCATATGTTCATTCACAGCACAAGAGAAATGGTCTTTCAGTGGAAAAGGGAGCAGGGCCCACACTCCTCCTCTCTCATTCTCCAGAGAAAGAGACAAAAAGTCTTACATTCATGGTGCTAATGAAGTCCCATAGGCATGTGTCCTGGGTCTTCCTTGTAATATATGTAAGATTTTTTCAAAAGTCCTATAAAAGTTTTTCAAAAGCATCCTGGTGTGGGGCTGTGGGTTAATGTGCTGGACTGCAAAGTCTATGGTCCAAGCTTAACAGTCGCTCCTCGGAAACCCTATACAAGGTTGTTGTGAGTTGGAACCAACTTGAAGGCACTTAACAACAATTAGTTCCAACAATAATAAAGAACTAAGGAGCCTGGTAGCATAGTGGTTAAGTGACTTTCTACTAATCCAAAGGTTGATGGTTCTAACCCATCAGCCACTCCATGAAAGAAAGTTTTAGCAGTCTGCTTCTGTAAAGATTGCAGCCTCTGAAACCCCATGGAACAGTCTACTCTAATAAAGCTCACTATGAACTGGAATCAACTGGATGACAATGATTTCATAAAGAACTATTAGCATGCTCCTATGATAAAGGAGCTCTGGTAGCATAGTGGTTATGAATCGGGCTGTGAACCGCAAGGTCAGCAGTTTGAAACTACCAGCTGCTCCATGAAAGAAAGATGAGGCTTTCTGCTCCCATAAAGATTTACAGCCTTGGAAACCCTGTATAGGGTTGCTATGAGTCGGAACCAGAGCCACAGCACATCACAACAACAACAACAATGATAAAGGGATTAAGGTCAATCCAGGATTTTCTAGCCTCAGCACTATTGATATTTTCTTGAAGGGGGAAGGGAGGGCTGTCTTGTAAGTTATTGGATACACAACACCATCCCTTATGTGGGCGAGGTGCTCACCTGCTGAACTTTTACCATCCTACCTTCAGTCTCTCAGTGAGTGATCAAGCAGGAGTCCATCCAAAGGCACCTCAGAAGAAAAGCCTGGTGATCCACTTCTAAAGAATCAGTCACTAAAAACCCTATGAAGCAGAGTTCTACTATGACACACATGAGGTTACTATGAGTCAGAGTTAATCTGATGGCAATTGGGTATGTTCTATGTGTTTTGTTATTGTTGTTGTTAAGTACCATCAAGTCCGTTCTGACTTTTAGCCACCCTGTATAAGGTTTCTAAGGAGTGGCTAGTGGACTTCAACTTCCAACCTTGCAGTTAGTAGTCCAGTGCTTAACCTACAGAACCACACAGGCCTACCGTTACTACTTTGTTTTACCAGTACTAATTTTGTGTATCTTTTTATCTTATCTAGTGACATGTGGCTGGTGGATTTTAACTTCTGACCTTGCAGTTAGCAGTCCAGTGCTTATTTTATAGTACCACACAGGCCTGCCAATGCTACCTTGTTTTACTACTGTCAATTTTGTATATCTTCTTATTATATCTAGTGGGATACACTCTCTGCCTGGTCAATATCTCACACTATCAAGAAGGATCAACACTGGACTGTGAACAACAAGGTCGACAATTCAAACCCACCAGCTCTCTTCAGAACCCCTAGACAGGTCACTATGAATCAGAACCAACTCAAAAACACTTAATGACAGCAACATTTATAACGTGGAGTCCTGGAGTGATACCGCAGGATAAGCACTAGACTGCTGACCACAGGGTCGGCAGTTCAGACTCACCAGCAGTCCTAGGATGCTGTGAGGACACTATGAGTCGGAACCAACTCTACAGCACTAAACATCAACAACAACATTTATAACATGGAGTCCTGGTGTGACACTATA
>NW_006408567.1:6880719-6888345 GCF_000296735.1 Chrysochloris asiatica
TATATATATATATATACACACACACACACACACACACACACACATATATATACAGTAACAAGGTCAAAAGTTGAAACCCATCAATGGCTCTTGAAAACCCTATAAAGAATCACTTTGAGTTGGAACTGACTCCATGGCACTCAACAACAACAGCAACCAATGGTAAGAAGAGAACACCAGGAGCAAATATACCCGTCTCACACAAGCACCATGAAGATGTTATCAGGACTTTAGGAATCCTTAAATAACACAAGGAAAGAAAGATAAGACTGACTCACTGGAATGGAGACAGTATGTTGCTGTCACGATGCCCTGCAAGAGAGTTGGGAAACGACCATGTTGTGTAACTCTAAAGTAGACAAATTAGTCAGGTTCATGTCAGAAAAACAGAAACTCTTATTTTACCTCGCTGGACTGCAAGGTCGGTTTGAACCACAAGGTCTTTGATTCAAGCTCACCAGCTGCTTCTCAGAAACACCTACAGGGTCCCTATGAGTCAGAACCGACTCAATGGTAGTTAACAACAACAACTCAACAGTTTCATACTGAAATTGTCTCCCAGCCCAACTCCCTCAATCACCATGACGACTAGGAGACATCAGCTTGGTACTGATTTAGAGGTTTGTCCTCAGAGGTCTCCTCTCTTCTCAGAGAGCTCCTGGTACCTTGTGTTATTCAAATCTACGCCTTGGCCTTTGAATCATTCTGCACACTCAGTCAGTATCAGTAGATCTGAACACATTCCAAATTGCATAGAACTTTTATGTGAAAAGAAGGTAGAGTGTTCTAAGACATAAGAAACAGAAAAGGAAATGCGGTGACACTCAGCTATTCACTGAAAAGTAAGCAGTTGGAACCCATCCAGAGGCTCCGCAGGAGAAAGACCTGGCAAACTTCTCCCATGAAGATTGCACAAAGGGTTGCCATAAGTTGGAGGTTGACTCAACAGCACCCAACAACAACAAAGGAGCAGCTAGTTATCACTAGGAATAGATAAGAAAGTGAAAAGATGGTAGAGGATTACCATGCGAATAGACAGCCACATCTTTCTCCCTGCAAGCTGTTGGTGAGTACAAACTTCTGGCCTTTCTACAAGCAGCCCAAGACTTAGTCGCTGTGCCACGAAGCCTCCTTACTCCATTCTAACATACCACCAACTGTTGTTCTTGTTAAGTGCTGTCAAGTTGGTTCCAACTCACAGAGACCCAATATAGGGTGTTTGAGAAGTGGCTGATGGGTTGGAACCACTAACCTTGCAGCTAACAATCCAGGGCTTAACCCATAGTGCCACACCAGGATCACCAACTATGAGATACAGAAAAAAAGGGGGAAAAAGTTAGGGGAAATGGAGAACTATCAAAACTCAAACATCCACATAAATTACAAGGTTCCTCACAATTTAAAAACATTAAAACATGAAGGGGTGAAAAAGAATCAGTGAAACAAATATAATACTGGCTCCCGAAACTCAGAAAAAACTTGAAGAGTCCTTTAGCTGACCCCATGCCTTCAAGCAGGTCCCCACGCTCCAACCCAAATCAGAGAGAGACTGGCTAATTTTAAAGATTAGGCTCTTTTCATTTTCAATGGCATTCCCTCAGTGGGAGTGAATTATAATTTGCCACTGGTATAAAAAGAGAAAGGAAAAGTGCACACAATCTGCATACTAAAAATTGGAATAGTAATGAAGACAAATCACTCTCCTCTGTGAAATGGTCTGCTACCAAGGTCCCTCCGTTTACTCTACAATTAATTTGGCTTAAGTGAAAATAAAATAATAAAATCGGAGAAGGGTAGAAGAATTTCACTTAGGAAGTGCCCCCCTAGCTGTGTGCATTTTACCTATGAATTGCAGTGAGTGCATTTATCTTTTTAAATACATTGTGCACACATACTAAGTTTCTTATGCATGCCAGTTCTTTCAAGGGTTAGAAAGCAAGATATGTGCAATGACAAAGAAAAATTAGATTAGTCAACATTCGGTAAGGTGAGCTCTGGCTTTAGAATCAGCTAAAAGCAGGTTTTGGTGTGGTGCCAGAAGATAAGCACTCAACCTCAAGGTCAGTTTGAACCACAAGGTCAGGAGTTCAAACTCACCAGCCACTCCTCAGAACCCCTATACAGAGTCACTATGGGTCATAACCAGCTCAACAACCCTTAACAACAACAACAAAAGTAAGTTTGACATGCAACTCCGTAACTTACTTAGGAAAGTCATTTTTACACTGAATCCCATGGCTGGCAGACATGAAGAGGGTGAATTGCTTGCATTCTGGATACTCAACTTCTATTACAAACTCCACCCTTATGTTTCTTTAAAAATTGTGGTAAAGCATTCCTATGTATTAAATTTAGGATTAAGTAAGGTAATATATGTAAAGCACTTTACACAGTGCCTGGCATTTAGTGGATTTTCAAACTATCCTAGACCTGCTACTCCTTGAGAAAAAAATTATACTAGAGTTTCAAAGTAAATGATAATTCTAAAATGAATTTCATTTTTAGGTAATCTGGTCCCGATTGCCGCTTTCATGGGGCATGAGAAAGAAGTTTTATGATTATTTAACAAGCAAATGATGTCCACTTTATGCCAGGCACCACATGGCATGTTGTTGTTGTTAAGTGCTGTTAAGTCAGTTCCAATTTATAGCAACCCAATATAGGGTTTCTGAGGAGCAGCTGGTGAGTTTGAACCACCGACCTTGTGGTTCAAGCCGACCTTGCAGTCCTATGCATATCCTACAAAGCTACAGCAGGACTCCATAAGGCATATAATGAGAGATATAAAGAAGATGATGGCACCATTCTAAGTCTGGAGGGATTCACCATTAAGCAGCAGAGAGAAGCAGAGAAAACATTACCCATACGTTTAAAGGGCAAGGGGCAACTGAATGTGGCTGAATGCCTGAAAACATTGGAGAATACGTTATAGAGAAGGAGGATTTGGTGTAAAGGGAGTTTTTGGTGACGTGAAAGGGAGTCTATAATGGGAATTGGGTGCCATATTGTCCAGAAGGAAAGGAATTCACCATCTTCATGACTGTCAACCACAGATCCAGAGAGTAGAAACAAGTTACCAGCGGAAGTCCTGGTGTAGTGCTGCAGGATAATGCACTGGACTGCAATGTCGGTTTGAACTTCAGGGTTGGTGGTTCAAATTCACCAGCTGCTCTTCGGAAACCCTATACATGGTCGCTATGAGTTAGAATCGACTCGACTGTGTTCTTAACAACAACAATAATTCCAACTCAAAGTGATTCCATATGTGTCAGAGTAGAACTATGTTCCATAGTACTTTCAATGGCCTTTCTTCCAATATGTCTCTGGGTAGACTCAAAACTCCAACTTTTGGGTTAGCAGCTGAGCATGTTAACCATATGTACAACCCAGGAACTCTTCCTATAACATAACCCACTGCTATTGAGTAGATTCCAACTATTAGTGACCCTGTTGAATAAAAGAATACTGCTCCATGGGGTTTCCAAACATGTAAATACTTATGGAAGCAGACTGCCACAGCTTTCTCTTGTGGAATGACCCACTGACGAGTTTGAAAACCAATCTTTTGGTTGTTGTTGTTGTTAAGTGCCATTGAGTCGGTTCCAACCCATAACAACCATGAACAGGGTTTCCGAGGCTGTAAATCTTTACGGGAGCAGAAAGCCTCATCTTTCTCCTGCAGAGCAGCTGGTAGTTTAGAACTGCTGACCTTGAGGTTCACAGCCCAATTCATAACCACTATGCTACAGTAATTGAGTATTTTTAGCCACTATGTTACCAGGGTTCCTATCCTTTTGGACACATACCATAAAAAAGAAAATCAGTTCTGACCCATAGTCTAGATGGGAAGAAATAGGGTAAATACTCCTCACATCAACATGATCGCCTCAAAAATATATGACAAAAGAATAAAGTTATTTTTCTGTTTTGTGGGAAGCTTCAATGTTACAAAATTTTTATTGCCAGGTACATGTCAGAAGAAGTCAAACATGGAAGATATTTTTCCACAAGTTTGACTTCTCTTGATTAGTAATGATTTTCTTAAACAATATATGCAGCAGAAATGGTTTCAAATGTAGCAACGATTATGAGGTTGGTGCAGGACCAGGCAGTGTTTTGTTCTATTGTGCCTAAGGTTGCTATGAGCCAGTACGGACATGCCGGCACCTAACAACAACAACAAATACAGCAGACATCTGGGTCTAAGGCTGGTTTTACATGATGCGCAGGAATTACAAATACCCATTGGGGCAAGACCCTCAGAGCCACAGAAGCCTAAGCTCTTGTGTTAACTAGATTTGTCCTAAAATATTATCTCTTAGTCCCCGAATATCAGGTGTTCGGCTGCTAGTTAACAAGCTATTTCATGTCTGCCCAGAGGACTTGGGAAACAAAGGTCTGACAATCTACTTATGAAGAATGAGCCATTCAAAGTCCCCATGCATCAGAATGCACTCAATGGCAACTAGCATAAAGCAGGGACAGAGAGCAGACGCCTAGATATACAGCAGAGATGAAACAATGACAGGTGTTGTGGGTGTTAAGACCCCAAAGAGAATTTGATAAAAAGAACCCTCATACTTAAGAAGCCCATACTTCCCTCTAGTAATCCCTGGGTGGTAGAAATGGCTAAGCATTAGAGTGCTAGTCTAAAATTTGTCAGTTCGAAACCATCCAGAGATGACTCAAAAGACAAGCCAGGTAATTTGCTTCTGAAAGGTCACAGCCTTGAAAACCTTATGCAGCAATTCTACTCCGTACACATTGTTGTTGTTGCTAAGTGCTGTAGAGTCAGTTCCAACCCATAGCGACCCTGTACAGGGTTTCTGAGGCTATAAATCTTTACAGGAGCAGAAAGCCTCATCTTTCTCCTGCAGAGCAGCTGGTAGTTTCGAACTGCTGACCTTAAGGTTCACAGCCCAATTCATAACCACTATGCTACCAGAATACATGGGGTCACCATAAATCAGAATCAACTTGACAGCAAGTAACACCAATGACCACCCTTTGAGCCTCCTTGTTCTTGTTCTGACATATCTCTGCCTGTTGTGATTTCTCTTTTCAAACTACAGATTGGTACTTGGCACAGCAATGAGCAAACTCAGTGGTGTGGCACATTTTTCCAACTGATATTCACCCCTAGTGGGACTGATTTATGTAAAAATTGTCTCCACATAACAGGTGACACCTTGTGACTTGGCTGTCCTTCCTGTCGACAAGGAAACCCTGGAACATTCCAGTCTTGCCTACCTTTGATTTGTTGGCAGACATTGAGGTTGCTGAAGGTTTGTGTTTACCTCCCCACTGGGTTAAGTTCTGTGTGATATTGTCATGTAGTTTCACCCCAAAGCTCTCATCTCCAAGATGTAGAGGGAAGAAGGGAAGACACAGTGCCTCCGACATTGCATCTGACACAAGCAGTCACCAGATGTTATACCAGGCAGGGTCTTCACTGGGGGACTTCTCTTACATAAGCATTCCAAATTGTTCTCACCTTTGGTTCTCATTTGGCAAAACTTCTAAAACCAAATGACTTTGGGATAAACTCTTGCCTAAGCTTTGGTAGAGGGCTTTGAATCAGTTCATTCCAATTCAACTGTCTGCTGAGAATCTGCCTTTCCACATAAGATATACTGCAGCAGAATCAACATTTTAACAAGGTCCCCAGGTCATTCTTAAATCTACACAACATTCATCTAGGTGTATACATAAGAATGACCTGGGGCTCATCTTAACATATAGATTCGGATTCAGTTTATCTGGGGTAGAAATGCAAATTCTCAGTCAGGGGTCAAACCCAAATGAATGGTTGGAAACCTTGGTTTGTTTAGTAGCTCAGGTTGGTTGCTTCCTTGTCAGATAATTAAGAGAAGGAGGAATTTGCATTTCTAAAAGCCCCCAAGCAAATGATTTGAGACTAATTCTAAGTAATTTCACTTCAATAGAGGTGTGGTTCCTAGAATGAATCCTCTTCTGACTCACATTCAATATCAATCCCCAGTGGGCAAGTGTTTGGCTTTTGTCTTGGTTACCTAGTGTTGCTGTAACAGAAACAGCACAAGTGGATGACTTTCACAAACAGAAAATTACTCTCTCTCAATTTAGAAGGCTAGAAGTCTGAATTCAGGACACCAGCTCTAGGAGATTATCTTCTCTCTCTGTGGGCTCTGGGAAAATGTCTCGTTTCCTTTCAACATCCGTTGGCCTAACATTCACTGGAGACCTCTACAGGTGTTGGCATCCATTCTACACTAGGTCTAGGAGGTTCTCAGCACAGGGATCACAGGTCCCAAGGACACACTTTGCTCCTGGCCTTCATCCTTGATGGTGCTGAGGTCCCCCTTTTCTGCTCCTTTCTTTTTCCTTTTATCTCTTATAAGATCAGAGATATCACAGGCCACACCCCTTATATGATCAGCTGATCATATGAGATCACATCATGGGGAATCATTACATCATTACATAGTAGCCAAGCTACTGAGAATCACGGCCTAGTCAAGTTGATAAATACTTTGAGTAGACATAATTCAATCCATGACAGTTTTCTCCTAGATTTTGCAGGAAATATAAATGGTCTGCAACACATTCCAAAGAGATTTACCCAACAGCTCAAGCTAAAGTGCTCACAGAACACAATCTTGAAGCTCTTGGCCCACCTTCATTAACTGATATGTTCTCCTGATGTAAATAATTTATGTCAAGTACATGATCAAAATTTTCTTTTCAAGAGTCTGAAAATAGTAGGGTGAGAGATTCTTATAAACAATCCCAGTTTCTTTTTATTTCTTAAAAATAAAAGTTTATGGTGAGTGGAAGCGGGGGAAAGGAAGCAATGAAGATATGGGCTAAGTTTGATCACGTTCCATAGACTCCAATAGCTTGGAGATGAAAAAAGAGGAAGGACTGGTTGGTACGAAGTGTGGTAAGACCTGAGTACTCCTAAGCCTATAGGGACCTAGCCACAAAGGGCTAGAGCTGAGAGGGAAATGTCCAGCTGATATGAAGTGAGGGGAGATGCACAAGAATGCCCAAACTTACAGACAGTACCCATTTGACCTAGCCTCGATGGCTTGATGATCAGAACTTGACTTAAGGAAGATAAAGAAATTTGATAAAGGAAACAAGTGTAAATTGTTACATTTTGAGGAACTTGACCTATACTTATGGATGTAGTAGCTCAAAATACCAACTGATAAGGAAGGAATCATCACATCAAGGATCAAACCTATCCCCTCTGCACACAGGGTTGATAGGGATGGGCAATTTAAACATTGACTACCTAAAATGGGGGAGGGGTGGCTATAGAGGCATGAAGTAGCTGGCTTACAAGTTTTCAAGAGAGAGTTTTGTTTCAGAGTGTGTGGGGGAAGGTAGAATCCCCACTGAATAGCTGTCATCTTCTACACAAGTCTTGCAAAAGGAGATTGGGATAAGATTTTTATGATTCAATAGTGAGTAATTGTTGCAATTACTAATCGCAATTGTCACAACTGCAAAGGTAGAAGTTTTGTAACAAAAAGGGAGGAGTACTACCTAGCAGACATAGCAAAATGTCCCTTATCTGATTATTCAGTTATGCTGGTTAGTAATTCCATACATGAGCCCTGGATACCCACAGATAAATGT
>NW_006408567.1:6888650-6893875 GCF_000296735.1 Chrysochloris asiatica
TCAAGGGAGAAAAGCATAAGCAGAATGTGCGACCCTATCCAGAGAAGCAGTGATACCAGAGATGGAGGCAGAGATGAGGACTTGGAGAGATAGAGCAGTTGAGGACTCTAGACTCATGAAAAGAGAAAGGCTGTGTGCTGGTGGCCAGGAGTCAAGCGTGCAGAATGTGCCCTTGGGTTGTTTAAATGTTTATATATTCCTGAGAGTTTTTGTGCACATTCAAAGAAAAACAGAAGGAATAGAAGCAAATACTGCTGAATGATGATGCATGGAGGGGATTGTAATCAATGCAATGAAACAAAATATGATGAATGCAAAACTGATGTTCTCCCATGTAAACTCCCATATCACTCAGTTCACAATAAAAGCTTTAAATAAACAAATAAAAAGTTTATTAAGGTAGAAAGTATATCCATTTGTTCTTTCCATTCAAACTTAATTCTTTTAATTCGTGATGTGTAATTGCACATTTCTAAAATAAAAGTTAACACTTGTATGGTACTTTTCAAGATACCAGTCACTATTTAAGTGTTTTATGAGCTCATTTAACCCCAAAAAGTGCTGTAGGAAATTTAGGCTAGACATTATGTTTATCATCCCCCTTCCAAAGACGAGTCCTGGTGGCACAGTGATTAAAGTGCTAGGATGCTAACCAAAGGTCAGGGGGTAGAATCCACCAGTCTCTCCATGGGAGAAAGATGTGGCAGTCTATTTTCATAAAGATTTACAACCTTGGAAGCTCTATTGGGCACTTCCACTCTGTCGTATAGGATCGCTATGAGTTGGAATCAATTATTTGGTTCTTATTGTTGTTAAGTGCAGTCTAGTCGGCGATGATTCATAGCAAACCTTTGTAGGGTTTCCAAGGAGCAGCTGGTGGGCTTGAAATTCTGACCTTGTGGTTCACAGTCCAGCACTGATCCTACAGTGCCACAGCAGGAGTCCAGTTCTTTGAACATGATGTTTTTGTTGTTGTTGTTCCAAAGAGGATGGAACAAAGAGCACAGAGACATTCTGTGGCTTGGCCAAGAACACACAGTTCATTCTGTAACAACAGAACTATCTGAAAGCTTTCAGCATCTAGCTCTTACTCATGGCACTGTTACACTGTTGCCGTAGTTGTGGCTGTTGTTAGGTGTTGTTGAGTCATAATCCTATGTTCAACAGAACAAGTACTACACCATCCTCACAATTATTGTGATCTTTACAGGCTTTAGTGTCAGTCCATCTCACTGACAGTCTTCCTCTTTTTCAATGACCCTCTGTTTTACCGCACAGATGTCCTTACTCAGGGACAGGTCCTTCCTGATAACATGCGCAAAGTATGTGAGATGAATTCCTCATCTTCACTTCAAAGAAGTATTCTGGCTGTCCTTCTCCCAAGATAGACTTGTTTGTTCTGGCAGCCCATGGTGTATTCTATTTTCTTTGCCAGCACCATAATTCAAACACATGCATTCTTCTTCAGGAGTTGTTATTCATTGTCCAGCTTTCACAAGCATATGAAGTGATTGAAAATACCATGACTTGTGTCAGACACATCTTAGTCTTCAAGGTGAAATCTTTGCTTTTCAATACTTTAAAGAGGTCTTTTCCAGCAGATTTGTCCAATGTACAAGGGCAAAGCAGTTAAATTTTTCCAGCATCATCGGATAAATGTTTTTGTTTTGCTAATTTGAGGCAAGGACCTCTGGTAGTGTAGTGGTTATGAATCATGCTGCTAAACTCACGGTCAGCAGTTCAAAGCTATCAGCCATTCCACAGGAGAAAGATGAAGCTTTCTGCTCCCGTAAAGATGTATGGCCTCAGGAACTCTGTGCAGGGTCACTATGAGTCAGAACCAACTCCATGGCACATAACAACAACAACAATTTGAGTCATGTTTCAATGTGCTTACTAATATTTTGAATGTTATTTGATTGCTGGAGATCTAAAAGACTTCCAAAAAACTCCTGGTGATTCTGTGTGTTACAGAGTAGAACTGCTCCATGGGATTTTCTTGGTTGTCATCCTTATGAAATCAGATTGTCAGGCCTGAAAACTGATGTCTCTTGGTGGGTTCCAACTGCCAACAACCTATTTGTTGTCAGTTCCAACCCATAGCAACCATACGTAGGATTTTCAAGGCTTGAACTCTTCATGGGAGCAGAAAGCTTCATCGGTCTCTGGTGGAATGGCTGGAGGTATCGAACCGTAGACCTTGTGGTTGACATTCTAGTTCTTATTGTATGGAACCACTGTGCTCCTCCAGCAACCTACAAAGGATTTTGTTTTATTTATTGTGTTTTGAATGAAAGTGTACACAGCAAATGTGTTTTCCATGCAACAATTTATACCTAATTTATTTCACAACATTGGTTGCAATCCCTCTGAATGTAACAGCACTCTTCCCACTGCCTCTCTGGTTTCCTCATATCCATTTGTCCTTCTTTCCTGCCCTAGCCTTCCTTTTTGAGTTCTATTTTTGTATAGTTGCTACCCTTCTGTTCTTCTATGGCTAATTATTCAGAGGAGTACGTTCCTCTAAAGTGTTATAGTTCACTTTATATTATTTGGCTGAAGGTGATCCCTGATGGTAAATTGAGTTCCAGGTTTGAAGGGTGTCTAAGGGTCACAGTTCAGGAGTTCCAGCAGTCTCTATCAGGCCAGTAAGTGGGTCTATAAAGGATTTTAGAGATCATGGAATCCAACTCCTGTTTCTTTAATAAGGAGACTGAACTGAAACTCAGGTGATAAACAAAACTCATATGTGGGTCTTTTCCTGCCAGACACTGGGAGAAGAGTACCAGGACCCCAGTGCCTGGATTCAGCTCCTGAGCTAATTAACCTTGGGTTAATGCAAGTAGTTATCTCCCTTCTTAAAAAAGAAGCTTAAAATCAATGATTCTAAGGTTCCTTAAATTGCATTTTTTATTATTCCAGATTAAGTGGCTTTCCCAGGGTCAAATACTTTGGTAAACATAGTAAAATAGTACAGGGGAATGGATGTGTACATCCTAGAGGGCTGTCCAAGAGTAGGGCTACATCATTGTTTAAAGGGAAAGAAAATTCTCCATATTTCTTATAGCTTTTCCAGGGACTTTGTCTTGAAGGCAAGAAAGGAAGCAATCAAACAAAATGTCAAATCTTTGTGTGGGTTAAAGAACCTAGAAGGGATTGTCCATGTCAGAGTGGAGTTAAGTGATGAGCCCAAATTATGCAAAGAGAAGTTTGGGTCCAAGTTGAAACTGGATTACTAATTTGTTGGATACAGTAACTCAAAATCCAATGCCATTGAGTCAATTCTGACTTACAGTGACCCTATAAGACAAAGTAAGGAGCTCTGGTAGCATAGTGGTTATGCATCAGGCTGCGAACTGCAAGGTCAACAGTTCGAAACTACCAGCTGTTCCACGGGAGAAAGATGAGGCTTTCTGCTCCCATAAAGATTTACAGCCTCAGAAACCCTGTACAGGGTCGCTATAAGTTGGAACCGACTCTATGGCACATAACCAACCAACCAACCATAAGAAAAAGTAGAACTGCTCCAGGATTTCCGAGGCTGTAAATCTTTATAGGAGCTGATAGCCTCATCTTTCTGTCATGGAGTAGCTGATTGATTTTAACCACTGACCTTTCTGTTAACAATCCAACACCTAACCACAGTGTCACCAGGGCTCCTATGTAACATACAGAAGAACTGAATTCCAGTTGGGAACCAATGAATGGTTGGTGGGTTTGTTATGTGCCATGGAGTCGATTCCAACTCATAGCGAGCCTGTATATGGTTTCCAAGGCTGTAAATCTTTACAGGAGGAGAAAACTTCATCTTTCTCCTACAGAACTGCTGACTTTGAAGTTAACAACCCAACTCATAACCACTATACTACCAAAGCTCCTTAATGAAGGGTCAAAGGCCTGTAAAGCTACAGAAAAGAGAGAAAATATGTGTGTGTATGTAGGCATACAGAAAAAACATTAAAAAATTCTTAAAATAGTTTGTTGTTGATGTTTTTAAGTGTCATAGAGTAGGTTCCGACCCATAGCAACCCCCCTATAGGGTTTCTGAGGAGCAGCTGGTGAGCTTGAAGCATCAACCTTGAGGTTCAAACTGACTTTGCAGTCCTGTGCATTAACCCACAGTGCCACACCAGGATTCCTAAAATAGTTTGTTGTTGTTGTTGTTGTTATGTGCCATTGAGTGAGTTCTGACCCATAGCAACCCTGGATAGGGTTTCTGAGGAGCTGCTGGTGAGCTTGAACCACCGACCTTGCAGTTCAAAATGGCCTTGCAGTCCGGCGCATTAATCCACACTACCACACCAGGACTGTAGATAAGGGGAAAAAAAGAAAAAGAACATGACTAACAGTTAATACTCACTCTTGTTTCATCAATGTCTTGCATACTGGAAGGGGCATTCAAGAGGTAACATTATGATAATATCAGTAATAAGATGATGCAAGAAAACTGATGGCTGGCTACTATTGAAGAGGATGGGCCTGTGTTGGAAAGGATTAGCCTGGTGCTGGAGACTTAGGGTTTAATTATGCTTCTGAGGGAGGTGGGGAGGTGGGTGGAAGATGGTTATTACTAGAGACAGTTTATTGAAGCAGGCATCAAGAGGGTACTGTACAGAGCTCTTATTTATTTATTTATTTATTTATTTATTTATCATAATTGACTTTGTAGCAGCAAAGGACCTCAGTTCAGTAACCATACAGTAAACTTTGGTGAATCTCTCTGCATTCAAATCTTGCTCTCTGACTTTACCATCCTGTTCCAATGAGATAAAAGACTTCAACTAATTCATCAAAGGATTTTGGAGTTTTAAGGTATTGGTCTTCTTCAACTGCAATCAACTATTGTGCTAGTTCTATAAGGTCTTCAATGGTTAGTTGTTCGGTATGGGAGCAAAGAAACTCTAAGACATTATTTTCTAACAGCAGTTGATTACCAATATCAAACACAGTTTGTGTGGTCATGGTGATGCCATCAATTGTAAACTACTGAAGAGCATGTGTGAATGAGGGAAATTTTTGTTGTGCCCTTCTTTTATATTTCACTGCTTCACTTATCCCAAGAATCAGCAAAAAAAGAATCAGTAATATTTTTAATGGCATCATACATGTTATGCTTCCTCTAGAATTCCCTTAAGCTCATCATATCACTTTGGGTGGTGGTGGTGATGATTATGTGCCGTGGAGTCAGTTCTGACTCACAGCGTCCCCATATAGGGTTTCTGAGG
>NW_006408567.1:6893975-6897876 GCF_000296735.1 Chrysochloris asiatica
TTAAGCTCATCATATCACTTTGGGTGGTGGTGGTGATGATTATGTGCCGTGGAGTCAGTTCTGACTCACAGCGTCCCCATATAGGGTTTCTGAGGCTGTAAATCTTTATGGGAGCAGAAAGTCTCATCATTCTCCCATGGAACAGCTGGTAGTTTTGAATTGCTGACCTTGAGGTTCACAGCCTGATTCGTAACCACTACACTACCAGAGCTCCTTATCACTTTGGTGATGAATCATCTGACAGTCCACCATAAATAGCAGGCCTTAAAAGAGACCTATAAAGAAAATAATGCAAGCCTTGAGTTGCAATGTTGAAGCAAAATATTGAATGATTCAGGAAGCACCAAAAGAAGATGAATACACTGTATTCCTGTATCAAAAAGAGTTGGTCGATGTTCAACTATTTCAGGAGATAGTTATATGATCAAGAATTGATAGTATTGAAGGAAGAAGCCCAACCTTCATTGGATGCATTTTTGAAAAACAAGGCTCGAATTTGCAGAATACCAATTGAACTATTTCAACAACTAATGCAACACTAGTGATGCGCACTCATCTCTACCAAGAAGTTGGGAAGACAACTATCTGGCCAACCAACTGGTAGATAATTACACCTGTGTCCATTCCAAAATAAAAAGGTGACCTAACAGAAAGTAGAAATTATCAAACAATACCATTAATATCACAAGCAAGTAAAATTTTGCTGAAGATAATTAAAAAACAGTTGCAGCAGTACATAAAAAGGGAACTGCCAGACATTAAAGCCAGATTCAGAAGAGGACTTGGAATAAGGAATTGCTGATGTCAGATGAATCTTGGCTGAAAGCAGAGAATATTAGAAAGGTGTTCACCTGTATTTTATTGACAATGCAAAGGCATTTGACTGCAGGGATCATAACAAAACTATGGATAACATTTTAAAGAATGGGAATTCCAGAACACATAATTATGCTCATGCGGAAACTGTACATAGACCAAAAGGCAGTCAATCAAACAAAAGAAGGGAACCCTGAATGGTTTCAAATCAGGAAAGGTGTGAGTCAAGGTTGTATCTTTTCACTGTATGTATTCTATCTGTATGCTCAGCAAACAATCTGATAAGTCAGACTATATGAAGCAGAAGGGGGCATCCACTTTGGAGGAAGATTCATTAATAAGCTGTGATATGTAAGTGACACAATTGCTTCCTGAAAGCAAGAGGACTTGACGTATTTACTAATGAAAATCAAAGATACACCTAAACATAACGAAAAGAAAAAGCCCCACAACTTATGATAAACTGAGAAAAGGAAATTAATTTTAGTTGGACCCACAATCAACATCCATGGAAGCAGTGGTCAAGAAGTCAAACAAGATATTGCATTGGGCAAATCTGCTACAAAAAGGCCTGGTTAAAGTGCTATAGAACAAAAATGTCACTTTGAGGACTGAAGTGAACCTGACCTAAGCCATGGAAATTTCAAACTCCTCATATGCATGGGAAAGCTAGACAATAATAAAGTCCAAAGAAGAACTGGTGCATTTGAAATACAGTGTCAGCAAAGAATATTGAATATAACATGAATTGCCAGAAGAATGAACAAGTCTGAATTAAAAGTATAGCCAGCCATAAAAAAAAAAAGTCTAGCCAGTCAGTCTGATTGGCTACTACAAGAACAAGCAAGTTGTGCTCTGGGAAGCCAACAAGGCAAGCAATCAAGTCCCTTCAGGGCAAACCCCCTCCAAGTCTGAAACTGAAAGGGAACACAAGAGCAGCATGTAAGCTTGCTGGCGACCACATTGCTCTACTGGTGAGTGGAAGAGGGGGAAAGGCAACAATGAAGAAATGGGCTGAGTTCAACCACGTTTCATAGACTCCCATTGACCTGGAGATGAGAGAAAAAAGAGGAAGGGCTGGTTGGTCCAAAGTATGGTGATACCTGGAGACTCCTGAGCCCATGGACAAGGCCATAGCCATGGAGGGTTAGAGCTGAGAGTGAAGCATCTAGCTGGTATGACGTTACGGGACCCAAACTTCTAGATAGTACCCATTTGACCTAGCTTTGATGGCTTGATAATCAGAACTCAACTAAAGGATGATAAAAATTTTTTGATAAAGGAAACAAATGTAAATTGCTACAATTCGATGAATTTAACATATACTTATGGATGTAGTAGCTCAAAATACCAACTGAGAGGAAAGGATTCTTCACATCAAGGATCAATCCTATCCAATCTGTATATAAGGTTGATAGGGATGGGCAATTTTAGATGTTGGCTACCTAAAATGGGGTGGGGAGGGGTGGCTATAAAGGCACAAAGTAGCTGGCTTACAAGTTTTCAAGAGGGAGTTTAGTTTCAGAGTGTGTAGGGGAAGATAGGATCCCCACTGAATAGTTGTCATCTTGTCTAAATTGGTCTGTTGAAAGGAGACAGAAATAAGATTCTTATGATTCAATAGTGAGTATTTCAATAGTGAGTATTAGGACTAATTGCAACTGTCACAACTGTAAAGGTAGAAGTTTTGTAACAAAAAGGGAGGAGTAGTTAATCTTACATTCCAGGAACAGAGGACCATAGGACTATCAAGGGTAAAGAGCACGAGCAGCATGTGGGACCCATCCAGAGAAGCAGTGACACCAGAGATGGTGGCAGAGATGATCACATGGAGAGATAAAGCATCTGAGGACTCTAGACTCATGGAAAGAGAAAGGCTGTGGCCTTTCTTGTGGCCAGAAGACAGGCTTGGAGAATGTGCCCTTTTATTGTTTAAATGATTATATATCCCCACGTGTTTTTGTGTACATCCCCACTCCACCACCCCAAAAATAACAGAGGGAATAGAAGTAAATACTGTTGAATGGTAGTGCATGGAGGAGACTGTAATCATTGCAATGAAATGATGAGTGTAAAACCAATGTTCTCCCATGTAAACTATCATTCAATTCACAATAAAAAAAAAATTAAAACAAAACAAAACAGTATAGCCAGAATACTCCTTAGAAGCAAGACTTCATCTCACATACTTTGGAAAGGTTATCAGCTGGAATAAGTTTCTGGAAGACCTTCAAGGAGATGGACTGAGACGGTGGCTGCTACAATGGGCTCAAACAACAATTATGAGGATGATTCTGGATGAGACATTGATTCCTTGTCTTGTACATAAGACTGCTATGGTTCAGAACTGATTCAACAACAACAACACCTAACAACAACAACAAAATAGGCTATGATTCCCTGATCCATTGGCTGAAGCCAATTGTGGTAATGGGGGTGGGTGGGTAGGTGAGGGGTGAGGAAATAAAGTGCTTAGATATTCAGTTGTTTTGTTGGCACAAAGAGAATCTTGAAAAAAATTTTCTTAGCTAAACAATAATGTTCAACAGCAGGGATAAAATAGTTCAAGAACTAATCCCTTAAAGGTGGCAATTAGGAGAAAACAACGTGTAATTTTTGGCATTCAAGTACATACAACCTAAAAGGTTTTACATGTTATTCAATTTATTCCCAGTAAATTCTGTGAGTGGGAAAACAATGTGCAGTTTGCACTATTCAGTTACATAAATTCAAAACAGGACTACACAAACACACACTGAGTAACAAAAACAAAAACACTGCAAAATAAGTGGAAGAATTCTCAGTACTTCAGTGTGCTGTTCATCCTCTACTTCATCAAAATTGATTTCATCAAAGTTGTTGTTGTTGTTAAGTGCCATCGAGTCACTTCTGACTCATAGTGACTATGTACAGAATTTCCAAGGAGCATCTGGTGGGTTTGACCCACCAACCTTATATTTAAAAGTCCAGTAATTATCCAACATTGCAACACCAGTACTTCAAAGTTTTTGTTGTTGTTAGGAGCCATCAAGTCAGTACCGACTCACAGAGACCTTATGCACAGCAGAACAAAACACTGCACAAT
>NW_006408567.1:6899653-6915288 GCF_000296735.1 Chrysochloris asiatica
TTCTTAGCCCCTTGAGACCTGTCTGATCATGTATGATATTCTTGATGTCATCCCACAACTCTTCTGGTCTTCTGTCTGTAGTGTTTAATGTATCAAATCTGTTCTTCAGATGATCTCTAAATTCAGGTGTGATATGTTCAAGGTCATATTTTGGCTCTCATGGACTTATTTTCATTCTCTTCAGCTTCAGTTTGAATTTGCATATGAGTAATTGATGGTCTGTTCCACAGTCTGCCCCTAGCCTTGTTTTCACTGAAAATATGGAGCTTTTCCATCGTCTCTTTCCACAGATATAGTCAATTTGATTTCTATGTATTCAATCTGGTTAGGTCCATGTGTATATTTGTCTCTTATGCTGTCTAAAGAAGGTATTTGAAATGAACAAATCATTGATTTTGTAGAATTCTGTCATGCAATCTCCAGCATCATTTCTATCATCAAGGTCATATTTTCCAACTACTGATCCTTCCTCTCTGCTCCCAACCTTTACATTCCATTCACCAGTGATGATCAATACATCTTGATGGCATGTTTGATCAATTTCATATTGAAGAAGTTGGTAGAATTCTTCTATTTCATCTTCACTAGCTTTAGTGGTTGGTGCATAAATTTGAATAATAGTGGTATTAACTGGTCTTCCCTGTAGGTGCATGGATATTATACTATCACTTACAGCATTGTACCTCATGACTGATCTGGGTATGTTCTTTTTGACAATGAACGTAACACCATTCCTCTTCAATTTTTCATTCCCGGCATTGTAAACCGTGTGGTTGTCAGATTCAAAATGAACAATACCAGTCCATTTCAGCTCACTAATGCCTAAGATATCGATGTTAATGCCATCCTTTTCATGTTTGACAATTTCCAATTTTCCCAGATTCATACTTCATACATTCCATGTTCTAATTTTCAATGGATGTTTATAGCTATTTCTCTTTATTTTGAAATATGCCCCATCAGCAAAGGAAGGTCCTGCAGACTTTTCTCCCATGAGCTTTACTCCATTCGCGTTATCATGGTCAACCATACTTTGAGGAGGCAGCTCTTCCCCAGTCGCATTTTGAATGCCTTCCAACCTGATGGGCTCATTTTCTGGTGCAATATTTAACAGTGTTTCTCTGCTATTCATAAGGTTTTCAGTGATTGAATATTCAGAAGTAGTTTGTCACTCCTTCTTCCTAGACTATCTTCATCTGGAAGATCAGCTGAAACCAGTCCACCATGGGTGATCCTATGGCATAGTTTTCAGAATAACAGCAACTCACAAGCCAGCACAGTACAACAAGCTGACAGAGGAGTGGCGGATGGCATTAAAAGAGGGGTTTTTTCACCTTGTAAAGGAACACTTTCTGCTTTAAAGACAGGAATGTTAAAAGAATTCCTGTGAGGGAGAAAACAATGTGAAGTTTCTGGCATTAAGAAAAGACAGGCAAAAGGGCTTTGTTGTTGTTAAGTTCCAGCAAGTTGACTCTGACCCATAGCAACCCTGTATAAGGTTTCCAAGGAGCAGCTGGTGAGCTTGAACCCCCAACATTGCATTTCAAAAGACATTGCAGTCCAGTGCATTAATCCACAGCGCCACACTGCTCTATTCCACTGTATTTTTCATTGTGATCATCTTCCTTTTCCCTGAGGCATCACCAGCACTTGCATTAGATTTACACTTTGGAGGCATGATTGTAAGAGAAAAATTAAGACCAAATACAAAGTTACACACTCAAAGCAGTGTTGATGGCATGTAATTTGACTTAAAAATAGGCAAAGGGTGTTCCTCTGCCCCATTCCCTAAACTGCAGAAGTTACACGATGTTTTTGTGAATATCAAGAAGCAGTATATGTGTCATTTTATGAGCCATTGTATTTAACTCAATTTTTTAATACAATAGTCTTTATGGCAGTGTGTTCTTAGGTAAATTGTCCATAAATCAGATGTTCTTAACCTGGGTTGTTGTTGTTGCTGCTGTTGTTGTTAAGTGCCGTTGAGTCAATTCTGACCCATAGCAACCCTGTATAGGGTTTCTAAGGAGCAGCTGGTGAGCTTGAACCTCCGACCTTGCAGTTCAAACGCCTTTGCAGTCTGACGCATTAGCCTACAGCACCACACTAGGACTCCTTAACCTGGGTAGTTGCTGTATAAAAAGGAGGAAATTCAAGTTCCACATCCAGTCTGAAGGTAAGTATGGAGAGAGTAACAGTAAGGGGGAAATTGGGGTGGAAATCTGAATTTAATAGAAACAGGTGGCTAGAGCCTGAGTGATCCTGAACACCAGTCATTTTCAAAATATTTGGATTATCAGTGGCCCTGGCTCAGAATATTGGATTCACCTCAACCCTCCAAATACAGAGTGACATGCATGACTCCAGGATCACAGCTAGAAAAGAGCGGAACCATGGGGGAGGTCAGGGATTTCCAAATATAGCACTATTAATATGTTGATATGGATAATATTTTGTTGTTGGAGCTTGTCCTGTACATTGTAGGATGTTTAGTAGCATCCTTAACCTCCATCCACTATATTCCAGTTTTGCTGTTTAGTACAGCCGAAACCGTTCCAACCCATAGCGCAGTTTTACTGTTAAGTGCTGTTGAGTCGGTTCCGATCCATAGTAACCCTGTACAGATTTCTGAGAAGCAGCTGGTGAGCTTGAACCATGGACATTATGGTTCAAATTGACCTTGCAGTCCAGTGCGTTAACCCACAGCACCACAACAGGACTCCAGCGGGCCCCAAATTGTAACTCTCTCCAAATAGTATAGTACCAAATGTCCAATGAGGGAGGGACAAAGTAATCCCTAGTTGAGAACCACTGAAGTTCATTCAAAAGAACAGAAAGTTAAAAAAAAAAAAAAGGGGGGGGGCCTAAACTCAAGCTGAAACTTAAAAAAAAAAATCCAATAGCACATTTATCACGTTAGGCACTTTACTCATGTTAATCAAGCTAAAAAATCTGGAGATAATTTGAGATTCAAAGCATTATCACTAATTGTTTTAACAAGTATCTTATCAAGTATTCTCCAGATACCCATTGTTTCTTTGAATTTTATTTTTTAAATATGCATCATGTCTCCCTCCTGAGCTGTCAGCGTTCTTCTTCACTTAAAAATTGGCAGAAGAGTTATTCTTTCTTCTTCTTCTTTTTTTTTAATGCTTATCAAAGTTTAATCAGCCTGATTACCAGATTGAAGATGAATGGTTGCATGATGCTAGTTTCTAAAAACAGGAGATCAATCAACACAATTGTGTACACCTGATAGAGAGTTCCAGCAGCCATTTCTCCTTCCAGGAAGCTATGGCTTTCAAGAGTGTCACTGTATAAATAGGTTAACCCTCCTATTACAAAGTCTGTTATTATGCCTCACTGTCTGAATGAATCATAACAGTTCACCGAAGTGTACTTACCACCAATCCTCTGTCAGCTTGTCTTACTGTGGTGGTTTGTGCATTGCTTTGATGCTGGAAGCTATGCCACCAGTATTTTAAATACCAGCAGGGTCACCCATGGTGGCCAGGTTTCAGTGGAGGGTCCAAATTAAGACAGATTAGGAAGAAGGAGAAGTAGAATACTTTTGAATGGTTAGCCATTGAAAACATTATGAATAGCACCAGAACATAGTCAGATGTAGTGCTGGAAGATGAAAACATTATGAATAGCAGGAAAACATTGTCAAATACAGTGCCACAATAGATGAAAGGTTGAAAGCTACTCAAAGTGAGACTGGGGAAGAGCTGCATTCTCAAAGTAGAGTTGACCATAATGACATGAACACTCATGGAAGCAGCAGTCAAGAAATCAAAGGATGTATTGCTTTAGGCTTATCTGCTAAGAAAGACCTCTTCAAAGTGTTAAACATCAAAGATATCGATTTGAGAACTAAGGTGTACCTGACTAAAGCATTGGTATTTTCAATTGCTTCATATGCATGTGAAAGTTTGGCAATGAATAAGGAAGACCATAGAAGAATCAATGCATTTGAATTAGATTTGATGCATTAGACTCTAATGCATCAGAAGAGTTGTGGGATGACATCAAGAACACCACACAGGAAGAAAGCAAAAGGTCATTAAGAAGACAGAAAAAAAAAAAAAAAGAAAAGACGAAAATTGATGTTAGAATAGACTCTGAAGCTTGCTCTCCAGCATAGAGATGCTAAAGCAAATGGAAGAATGAGGGGGTAAAAGAGATGAACAGAAAATTTCAAACAGTAGCTCAAGAAGACAAAGTCAAATATTATAATAAAATTTTCAAAGAATTAGAGTTAGAAAACCAAAACAGAAGAATGCACTCAGTCTTTCAAACTGAAAGAACTGGTGATTTAAAAAAATGGTAGGAATATACAATCACTGTACCAAAAAGAAATGGTCGATGTTCAAACATTTTAAAAGGTAGCATATGATCAAGAACCATTGGTACTGAACGAAGAAGTTCATGGTGCACTGAAAGCATTGCAAAAGAACAAGACTCTGGGAATAGATGGAATATAAATTGAAATATTTCAACAAACTGATGTATCACTGGAGTCACTCACTCATCTATGCAAAGTAATTTGGAAGACAGCCACCTGTCCAATTGATTTGAAGAGATCCATGTTTGTGCCCACTCCAAAGAGAGGTGAGCCAGTGGAATGTTGAAATCATCAAACAATATAATTAGTATCAGGTGCAAATAAAATTTGCTAAAGATAATTTTAAAACAGCTGCAAGAGTACACTGGTAGGGAACTGTCAGAGGTTCAAACTGGATTCAGAAGAGGACATGGAATGAGGGATATCATTGCTGATGTCAGATGTATCTTGACTGAAATCAGAGAATATCTGTACTTCATTGACTATTCAAAGGATTTTGACTGTCTGGATCATGGCAAGCTATGGACAACATTGGGGAGAACAAGTACTACAGAACACTGAAGTGTCCTTATGTGAAACTTGTACATACACCAAGACGTCAAAAAGAACAAGGGGACACTGAATGATTTAAAATCAGGAAAGATGTGCACCAGGGTTGTATTCTTTCACCATACTTATTCAAGCTATATCCTGAGTACAGAACCCAAAAAGTTGGATTTATGAAAAAGAACATGGCATCAGGATTGAAGGAAGACTCATTAACAACACTTGATATGCACATGACACTACCTTGCTTACTGAAAGTGAAGATGACTTCAAATACTTATTGATAAAGAAAGACCACAGCCTTCGGTACGGGTTGTACCTCAATGTAAAGAAGCAAAAATGCTCACCACTGGATCAATAAATGACATCATGATAAATGAAGAAAAGATTAAAGTTGTCAAAGACTTCATTTTGCTTGGATCCACCATCAACACTCATGGAAGCAGCAGTCAAGAAATCAAATGACATATTGCCTTAAGCAAATATGCTGCACGTGACCTCTTCAAAGTGTTTTAAGAGCAAAGATGTCAGTTTGAGGACTAACATGCATGTTACCCATGTCTTGGTATTTTCAATAGTCTCATATGCATGTGAAATGCATGTGAAAGTTGATTGATGAATAAGGAAAACTATAGAAGAATTGATGCATTTGAATTATGGTATTGGAGAAGCATTTCAAAGGTAACACGGACTGCCAGAAACACAAACAAATTGGTACTGGAAGACATGTAACATTCAGAATGCTCCTTAGAAGCCAAAATGACCAGACATCATCTCTCATACTTCGGGCATATTATCAGGAGGAACTAGTCCCTGGAGAAGGACATCATGCTTGATAAATTGGAGGGTCAGTGATAAAGAGGGAGAGCCCCACCAAGATGGACTGACACAGTGGCAGCAGCAATGGTCTCAAGCACAGCTGCAATTATGAGGATGGCACAGGCCTGGGCAGCATTTGTTCTGTAGTACAGAGCGCCGCTATGAATCGGAAACAACTGGACAGCACCTAACAGCATGAATCAGAACTGGCTCAACCAATGGCATCCAACAACAAGAGATAGAACCAGCTGTGTTTCATTCTATTGTGCATAGAGTTGTTATTAGTCGGAAACTACTCCACAGCACCTAATAACAACGACAGGCAGATCACACTCCCCCCAAAATCATTTAATCCACAATGGCACTGAACTATTGCTGGCTGCTGTCAAATTGATTGTAACTCATGGTGAGCCCATGCATGCAGAGTACAAACGCTCCATAGCGTTTTCTAGGCCGTGACCTTTCAACGTGCCACTGGTTTTGATTCAAACTGCTCAACTTTGGGTCAACAGTAAAGCACTTAACTATTTGTGCCACCCAGGGAAACTGTCACTGAACTACCATTCTATATAATAAATTTAGTATGAAGTCCTGGAAGGAAGGGATCATGTAGTTCAGAAGGGAAAACCAAACATATATATTGTATTCATTTTCATTTTAGCATTACACAAAAGTGGATTTTTCAAGTTAAATTTGGTCCAGCAGGTTTATTAACCATAAGAATGGAACTCATTCTGCCTCAATATTAACCTAAGCACAATTGAAAAATAATTGAACATTTTCCCACAGAGAAAATGTTCACTGAGAATTAAAGAGTATTTGCCCCAGGACTTTTCAATCCCCTCACCTCAAGAAAATAAAAGATTAGGAAGTGGGTCTATTAAGAAGGAAGATTTCTTTGGCTAGAGCTGTTGCCATGTTCTGAGTTGAACCCCATCAAGAAGAGAGGATTATGGATGCTATCTCTTTGTCCCCAGAGTTCTGGTGTAGCACTGCTGGATAATGCACTGGGCCTCAAGGTCGGTTTGAACCGCAAGGCACTAACAACATCCCTTTGTTTTAGTTTTGTAGCGCTGCTGTAACCCAAATACCACAAGTGGATGACTATAAAGAACAGAGATTTATTTTCTCACAATCTAAGTCTAAATTCATTGCCCTGACTTTAGAGAAAGGCTCTCTCTGTGTTGACTGTGGAGGAAAACACTTGTCTTTTTCAGCTTCAGTAGCCTGTGTTCATTGGTTTCTCGGCAATCTTCACCTGGCAACTATTTTCCCACTTAATACTTGCTCTTAACTATGCTTTCTCTAACTCATTAATGGTTGAGTTAGGACACAGGCTACACTGAAATGATCTCATGAACATAACAAAAGAAAGTGTTTCTTTGGACCAGAGGTGTTTCATTCTATTGTGCATAGAGTCATAGTTAGTCATTATTAGTCGGAACCTACTCCAGGGCACCTAATAACAACCACAGGCAGATCACACTGGAGGGCCAGTTAACCTCAAGGTAAAGAAGTTGGCTCAGAAAGTTACAGCTACTCTTTTGAGGATTCCAAAACTGTGATCATGATATATATTTTTTTAAACGCAGAATGCTCATGGAGACTTATTAAGAAGAAGTTTTAAGAAAATTGAAAACTACATTAGTAATTAAAAGGGCAAGAAAATTGCACTGAAATTTTTTTTCCATCATGACAATGCACTTGCTCATTGTTTGAGGGTAGTGAAGGTTGTCCTACAAGAATTTCATTGGGAAACTTTATCCCATCCATGATACAGCCCTGTTCTTAACTCTTTGTTGTTGTTGTTGTTGTTAACTTGGTTCCAGCTCATAGCAACCCTGTATAGGGGTTCTGCAGAGCAGCTGGTGGGTTTGAGCTGTCAACTTTGAGGTTAGCAGCCCAGACTTCTTTTTGTTCCCAAATATCAAAGAATATTTAAAAGAAACATAATTTGAATCTCTTGAGAATAGCAAAACTGCCATTTTGACATGGTATAAATACAAAAGTGCAGAATTCTTCACAGAACAGTTCGTGAGATGAAAACACAGCCTTCAGAAATGTGTAATCTTAGATGAACAATATGTTAAGAAACAGCTTGAGATGTTGACATGTTTGTTTAATAAAGATTTCCATTATTTTATAACAATATTTTTTAATTTACTGTCATACAGCTGAACCCAGTCCTTGCCAAAGCTTTGCGCTTCTTATGGCCTGAGACAATTCTATAAAAAAATTCTACCATTGAGTTCAGCCTTATTACTATTCTGAGGCTAAAGGAAACTTCAAAATGTCTGACCTAAGGAGAAACCAATCAGCATTTCATTCTCACATGGAACGCTTCAATCTAAGAAAGACACAATTTAATATGGATTACATATGATCACAAAATATTGAACTACTGTTCAATGAATCTCTGAGTACAGAAGATGCAATTCGGTCTGTCTTTGACCCCTATGTCAATGCAGAGATCACAGGATTTAATCTTCTGATTCAGATTCAAGGCCAAGGCAAGTCAGAACAAGGATGGAAAGTGGGGGAACCCATTTCTTTCCCACTCTGGTCCTATGATGAAGTGCCAGATTGTTGTTTTTTCCCAATTCATCACAGAGTGATACTTTCATAAAATAAAATGAAAATGAGTTATTAGGAAAATAAAATGAAAGGAGCATATAAAATACTTGTTGTATTTTATTATTAGATTCAACAATATTAATAGATTCAATTGCTGTTTTAAAATAAAGTTTACAAAGTCTTATTCTCTAATTTCAGTGCTTAGCTTGGTCTGATAACAAGCCATTAATAGACTAGCACTGCTTCATAGCTCACAATTTAAGTAGCACAGCTCTGAAGTTAAAGTCATACAAGTTTCCATGGTAGTTTAAATTTTCTAAAAGTTTCTGTGGTAGTTCTCTACCTTCCCCTTTTAGTAGTCTGAAGAATAAGACCTCAGAATGCCCTCTCATCTCAGAGAGGATTGAAAAGTGACACACACACACAAAATCACTTACACATAGCATTCACTTATCTTGACTGCAACGTGCACAAAAATAGTGAATACATCATGAACTGGCAAAAGAATAAACAAATTTGTCTTAGAAGAAATAAAACTAGAATGTTCTTTCAAAGCAACGATAACAAGATATAGACTCACTTACTTTGGACACATCATCAAAACAAAACAATTGCTAGACTAGGGCATCATGTCTGGTAAAGTAGAGGATCAACAAAAACAAGGGAACACTTCAGTAAGGATGAGTAACAATAATTGTAAAGGTAGAGCAGTACCACGCTCATACATGTATGTTCCATGAGCTGGAACCAATTCAAATGCAACAATAATAGTTTATCCCCAATTTAAAAATATCATTTTCACAAAAAGAGATTTTCTTAAGGCTCTAAAATAAAAACAACCTTTTGATTAGTATTTCAAAATACAATTGAACAAAGTAGCAGCTTTTGGACAAAATCACCCAAAATCATCATGAATGTCAAATTATTCTTTTCCATGTTGTTGTTAATAAGTGCCATCGAGTGGGTTCTGACACATAGTAACCCTGTATAGGGTTTCTTTGCGGTTCAAACTGTCTTTGCATTCCGTTGCTTATTCTACAATTCCACACCAAGGCTCCATGTTAGCGTGGATTTTTTTTTCTGTTTACATTTTGTGTAGCTTTCCTTGGTATCTCATTTGATTTGTGAATTCCAGTATGTGCCCCTGTAATTCAGTGACTGGGATGGAGCTAATAGAAGACATAGTTGTAAATCAGATGGCTTTTATAACACATTTGTAAAAGGGAACTAGAATATTTCTATGCTGAAATCTATCTCTATCCTTTGCCAGCTGTGCTCTGTCTTTTGTGTGCCCAAGCAAATCAAATATTTTGTCATGAACCACATAACGCACAACAGTGTTGACTTTGTCTTGGAGTAGAATTTTTTTTTTCTTTTTTCCCTGTGACAGTATCAATGTGTACTGTCAAATTATGTATTTTGGTTCTAAAGATGTGTTCATTTCTTTTTTTTTTTTTTTTTCCCACAGCAATGAGCTGATTTAACTCACAAGTGTCTGAGAAACACCTATCAAGAAATCTGGCATACGCAAGATAACATTTGTCATCAGTTTTACCTTTGGAGCAATGTTTGATTCAGTAAGTCTACTCTTTTGTGAATGTTGTTGTTAGGTGCTGTCAAGTAGGTACTGATCCATAGTGACTTTATGCACAGAAGATCAAAACACTGCCTGGTCCTGTACCAACCTCACAATCCAATCGTTGCTACACTTAAGCTCATTGCTGCTGCTGCCACTGTGTCAAAACATCTTGTGGTGGTGAGGGGGGCCTTCATTTTTTGCTGATCCTCCACTTTACCAAGCATTGTGTCCTTCTCCAGGGACTGATCCCTCCCGATAATGTGTCCAAAGTATGAAAGACAAAGTCTGGCCATGCTGGCTTCCAAGGAACATTCTGACTATACTTCTTCCAATACAGATTTATTTGTTCTTTTGGTAATCCATAAAATTTGATGATTACCAGACTGTTTAAAATTGTGTTTGTAACCAACAAGCAAAATTTTGGAACACTTCCCTGCATACTATGTAGATCTAGAAGTCCTTCTAAGAAAACACATTGTTGTGGTTGTTAGTTGACATCAGGTTACCTCCAACATTTCTTTTTGTTGCTCAGTTCTGTGTCATCTTCATGATAGTACCCTTTGTTGTAATTTTATCAATCAATCTCATTGAAAGTTTCCCTCATTTTCATTGGCCCTCCACATGAAGCCTTTTCCGAGCAATTGGTCTTTCCAATCTATAAGAAAATACAGTCAGAAACTCTCTTAAATGTCAAGTTTTAATAAGCTAGACTAAAATTTTAAATAGAACAAAGGAACATTTTTCAATCTCACACTCTAATTGTCATATTTCATCATGTAAACTTCTAGCTCCTCTTGAATCCATAGATGAAGATCAGAGAATTTTTCCTGTGATTCCCACACCCACTTATAGCTGTGAATGTCCAAATGACATTAAATATCTGGCAATATATAAGATTGTATATCAAACTTTTTGTTTCCATGGAAACAGTTTGCATTATTAGGACTTGCTTAGTCTTTGTTTCTTGATCTGCAAAAATGAGAGAGTTGATATCCCCTCTGTATACAGCATAAATAGGGATGGGAAACTTAGAAATTGGCTACCTAAAATGAGGGGGTGATAAAGGCACAAAGTGGCTGGCTTAAAAGTTTTCAAGAGGGAGTTTAGGTTAAGAGCGTTCAGGGGAAGATCAAGTCTCCACTGAATAGTTTTCATCTTGTTTAAACAGGTCTGGTGAAAAGAGATGGGGATAAGAGTCTTACAATTCAATAGTGAGTAATTGTTATTGGCAGGGGCCACGATGGCTCTGATAACAAATACATTGCAACAACACAGAGCAGCAGGAGACCCTATGCATGAAGAAAGTCCATTGTACTGCAGAGCAGCGATGGATGCCTCATTGATTTGGCAGAGCCTCAACAGAAGATTTCATGCAGGGACCTTGCTAGCTTTGTATTTCTTTTTAATTCTATAATTTTAATAAGAATCAATGTTATAAGTAATCACTATTATAGTTGTTATTCTGATTTAAGAAATATACATTTTTTTATTTTTATAGTTTGATAATCAGACATTTTAAACCAGTCGAAACACTGCCAGTATAGAGTTAAGATCATAATCCAGCACCTGTTTTATTTAAAAAATAAAAGAGAGAGAAATGGCAGAGGCCATGTCACCAAAGGGCAGAGCAGCGGTGGAGGACCCTAAGCATGAAGGGCTCATTGTTAAGCAAGGCTTCAATGGGTCTCCCCTTGGAAGACAAGGCTCCAGGAGGGATCTCATGTGGGGACTCTGCAGTTTCTGTCTCTTTGTTTTAATCAGCTTATTTTTAATTTTCTTGATTTTATAATAAAAGTTTTCAGTAGAATCTTATTAAGAATTATATTAGAGATTTGAAACTTGTTTTTAGGCACCTTCACACCATATTCAATCATGCGTAGTCCTAAAGAATGCTTTTCACACTAAGTTTCACCACTAGGAAAAACCAGCTAAAGTTTTTGTCAGTTCAAGTTTAAGATTACATTTCAACATTCTGTGTAGTTTTAGTCAGGGACATTAAGACCTCTAGAAAATTAGCTAAGATGCAATTAAGGGCTAAGGGAATAGTAATAGATCATAGGTAGAAATTTAACTAGATGTTTTGTATAAAGAAGTTGTTATAAGGAAGTTGTTCCGTTTCTTCTTAACTACTTTAAATGGTTTTTTTATGCTTCTTGTTTTTCTTGTTTAATCAATCATGAGAAACAACTGTGTTGTCAGTTACCATAGCAAACAATGCTTAGGTGCATGTTGTGATTAATGAATCTATAGAAAATAATAGGTGAAGGTAGAAATAGGAGTTAAGATTTAAAATTATGTTTTAAGGTTAACCTGACATTTTAGGATGTCAGGAAGATTAAGGTATTTTAACAAGATCATTTGTGTAATGCTTCAAAATAATTGATTATTATGAGATCATTGGGTATTGCAACGGTATATAAGGAGCTAGAAAATTGTGTAAAATCATCAGTAAAATCATAGTCATCATCATTAAAATCATCATCATCATCATCAGAATTTAGCACAAATCGACTCCGTGTGATTTTTTTTTTCTTCAGCCGACTCCACACATCCCTTCATGAGCCCCCCCTAATAAGTGTGTCGGGGCTGGCCCCCGGCATGTTATCATGACTAATTGTGACTGTCACAACTGTAAAGGTAGAAGTTTTGGAACAAAAATGGGGGAGTAGTTAATCTTACAGTCCAGAAACAGAGGATCCTAGGACCATCAAGGGAGAAAGCACAAGCAGAATGAGAGACCTTATCCAGAGAAGCAGTGACACCAGAATTGGGGCATGGAGAGAGGGAGCAGCTGAGGACTCTAGACTCATGGAAAGAGAGGGACTGAGTGCTGGCAGCCAAAGAGGAAGGCTTGGGCCATTTGACCTTTAGTTGTTTAAATGAATATATATTACTGAGTGTACAACAAAAGTAAATCCACACAAAACAAACAAACAAAAACAGAGGGAATGGAAGCAAATACTGTTGAATGATGATGCATGGAAAAGATTGTAATCATTGCAATGAAACGATGGTATAAAGCCGAAGTTCTCCCATGTAAACTATCACTAAAATCACAATTAAAAAAAAAGAAAAGGAAAGAAAAATATATGAGGGAGTTGTACTAAAAGCCTGGAGGCCCTTTAATTCCTTTAATCTTTTTAACAACCTGTGATGTTTATTATCTTGTAATCTTTGTGTGGCACTGTAGGATAAGCACTGGGCTGCTGACCATAAGGTCCGTGGTTCAAACCTACCATCTGCTCCTTGGTAACCCTGTACCAGATTGTTAAAAGTTGGAACAGACTCGATGGCATTTAACAATTTCATTATTGCTGTTTTTTATTTAGAAGTTCTCCTTTATCTCATCAACTAGAATGTAAGGCCCTAGGGGTACAGATGATACCTTATCTGCATGTAACCTCTGAAGCGGTGCTACCCAAAGTACCAGTTCTCACATTATTTATTACTGGTCCCTGATGATGTCAGCACTAGCTTTCTGGGAAATGTAAATCAATCACACAGTAAATAAGCTACATCACTAAGTACACTATTTAGTTCAGCACAAGTTTTTTCTGAGTAGGACATTCTTGATGAAGGAAGCTGTGGGTTAACTGTCATGCTGACACCAGTTCTTCATCTCACTATGACAAGCCTTCTCAGAAGAGGATCCTCTGAAGGGGGTACTTTGAATAGCACTGCTCTGTAGAGCCATACAAGATCCTCAATCAATACTTTTTTGACAAATTGCTCGTCTATATTGTTCATTCATTCATTAGTTGTTATTGTTGTTGTTGTTAAGCGAGGTCAAGTAGGTTCTGATCCATAGCTGTAAAGGATTTCCAAGGAGTGGCTGGTGAGTTTGAACTGCCAAGTTTGTGGTTCAAACTGACCTTGAAGTCCGGCACATTGTTGTTGTTGTTATGTGCCGTGGAGTCAGTTCTGACTCATAGTGAACCTGTACAAGGTTTCTGAGGCTGTAAATCTTTACAGGAGCAGAAAGCCTCATCTTTCTCTGGCAGAACAGCTGGAAGTTTCAAACTGCTGACCTGTCAGTTCGCAGCCCAATTCGTAACCACTAAACTAGTTGCCTTCAAGTTGGCTCCACTCATTGTGCTGGTATTGTTAAGTGCCATCGAGTTGGTTCCAAATCATAGCAAACCTGTTTTCAAGGAATTTCTATGGAGTGGCTGGTGAATTTGAACCACTGACCTTGCTGTTCAAACCAACCTTGAAGTTAAGTGTTTATCCTATAGCACCACACCATGACTCCACTCATGAAGCTTATATATAATAGAATGAAACAGTACCCGGTCTAGCACGATCTTTATAGTTGTTGCTATGTTTGCGTTCACTGTTAGGCTATTGTATAGTACCTTCCAACTTAAAGGACTCATCTTCCAGCACTATATGGAACAATATTTTGCATGATCCCTAGGGTTTTCATTGGCAAATTTTCTAAAGTAAATTACCAGGTCTTTCTCCTTTGTCTTTGCTTGGAAGCTCCATGAAACCTATCCACCCTGGGTGTCTCTGCTGGTATTTAAAATGCTGGTGATGTTTGAAATACTCCTTGTATCATAATAACACATAAGATGCCACAGTATGACAACCTGGCAGACATATAGTAGCTCATTCATTTGTTGTTGGTAAGTGCTGTCAAATTGACAAATCGATTCTGATTCATAGCAACACTATATGAGGTTTCCAAGGAATAGGTGGTGGGTTTGAATTTGCTGTTAGCATTCCAGTGCTTACCCTACAGTGCCACACCAGGACTGCATTCACTTAATAAATATCAAATTAGCATCATACAATGAAATCTATGAACACTAAAATGTTACAGAACTACCTTGGTGTTTTTTTAACTAGGACTCTTAAATTTTCCCCCTTTAGCAGGGTGTAGTCATATCATTTTTCTATTTTTTCATTTTAGTAGAAAATACTAGAATTGTTCTTCTCTGATGGGTTTCCACCTTAAACAGACTAGTGCTTTCAAAGGGATTCGTTTTTGAGGGTTGCCCAACAAAGTACAGATTTAATACATTAAACACTAAAGACCAAAGACCAGAAGAGTTATGGGATAACATCAAGAACATCATACATGAAGAAAACAAAAAGTCATTGAGAAGACAAGAAAGAAGGAAGAGGTCAAAATGGATGTCAGAAGAGACATCGAAACTTGCTCTCCAGCATAGAGATGCTAAAGCAAATGCAAGAAATGAGGAGGTACAAGAGCTGAACAGAAAATTTCAAAGGTCAGCTTGAGAAGATAAAGCCAAAATATTATAACAAAATGTGCAAAGATCTGGAATCAGAAAACCAAAAAGGAAGAACACGCTCAAACTGGGGGAACTGAAGAAAAAATTCAAGCCTCGACTTTTATTATTGAAAGATTCTCTGGGCAAATTATTGACTGATTCAGAATGCATCAAGAGAAGATGGAAGGAATACACAGAGTCACTGTACCAAAAGGAAATGGTTAATGTTCAATCATTTCAAAAGGTAGCACATGATCAAGAGCCAATGACACTGAAGGAAAAAGTCCAAGGTGCAATGAAGGAATTGGCAAAGAAGAAGGCACCAGGAATTGATGGAATAAAAATTGAAACCTTTCAGGAAAGTAAGGTAGCACAGGAGGCACTCACTCATCTCTGCCAAGAAATTTGGAAGACAACTATCTGGACGACTGATTCGAAGAGATCCATATTTGTGCCCATTCCAAAGAGAGGTGATCCAATGGAATGTGGGAATCATCGGACAATCTCTTTGATAGCTCAAGCGAGTAAA
>NW_006408567.1:6916598-6929726 GCF_000296735.1 Chrysochloris asiatica
CAGTTCAAAACTACCAGCTTTTCCGCCGGAGAAAGATGAGGCTTTCTGCTCCCGTAAAGATTTACAGTCTCAGAAACCCTATACAGGGTCACTATGAGTCAGTACCTACTACATGGCGCATAACAACAACAACAAAGTACCCCAAATTGGATGTCTTAAATTGTCAGAAATTGATTGTCTCACAGTTCTGGAAGACAAACACAAACCAAACCAAAGCTACTGTCATCGAGTCAACTCTGACTCATCGTGACCCTATTGGACTGGGTAGGAGTGCTCCTTACAGTTTTTGAACCTCAATCTTAATGGGAGCTGACAGCCTCATCTTTCTCCCACAGAGAGGTTAGTGGGTTTGAATCACTCATTGTGCTGTTAGTCTCCCAGTAATTAACCCACTGTGTCACCAGGGCGCCTTGTTCTGGAGGCTAGAAGTCCAAAATTAAAGCATGCTCCCTCCAAAGGCTCTAAGAAAAGAATCTTCCTTGTTTCTTTGAACTTCTAGTAGCCCCAAGTTGTCCTTGGTTGTGGCTTTATAACTACAATTGGCATCGGTTGTCATGTGGTATTCTTCCCTGTGTGTCTCTATCTCTATAGCTAGTCTCCTGTTGTTATAAACACACCATATGTCTGAGATTATTGTTGTTGTTGGTAAGTGCAATCAAGTCTGTTCTGGCTCATAGCAACCTTGTATAAAGTTATTGAGTCTCAGCTGGTGGGTTTAAACCCAACCTTGCAGCTAGCAGTCTAGTATTTATCCTACAGCACCACCCCAGGACTTCAGGCTGAGATTAGGTCCTATCATGTTCCAGCATGACCGTCTCTTCACAACATTTGCAAACACCCTATTTGCAAACAAGGCTGAGTTCCCAAATACCTTATTGTTAATAGCGCGGATCTACTAGCCTAAAAAAATGGAGTTGGTTTAATCATTAGGTCTTGATATATGAGGACCATGCAAATGAGAAAGTTAGTTTAAAAATTAGCTGAGATGACCTCATGGTACTAGAAGGAGAACAGGATGTGCTTAAGCCCACCCAGATAGTTATCTCTGGAACTAAGCAGCTCGGACCCTAAAGGTAGAATATTTGAGAAGGATTATTGCCTTATTGTTTTTTTCCCTAAAGGTAGAATGTTTGAGGAAGTTTATTGCTTTATTGTTTCTTTTTCCAAATGTTAGAAATGAATCCCAATGTCACACAAAAAGACACTCAGAGAGACAAAATTACCTTGGCAAAGCAAAATTTACTCCTGCAGAAGGGTGCATGCACGTAACTGTACAGGAATAGGCCAGCAAGCACACGGAGCAGGCAGTCCACTGGGATTTTTAATCCCTGACGCAAGCCCGTAAGGCTGTGTCTCTCCCCATTGGCTAGGGTTTCGACCGCACAATCTTTTCCCTTACCCAGTTGGCTAGTTCAAATTTCTCAGGTACACATTCCCATTTCAGGAAATAGTAAAAAGTAGAAAAGAGGTCATTCAGTCCCTACTCACTTCAGGAAGTAATAAAAGAAAAAGAAAGATCGTAAAGTCTCTGCTCACTTTGGGAAGTAGCAAAAGAAAGGTCACCTGAATACAATAAAAAGGATTATAATAACTTTTGAAGAAAATATACTCATTCCCACACAAAGAATGCTATCTTGATGTTAAAATAGATTAAGTGAATATCCAAATGTAATTTACCATATATAATGTGCCTGTTCTTCATAATGGGCAGGACAGTCTTGAGAAATTATTCTTTCTGTCCTGCAGACTGCTGGCTTTCTGTTAATAAAGCTTGGATTGGATCTCTCCCTGTCTCTGTGATTGACTACAATGACAGGCAGCAAACCTTTATTTCGGTTTGGCAACACTGGTAGACACAAATCACAAATCAACCATAGCAAGCATCCACAGTAGTACAAAGAACTGAGAGGTACTACAGGTCAGGGGTGTAGGGAGGATAGAGGACACGAACCTACATATGTGTAGACATATTTGAAAATGACTGATGAACATTCATAAATTTATTTTTTTTTAAAAAAAAGCAAACAAACTCTGAGATTGAGTTGCTCCAAATTCATAGCGACCCTATCTGAGACTGTCAGTCTTTATAGGAGCAGACAGTTTCACCTTTCTCCCAAGAAGTGTTGGTGGATCTGAACTGACAACCTTGTGGTAGCATCCCAAAGTACAAACAAAATACTGTGGACAAAATACAAAATGGGAGGTCCCTGGAACCATCAAGGAAGAAGAGCTGAGAGCGAGATCCTACCCAGAGAAGCTATGACGCCAGAGATGGAGGCAAAGATGATGACGTGGAGAGATGGAGCAGCTAGGGACTTTAGACCCAGAGAGGGAGAGGGGCTGTGTGCTGACGACCAGGGGGCAGGTTTGCAGAGTATACCCTTGGTTGGTTGATGATGCATGGAGGGGATTGTAACCATGGCAATGAAACGATATATGATAGGATGAATGTAAAATTAATGTTCTCCCGTGTTAACTATCACATAATTCACAATAAAACATTTTTAAAAAAATACAGTGGAAGTTTGATAGAGGAAAAGAAATAATGAAGCCTAGAAATTTCTATTTTGAAGTGGTAGCAAGATTTTGAATGATGAAGTTAGGTATGGGGTATATGAGAATTTAAATACTAAAGCACTTGGTTTGTGGAAGAAACGTCATTTTGAGTCATCTTAAATTCAGGTTTACCCTTAGGTAAAGTGTATTTGAAAGTAGATTACAACTATGGGAACAGTCCAAGAAGGGAGATCTGGCCCTCAGAGAACTTGCTTGGGCTTGTCCTTAACGATTTATGGATGGGCATCCCCTGGAACTGAGGGTACTTGCAGCTATGACTCAGGATCACACGTCATGAGTCACACCCTGACCACCAAGTAGTTAGGTGGTTGAAGGAGTCCAAAACCAAGCCTGTAAACTTTTCTAATCTGCAGTTGCATGCGTATCTCAATTATGGTCCTTTCCATCATCTATAGTGCTGCTGGTGATGAAATGATCTGCCACCACTCATGAGTTTTTGATAATTTCCTTTGTTTCCCATTGCCTATAATTAGCCATGTAGTTGTGAATTCTTTGGACAATATCATGACCTTATGCTGATAACTTCCCCCTCATTAGAATAATTTTTGTTCTCTTATCTCTGTCCTGTTTCAGGTTCATTAGAGGAGTTTCTTTAAGATAATTTTGAACTGGGGATCTTTTTTCCCTCTGTTAGAAATTAACTCCGATGTCACACAAAAGACACTCTGTGAGACTAAATTACCTTAGCAAAGCAAAATTTACTCCTGCAAGAGGGTGCATGTGCATAGCCATAAAGCAACAGGCCAGCGAGCACACCAAGTGGGCAGTCCACTCGGGTTTTTAATCCGACACAAGTCTTAAAGCTGTGTCTCACCCCATTGGCTAGGGCTTTGACAACACAATCTTTTCCCTTACCCAGTTGGCTGGTTTAAATGTTTAAGGCGTGCATTACTATTCCCATTTCAGGAAATAGTAAGAAGTAGAAGAGAAGTCACACAGTCCCTACTCACTTCAGGAAATAGTAAAAGGAAAAGAAGGATCATAAAGTCTCTGTTCACTTCGGGAAGTAGTTAAAGAAAAAGAGATTATAAGGTCTTTACTCACTTCCGGAAGTAATCAGAGAAAAAGAGAGATCATAAAATCTTTATTCACTTCAGGAAGTAGTCCAAAAAAAAAAGATAAAGAAAGCTTACAGGATTATAATAATTTTTGGAGGAAAAAATATTCATTCCTACACCTCTAAAACATTTCCCTCTAAAGCATCAGAAGTAAAAACAAGAATACAAGGAAACATAAGACATGTTTAAGCATACCTTTCTTCTTGGTTGGCATTGGATATGTATTTGCCCTCGTCACAATTCCGTTTCTTCATCTGTTAAAAAGGGAATAAAGTATTAATTCCAAAGTGGGAGAATCAAATGACTTAAATTCAAGTACAGGGTTGAGAACAGGTGTTGGTGTTCAATAACTATCAACTCTTGCTGATATTATTACCATCTGTGACATTATTATTATGGAATGTTATATTTGCATTAGGTCTGGAAAGCTTTTGACGCTTCTGATTTTATTCTGTAGAAAAGGAAAAGCTACTAAAGGTTTCAAAGCACTATAGGAGAGAAAGTAGAGAAAAATGGATTGAGGTCAGAAATGTGATGATTGCCTACAATTAAAGTAGAAAGAAGAAAGAAAAGTCAGCAAAGGAAACAGAAGGTTTGGTTCTATTTGGGACGTGGGAAAAGAACCAGATAAAAAACAGGACATGGAATCTGAACTAAGAAAAAATGTTACAGCAAAATGAGACCATTAACAGAGTCAACTGTCATAGACAGACGAAAGATGGGTCCTAAAAAAAGAAAGGTGGTTACATTTGAGAATTACGAGGATGTTCTCAGTGACCTTTAAGAGAAACTCTTTTGAGTGCTCAAAGCAGAAGTTAAAAGGTTGCAAGAAATTGAGTGGAGAGTAAATGGAGAGGAAGTAGAAGTATTGCATGCAATACACTACAATCCCTTCGTTTGGGAGACCAGAGTTTAATTTCCAGTCAACACAGTGGAGGCTCGCCTGCTGCTATGATGCCAAACAGGAAGAAAGACCTGGTGAACTAGTTCTAAAAATCAGCCAATTAAAAACCTTGCAGATCACAGCAATGCAGTTTTGCTGTCTATGGTATTACATGAGTCAGGGGCCAACTTGATAGCAGTTAACAAAATAAACAATTCCTTTTTTGAGTATTTACTTTCAGTGACTGAATGCTCATAGACACATTGTTGTTGTTGTTGTTCTCGTCAAGTGCTGCTGAGTTGGTCCCATCTCATAGCAACCCGGTATAGGGTTTCCAAGGAGTGGCTAGTGGGTTTGAACTATCTATCCTGTGGCTAGCAGTCTGGTGCTTATCTTACAATTTCACACCAGGACTCTGTTCATGGTTAGGCCATGTAAATGGCAGGTGATACCTTAGAAGTGATGATGGCATGATTTTATCCTGCTTACTTTGGACACAACATCGGAAAAGACCAATTGCTAGAAAATAATATAATATTTGGAAAAAATGATAAAAATTTAGGGAAACCCTCCATAAGGTGTATTGACACCGTGGGTGCAACAAGAGCTCAAACAAACCAACAATTGTGAAGGAGTTGCAGGACTGGACAATATTTCTGTCTATTCATCAAAAAGTCACCATACATTAGAGCAAACTAATAGCAATGCCTCCTAAAGGGGACTTATCTCCCTTGAAAGTGAATTATAAACAGTTAGTCCAAAGGACTAATGGGCCACACAAACCTCAGACACCATGAACCTGAGACCAAAAGAACTATGCCATACTAACTTCTCTGAAAGGAATCACATTTAAAAAGCCCTGGATACAGTGAGAGAAATTTTTGGAACAAAACTCAAAATCACAGAAAAGACCAGATTTATGGGTCAGAAAAAGACTGTTGAATTGCCTGAGACTCTGAACCTAAGTCACCCTTCAGACCTGGAACTGAACTCACCTCTATGGCTCAGCTTTCAACCAAACAACAAACAGGTCTATAAGGTGAACACTAACAAAACAATTAACCATTGTGGGAATTGTAATCAGTAACATGAAATAAAATATGTGTGAATCACTGAATGAAAAACTGATCTGTTCTAAGTTTCACCTAGCTCACAATAAAAAATGAAAAAGGGGGGTCATAGACGTCTATTGTTTATCTTGTCCCACTGTATCCCCAGCCCTTTCTGTAAAATATTTCTTGGAGCTGATATATGTAAAATGCAGAATTTTAAACTTGGCACCAAAGATAAAGCATTTGTCAGTCCTTCCCTAGTTGTAGAAATTTAAGATGAAAAACAGAAGCTGTTAGCAGTCATATTTCTCCCCAATTACAAAAAGGCAGTCTGTTAAGAAAGATAATGATACCAGTTTTCAGAAAGAAGGTCCAAGAAAGAATGCTAAGGCAACTAGACCCTAGTTCCTATTTGTGAGACACAACTATGTTACTGACTTTCTGACACTGACCATTCAATGCTTCCTTGTATTCTGTGAGTCAACACATTCACTTTCTTGTCTAAGGTACTCTGTTTTAGATATCTGTCCCTTTTGAGACGAAATCTTTATGGGAGCAGATAGTCTCATCTTTATCCCTTGGAGTTCCTGGTAGTTTCAAACCATCAACCTTAGAGTTAGCAACCCAGTGTTTAATCCATGATGTTACCAGTACTCCTTAAGAATTTGGACAATAGGGACCAATGATGAGACCAACAAAGATGTTTCAACAAGGATGAAGAGCCAGTTCAGCAGGAATGTGGATTTGAGGGGTGTGGAACAAAACAAACAGTCTAGAATTTCAGATCTGGCAAACTCCTGCCTAGGCAGAGATCCAGACTGATCTGAAACCCAGAAACACCCACCCTAAACCAACATCCACCCTACCCTCACTCCAGGACCTGATCTTCCTGTGAGTCAGGGACCCACTAAAAATAGACAGGGCCCAGATTCTCCAAGGGGACTGGCCAAATATTTACCTACTTCAAAGTTTCCCAAGTTCTAGGAAGACCAGAGCTAAAAACATTCACAGACCTGTAAGAAAAACACAGTGAAGTTGACAATTGAAACCGTTGTGTGGTAAAGAAGTCCACACAATTTAAGGTCTGCTGCATGGTGACTGGTAAATATTCCAGAAAGAGAGCATTGAGTTTTTAGTTTTCATTTCACAGATGATTTTTTTTTTTTCTCCTTTGTAGACAGGATAAATCCCATCACTGGTTTTTATGTTTAAAGGATTTCTAGTTACTGAAAATAACACCTTCCGCTGAGAGACATTGTTCCAAGGAATAAAGTTCGTGTTGTATTTTTAAAGCTTGTGAATTGGCAATCATCATTATTTTTCAATCTTTCTTAAAGAACATGAATGTGCATTTTTAGAGAGATTTGTAGCTTTCAGGGGTTTTAGTGTCATTAGCTAGCCAGTGCATTTGACCTTCCTATAAAATAAGATGGAGAATTTCACTTCAAATAATAAATGGGAACAACAGACAGATCTCCAACAGAGCTTGCATTTGAAACACAATAGATTGCAGCTTCCTATCTTTTATTCAGCCAACTCAGTTTCTAATCCTATTTTATAAACTCCCACCTCCTTTCCATCAGTGGTAGATGTCAAAGTCTGAGACTCTGGATAGCTACAAACTAATTATGCACCAGGCACGTAAGGAAATAAACAAAGATTACAGGTGGGATCCCTAGCCAATGGAGAGAAAAGTTTCTGTTTTTAAACTAGATGAGTAAACAGTATAATCAGGGTTTCTCTAGGACTTTGTCTCAGACATTAAGGAAAACAATTCCTTTGGAAGAGAAAACCTAAAATCCCCTTGGGCATAGGGGAAATTTCGCAAATCTTACTTCAAAAGACATAGGCAAGAACACACAAATACTGCACTATGATAACTCAATTAAGGATTTCAACAGTGAGTTACAGAATCACCAAATTCTCTGAATTAACTCAACTCGAGAGCCAAAATTTTGAGACTGGAAACACCAAATGGCACCCAGGCTTACTATGGAAGTCTTAAATCAGACACTAAAAATAAGTGATTTCATTTCCTTGTTGGCAGTTGTCTTTATTTTAGTTTATGCTTCCTTTGAAGTCTGTGCTGCTTTCTGCCATTAAGTAATCATGAATCATTTTTATACAGCACTTTCATTCTTTCTCATGTCTCTTTTTTAATTCATTCTCAATCGAAAGGAAAGCTCTTAGCCATATTTCACAGATGAAACTCAGAAAGATGAAGTGATGTCTTAAGCAGAGTCCATGACAGAGAGTGAATCCTAACCTCAGACTCAACGTTCCCTAGTCTGTGCACACTCTCTTGTCCAGGCCATCGGACAACCTAGAGTCCAGTCCCTCTTAGACAATTGTGTGAGGTCTTGAATGCAAACATCCACCAGGGAGTTGTTGGGTGCTGCCATTGCTTGGTAATGATCATGATGATCCCATGCACAATGGAACAAAAGCATGCCCAGTCCTGTGTCATCACCATGACCATTGGCAGATCAGACTGTTGTTATCTGTAGGGGTTTCACTAGCTGATTTTCAGAAGTCGGTAACCAGACCTCTCTTCTTAGTCTTAGTCTATAAACTGCTGAAACCTGTTCAACATTGTGTCATTGTTGTTTTTGTTGCTGTTGTTAGGCACATCAAGTCAGTTCCAACTCATAACAACCCTATAAACAACAGAACAAAACACTGCCAGATCCTGTACCATTCTTACAACTGTTGTATGTGAGCCCATTGTGGCTACCAACATGTCACTCTGTCTCATTGCAGAGTCTCCTCTTTTACATTACCCTCCATTTACCAAGCAAAATGCCCTTCTTTAGAAATTGGTTCTTCCTGAGAATATGTCCAAAGTATGAGATACAGTCTTGCCAACCTTACTTCTAAGGGGCATTCTGGCTACATTTTTTCCAACCCAGATTTGTTTGTTCTTCTGGCAGTCCATGGTACCATTAATATTCTTTGTCAACATCATAATTCAAATGTATTGATTCTTCTACAGTCTTTCTTATTCATTATTCAACTTTCATATGTATATGTTGTTGTTAAGTGTCATTGAGTCAGTTCTGACTCATAGTGACTCTGTATAGACTATGTGATTGAATAAGTATGGTGAAAAAACACAACACTGATGGATACCTTTCCAGACTTTGAACCAATCAGTATCCCTTGTGTTTGAATGGCTACCTCTTGGTCTATGTTCCTAATGAGGAACCATACAGGTTCCTAATGAGCACTGCTAGGGTCCTGAGTCAGGGTCCCGCCTCAACAAAGGATCACCTCAACAAACGCGGGGTTTAACAAACACGGGGTTTAACGGAAATGAGATGTCTAGTAGGCGAAAGAAAAGAGACAGAAAAGACAGAGACAAGATTGATGCAAGCTGACAGGCAAGCTAGCACACCAAGCTAGCTGAGCCCCAGTCTTTTATTGTCAGAAGAAGGAAATTGACACAAAAGAAAATAATGACAAAAATGTTGATTATTCACTCAGGACGGGATATGAGATCATTCATGTGATACAAGACACAATGATTCACAGATTTGTTCTTAACATATTTTTTAAGTACATCATGATTTACCTAACAACCGAAAATTCTTATTTCTATAAGAAGAGTTCAAGCAAGCAATTATAGATTATATATTAACTTCTAGGTCTATGTAACCTAGGGCAGCATCTTGTGGTTTCTCAAAGGTGTTTAACATATTTTCAACACTTAATCACAAGTGGGTGAAGGTGAGAGGCTTTATAGTTTTTACTAAAGACTAAGTTATACTTTCTTAAACTGCTGCTGTGTCTTTTTGCAGGCAGAAAATACATGCTTTTGTTAGTGAACAAGATTTCAGATACCTGGCTTCAATTGTTAAACTAATGATTCTTTCCTCCTTGCTTCTACAATTATAGGGAAGGTGAGAAACAGGTTTTGAGTTTTCTAAGAAGGTGTGATTTCATCTTTACATTCCTTTAACTCTGTTCTGGTTTCTATATCTAGATATGACAATGTTCATTGTTATTATATTCCCAATATACCTTCGGGAGGAAGAGGAGCATTCGGATTAAGTTGATTATACCCGGAGGCAGTTTGGGGGGTGCATAAAATTATCACATACAGCAAGATTCCCATGAAAAACATCAAGAGCACAACAGACATACACAGGGGTGTCTTCAGGGGGTAGCTACCAGTTTCAGTGTTATTATTGTACATAGACATTAACAGCTCATGTATCTGTTTAATATTAAACATAACTGAGTAATTGGTTAGAAAACAATTGTTACATATTCTCTCCGTTGCTACATCCTGTTTTTCTGTACTTTTATTTTTCACAGCCTCACGCACAACTCTTGTTACTGGGGCAGTGACATTTACATGAGAGCCATTGATCAAAACGTTGTGCGTATTATTACTGAAAACAATCACTTTCCCAGAAGCTACAATTACCCGAGTTAAGAGCATAAAGGACAAGTACAAATGTACAATTAAGGAAAATTGCACAGAGGTGGCCAAACAGTGAGTTAGCCAAAACCTATGAACCCGGGACTTCAGGGAGTTACTTCCTTGGCCCTCGGGGTCCATGGCCCGTAAACCTGAGGAGGGCTCAAAGACTGGATTTTCGTCCATGTTATCCTTGTGCCTCAACTTTTCAGTGCTGGTTACGTATGCTGCGGCCGCCAGCAGAGCACCAATGGACTGCTTTGGAATTTCCATTTGTTGCAATGTTATCCGTAGTTTGTTATGATCCATACAGTTGAATGCCTTTGCATAGCAACATACAAGTCTTCACCTACACAAAGGTGGTGGTTGTTCCTGAGGTGCAGTGGCCAGGAATCAAAGCTGGGTCTCCTGCATAGGCAAGAATTCTATCACTGAATCACTAATGCCTATGGAGTCTATGGGTGGTGCAGATGATTAGCATGCACTTGGCTGCTAACTGAAAGATTAGCAGCTCAAGTTCACCTAAAAGCACCACAGAAGAGAGGCCTAGTGATCTTCTAACAAATTAACCATTAAAAACCCTGTGGAGCATAGATCTACTCTGACACACACTCAGGATTTACATAAGCCAGAATTGATTTGAGAGCAACTGACCACAGGGAGAGGAATAACTGGTTGATAAAGCCTATCTATTGTATTTGTCATTGTGGGTTAATGTGCTGGACTGCAAAGTTATTTGAACCACAAAATCAGTGGTTCAAGCTCACCAGCCACTCCTTGGAAACCCTATATAGGGTCGCTATGGGTCAGAACTAACTCAGCGGAACTTAATAACAACAACATTTAAGACATAACAGTCTTAAAAATTAAAACAAGGGGGTTAAGCAGATGAAGGAGGGGTGAGGATAGAAGAACCGTGTCTTTGAAGGGAAGATCCTATTGGGAGGAAATAAACTGACTTCCCTTGACTCAAAAAAGTACACCAGGAAACTCTCAATGGGCCTAATGCCTGCACTAACCCTCCTGTTCTTTCACAAAGCCATCACATTGCAATCAACTTGATTTCTAAATTGGAAGCCTCTCTGCTCAGCTTGAATCATCTCTCCAAGTTGAAAGAGCAGAGAAGAAATGGCCCAGCTGACAATGAATGTCTAAATCAAGCAATTACAATAATCCTCCACTAGCACCATCATCATGAGGGGCTTCCAGCAGTTCAGAACTTCAGGGAAGGAACTGCTTAGAAGGTGGCCAAACTTCACTACAACATATTTGTATTGTAATAGGAGCTTAGGATACCTACTTTCATTCTTTTGAGCCTATATTGGAGATGTTTTTTGAAGTAGAACAAGCATGTGGGATTTATTCTAAGGTTGGTAGTTGGGAGAAGAGTGGGGAAATAGGTCTGGTCTTTTTTAAATTTCTACTAAAGATTTTCTAGACAAGATTGCAAGCGAGAAGCAAAACAGTTCCTGTATATTTGAAATACAATCTGACTGTTGTACATTGGTTCTAAGGTATTGTATTCTTTTTATTTCAAATAGCAGTCATGTAAAAATGAGAACTTTTTAGCTATTCTAAGAATCATATCATCATAATTATCAATTTGAATTCTTATTGCGAACACTTGCAACCACAGTGAAGTGATTTATCATCAAATACATCTCAGGGTTTTAATTGTGTGCACTTGAATGTATTTGCATATTCTCAGCACACTTCATCATTCTCATTCCTGATAAAGCACTTCAAAAGACACGATGCTCTGTCAGTCCAAAAATGTATTGTTCTTGCATATCTCCAAAAATGATGGCTAATTGCTATCATATTCTGAGAATTGCTATCATATTCACAGTATCTTAGGATTAAAGGTAACCTTTATTATTAAAGGTTTTATAAAATAATGCTGCCAGAAAGAGAAGATTTCAAAAACATTGGTCTCACGTCCAAAGTTCAATGCTATTCACATTCCTGAGAGAAGGATTTTAATAGGTTTTTAGTTTTAACCCTTTTTAGTCACTGTTCCCAATCATTACTGCCCTGACTAACTTCTCCTTTATATACATGCTCCAGACCATGTAACTAAAGGACTTAGAGGTGTATAGTTAATTAAAACTCAGAAGAAAGATACAAGTTGGGAAGAGGAAAACCAGAGAAATGAAAGTGCCTGGAGCCCAGGTGTCTTTCAATAACACCACTCTTTGCTTAAAGGGGAAGGAGGGAGTTACTCCCAGAGCGTAAGGGGCCTTGAAATGGTGGAGTACAGATGGCACTCCCAGATGGTGGTGTGCGTGGAGTTGGTTTTGACTCATAGCGACCCTGTATGGGGTCTCTGAGGCTGTAAATCTTTATGGGAGCAGAAAGCCTCATCTTTCTCCCGCAGAAGAGCTCGTAGTTTCAAATTGCTGACCTTGAGTTTAGCAGCCCAACTCGTAACCACTAAGCTATCAGAGCTCCTTGCACTCCCAGATGGGAGGGGGTGTTAAGCTCTGAGAAAGTAATGTGAAAATAACAAGTGGGTTCATATCCAGGAGTATATTATAAAAACTCCATTATATGGGGGAAGCCAAGGCAGTCTTTCAGAGAAGGATCTCACTGCCTTCCAGATCTGTCAATAAAACATATGTTGATTTCACCCTGTCTCTGTTATTGGCTGCAGCAGCTGGTGGTCAAACTTTTGTCAGGTAACATTCCCACACTATAAAATATTATTCAATATAGCCACGGGGCCAGAGCTGAGAGTGAGGCATCTAGCTGATATGAAGTGAGGGAAGATGCCCAAGAACACCCATTTGACCTAGTCTTGATGGCTTGATAATCAGAACCACACTAGAGGGAGATTTTTTTTTTTTTTTTTTTTGAATAAAGGAAACGAGTGTTAATTATTACAATTTAATGAACTTGACCTGTATTCATGGAGGTTTGTTGTTGTTAGGTGTCATCGAGTGGGTACCGACTCATAGTGACCTTATGCACACATAGCAGAATGAAACACTGCCCAGTCCTGGGGCCAACCTCACTACTGTTGCCACACTTGAGTTCATCAATGCTGCCACTTGGCCAATCCATCTCGTTGGGGGTCTTCCTCTTTTTCTCTGACCCTCCACCTTACCAAACATGATATCCTTCTCCAGCAACTGG
>NW_006408567.1:6931206-6933321 GCF_000296735.1 Chrysochloris asiatica
GATCTGCCCTGTAAACTTTCACTCAATTCACAAGAAAATTTTTTTAAAAGTATTATTCAATGATTTCTGATGTGGCCATTGAACCCAGGGCAATAGTTTTTCTCTTAAAATTGGAATGTTCTAAAAGTCCATCTCCTTCCTGCTTCCTTAAGTCACCAAGAAGTTACAAAGGAGAAGGTCCATGCGGAGAGGACTCTCATCTGATACTAACTCAGTGGATTTTTTTTCTAGGACTCCTTCCCGCTCCTTATTTCTACCACTTATGCCCCTAGTATCATGAACTTCTACATTTATCTTCTTAAGGGTTGGGGTTTATATTCAGGGAGTCATGACCAAGATAATGTACCACATATGAAACAAAGTGATATTAAATCTATTTCACGAGAACCAGCATGAGGAATGTAGTCCCAGCCTCCTCCTTTTCCCCTTCCCCTACAAAAGATAATAAAATAATATAATAATAATTTGTACAAAACCTTTTTATATTATTTACAAGGTCTCCTTACTAAATGTTTTATTTCTTTGTGCACCAAAAATGCATATTGATATAAATCCCTAGATGATCAAAACCTATTGATAGAGCTCGAAAGTGGTTATTATAAAGTAACACTAATCTAGCAAACATATTGGAGTCCCCATAAAGTGCAAAGAGTATTGGTGGTGTAATGGTTAAGCAGTCATCAGTTAATGAAAAAGTCTGTAGTTCAAATCCACCAGTCACTCTTGAGGGAATGATGTGGCAATCTGCTTCCTAAAGATTTGTTGTTGTTGTTAAGTGCCATCAAGTTGATTGCAATTAATAGCAACCCTGTATGTTGTTGTTTTTAGGTGCTACCCAGTCAGGTCCAACTCAAAGTGACACTATGTAGAGTTTCGAAGGACTGGCTGGTAGGTTTGAACCACCAACTTTATGTTTATCATTCCAGTACTTATTCTGCAGTACCACACCAGGACTCCTATACATTGTTGTTGTTAGGTGCCATCAAGCCTGTTCTAACCCATAGGGATCCTGTGTACAACAGAACGAAACACCACCTGGTCTTGCACCATCTTCACAATACTGATATGCTTGAGTCCATTGTTGGTGCCACCATGCCAACCCATCTCGTTGGTGGTCTTCCTCTTTTCCACCATCCCTCCACTTTACCAAGCATAATGTCCTCCGAAGACCAGTCCATCCTGATAATATGTCCAAAGTATGAGACATGAAGTCTGGCTATGTTGGCTCCTAAAGAGCATTTTGGTTGTACTTCTTCCAACATAGATTTGTTTGTTTTAATGGCAGTCCATTACATTTTTTTTTTATACCATAACTCAAGTGCATCAGTTCTTCTATGGTCTTCCTTATTCACTGTCCAACTTTCACATGCATATGAGGTTACTGAAAGTACCATGGCTTGGGCCAGTCACACTTAAGTCCTCAAACTGACATTTTTGCTCTTGAACAATTTAAAGAGGTCTTGTGCAGCAGACTTGCCTAATGTGATACATCATTTGATTTCTTGACTGCTGCTTCCATGAGTATTGATGGTGGATCCAAGAAAAGTGAAGACTTTGACAACTTCACTCTTTTCTCCATCTATCATGATGTTATTTAATGGTCCAGCTCTGAGGATTTTTTATTTTCCTTACATTGAGGTGCAACCCATACTAAAGACTGTGACCTTTGATCTTCCTCAGTAAGTATTTTAAGTCCTCTTTGCATTCAGTAAGTAAGTGGACTTAAAATCATCTACATATCACAGGTTGTTAATGAAATTTCCTCAAATCCTGATGCCACATTTTTCTTCATATAATCCAGTTTCTTGGACTGTGTGCTTAGCATACAGATTGAGCAATTATGGTGAAAGAATACAACCCTGGCACACACCTTTCCTGATTTTAAACCATTCAGTGTCCCCTTGTTCTGTTCGAACAACCGTCTCTTGGTCTATGTACACCTTCCTTAATTCATGAACACAATTAAGTGTTCCAGAATACTCATTCTCCACAATATTGTATGTAGCTTGTCATGATCCACACAGTCAAAAACCTTTGTGTAGTCAACAAAGCACAGGTAAACATTTATCATGCTACTCCACATTATTTCTATCACTGACACCATATTTTCCATCT
>NW_006408567.1:6934847-6984076 GCF_000296735.1 Chrysochloris asiatica
GGAAGCTGAAGCTGTGATACACCCAGACACTAAATAACAACAAAAATTGGTATAAGTACAGGAGAAATAGGCAATTGCACTATTATAGTGAGGGTAGGGGTGATACACTATGCAGTTGGTTCCAACTCATAATGACCCTGGCTAGGGCTTCTGAGGCTGTAAATCTCTATGGGAGTAGAAAGCCTCATCTTTCTCCCACGTAGTTTCGAACTGCTGACCTTGAGGTTAGCAGCTCAATTCATAGAATCTTTTCAAAGACATGTTCCAGTAGGAGTAGAAAAAAAGGGAAGAATTGAAACAGAAAACATAGGGAGGAAATGGGATAAGTGGGACAGCAATCAATGAGCTCAGACAAAATGTATGTAGATTGTTGAATGGAACACTGTGATTTCCTCTATAAACCTTTACCCAATTCATAATAAAAGTGTTTTATCTTACAATAAAATACTTTTCTCAATAATACTACACTTGATCTTAGCCAAATGGCTGAGGAGCCCAGGTGGTGCTATAGGATAAGCACTAGACTGCTAACTGCAAGGCTGGTGGTTCAAATGCACCAGTCTCTCTGCAGGACGAAGATGAGACTATTTGATCCTGTAAATATTTATAGCCTCAGAAATCCTGCACAAGGTACTAGAAGTCAGAATCAACTTGACGGAAGTAGATTTGGATGTTGGTATGGTCCCAATAATAACAAGCCTTTGTGAAACAGTGGTTAAAGCACTTATCTGTTCATTAAAAGGTTCATCCCAAGCCACTGGGGGCTAGAGCTGAGAATAAAGCAGCCAGCTGGTCTAAAGTGAAGAGAGATGTGCATGGACTCCCAAACTTGCAGCTAGTACCCATTTTACCTAGCTTGGATGACTAACTGACCAGAACTCATCCAGATGAAGATAAAGATGCTTGATACTATGAGCAAGTATAAATTGCTATAATTTGATGAACTGGACTTTTACTAACGGATGTAGTTGCTCTAAATTTCAATCGGAATGAAAGGATTCTTTATATCAAGCTTGTTTCCTGGGTTCCCTGGGTTGATAGACATGGGCAATCTAGACATTGAATATCAAAAATGAGGGGCTATAAAGGCACAAAGTAGATGGTTTACAAGCTTTCATGAATGTGCTTAGTTTCAGAACAAGGAGGGTAAGATAAAATCTCTACTGAATAGTTTTCATCTTCTGCAGATGGATCTAAGGAGCTCTGGTAGCATAGTGGTTATGAGTCAGGCTTCTAACCACAAGGTCAGCAGTTCAAAACTACCAGCTGTTCCATGGAAGAAAGATGAGGTTTCTGCTCCCATAAAGATTTACAGCCTCAGAAACCCTGTACAGGGTCGTTATGAGTTGGAACCGACTCCATGGCACATAACCACCACCACCACCAGATAGACCTGGTGAAAGAGGATGGGAGATGATGTTGATAGGATTTTATGATTCAATTGTGAGTAATTGTTAGTAGGATTAATTATGATTGTCACAACTGTAATTGTAGAAGATAATGTAACTAAAAGGGGAGAGCATTTAATCTTTCATTTCATAAGCAGATGATCCCAGGACCATCAAGAAGGAAGAGAATGAGTAGAACGTGAGATTCTACCTAGAAAAATGGTGACAGCAGAGATGGTGGCAGAGATGATGGCATGGAGAGATAGAGCAGCTGCGGGCTCTAGGCCCATGGACTAAGTAAGGCTGTGTACCTGCGGGCAGGAGGCTGGCTTTCAGAATATGTTCTTAGGACATTTAAATCAATATATATTTCTTGTTCTGAATGTGTACATCAAATTTTTTGCTTTGTACATTTGCGAAATATAAAACATAAAAGGGAAGACATAGCGAGGAAGTAGGTTAACTGATGTTGCAGGGAGGGGATTGTAACCATTGAGATGAATCAAGGCATATAATTTTTTTAATGTAAAGCTGATGATCTTGTCTAATAAATTTAATTCAATTCACAATAAGAAGTTAAATAAATAAAATCAAGGAAAGTACATGGGGAAAGAAAAGGGGAGACAGAGGTTCAAACCTATCAGCCCCTCTGCAGGAGAAAGATGCAGCAGTCTGCTTCCATAAAGACTGACAACCTTGAAAACCTGTGGAACCATTCTACACTGTCCTATACAGCCATTGTGAGGCAAAATCCACTCTCAGCAGTGGGTTTGGTCCAAACAAATCATCAAGCAAAATTAATTGATAAGGATGTATATTTGAATATCACAGGAAACATCATCTAATATTTAAACAATCATACAGTATACTATTAACAGATAACATAAAAACATATGCTCAAAATAGTCAGCCACTTACATGTACTGTGTGTGAGGTCAGAATTTCAGCATTGCCATTCTTTACATTGCAAGAGAAAGATGAGACGTTTTGCTCCCATAAAAGATTTACAGTCTTGGGAACACTATACAGCAACTCAAAGGTATTAAACAACAACAATTCTTCATATTATTATTGCTAATTGTCCTTAAGTGTGCCCCTGATCCATGGCAATTACATGCACAACTGAATAAAGAGCTGCCGGACCCTCTGCCATTCCCATGACTGGTTGCAGAGCTGACCATCATTTCCCATAGGGTTTTCACTGGCTGACATTTGGAAGTAAATCACCAAGCCTTTCTCCCTTGTCCATTTTAATCAAGAAGCCCTACTGAAATCTGTTCAGCGTCTTAACAACACACAAGCTTCAACTGACTGACGTGACATGCATTGGCCAGGATTGAACCTGAAGTTTCCTACATGGAAAGTGAAACTGTTATCTCTGAACCACCGCTACTCCCAGATTTCACAAGCAGAGACCCTAAGAGAAACTACAAATGTCAGTTTTCCAACAATTCAGAACCCGAACTGGAGTCTATCAGTCTTAACTCTTGGTTGGGAAGAGAGGGTTGATGGGAACAAAGAGTAAGAGTTAGGGTTAGGACTATGGCTAGACCAAGCCTTACTCCTAGCCCTTGACAACCTTTATTCCCTATCCTAACCATAACTCTTCCATCAGTCTTAATCCTTTCTTGATGTTATCACGAGTTCAAAAATGACTTTGCGGGTTCATACCATCACTGGAGGAGGATTCACAAGCCCAGGTATGTGAAGCCATGCTTAATTTCCTTGTTTTCATGAGTACCATCTTCTCTATGCTCTGAAAACAAGCAGCTGTGCCTGACAGTCATCAACAGAAAAATAAAAGAACTCATTTATAAAGCAGAGCACAAAAATAGCTTATCCACAATTTATACTGTGCTCTTCTAGGATTACAAAATTTGGCTTTGAATTTTCTTTAGTAACCTAAACATAGTTGCTTTCTGTATCAAAATGGTTTTCAAAGTCTGTTCAAAACACAATAGTTGGTCAACTCGGACATTGGCTACCCAAAATGCAGGGGGGCGATGGGGGGGAAGCTACAAAAGGCAATAAATGACTGGTTCACAAGCTTTTAAGAGGAAACCTAGATCCAGAGGGCCTGGAGGAAGGTAGAATCTCCACTGAGTAGTATCCAATCTGTCTAGGCAGGGCTGATGAAAGGAAATGTGGATAGGTCTCTTGTGATACAATAGTGAATAATTGTTATCAGGACTGATTGTGAGGATGGGAAATGTAAAGGTAGATGTTTTGTAGCAAGGAGGGGAGTGATTAACTTTTCAGTCTAGGAGCAGAGGTCCCTGGGACCATCAAGGGAGAAAAGCTGAGAGTGGGACCCTACCCAGAGAAGCAGTGATGCATGAGATGGAGACAGAGACGATGACGTGGAGAGATGGAGCAGCTCGGGACTTTAGACCCAGAGAGGGAGAGGGGCTGTGTGCTGACGACCGAGGGGCAGGCTTGCGGGGTAAACCCTTTGGTTGGTTGATGATGCATGGAGAGGATTGTAAGCATGGCAATGAAATGATAAATGATAGAATGAATATAAAACTAAAGTTCTCCCATGTAAACTATCACATAATTCACAATAAAACAGTTTAAAAAAAAAAAAACCACACAATAGATGTAGTAGTGGTGGTTATGTGCTATGGAGTCAGTTCCAATGCATAGAGACCCTACATAGGGTTTCCAAGGCTATAAATCTTTACAGAAGCAGAAAACCTCATCTTTCTCCTATGGAATGAATGGTAGACTCAAACTTGTAATGCACTACACCACCAGAACTCTTTCAATGTCAGATTCTATCAAATGCCAACTACTTGAATTACTAATTAAATGGAAATGGCATGGTTTAAACAACTCAAGAGCATATGCTTGAAATCACTAAATGGCAGTTTCTTGGCAAAACCCAATTGGCTATGGTCATGAAATATACCTAAAAATGAGAGTAGGAAAACACGTGAAAAAATATTATTCTATGTGAATGTCACAAATCATCAGATATTAACTCCACTCTTAGGAAACAAAAATCCTTATTTTATAACATTCTTATCAACGGAGAAAAGATTGAAGTTGTCAAGGGCTTCATTCTTCTTGGATCAACACTCATGGAAGCAGCAGTCAAGAAATCAGACAACCTATTGCATTAGGCAGTTCTGCTGCACAAGACTTTTTTTAAAGTGTCGAAGAGCAAAGAAGTCAGCTTGGTGCACCTAAGGTACACCCGACCCAAGCTATGGTATTTTCAACAACCTCATAAGCATGTGAAAGCTGGACAGTGAATAAGGAAGACCGTAAAAGAATTGATGCTTTTGAGTTATGATGTTTGGAGGATAATATTGAAAGTACCATGGGCTGCCAAAAGAACCAATGGATCTGTGTTGGAAGAAGTGCAGCCAGAGTACTCCTTGGAGTCCAGGACGGCCAAACTTCGTTTCTCATATTTTGAACATATTGATAGGCAGGACAAGTTCCTGGAGAAGGATATCATGTTTGGTAAGGTGGAGAGTCGGAGAAAAAGAGAAAGACCCCCAGTGATATAGATTGGCAAAATGGTGGCATCAGTGGGCTCAAGTGTGACAACCAATGTGAGGTTGGCCCAGGACCAGGCAGTGTTTCATTCTGCTTACATAGGGTCACTATGAGTCAGTACTGACTCGATGGCACCTAACAACAACAACAACAATCCTTTGTCTGTAATGCTTTATGGTTTTATTGTGATTTTGTTGTTGGTGTTGTTATTGTTGCTATCGCCACTGTAAATCACCTAAAAACTTGTTAGGAAATGTGTAGGAACTAATAGTTTGTAAGAAGACAGAAAATTTTATTTGCCAAAATTCTAGTAGAGCTAAGTAAAAGCCCTAAGTCAGCAAAGAATGAGATGGGCGCATTCTCCACGGCATCACTGGAGTGCAGAACAGGAACTATTTCCTCGGATATTTGCATAATGCATGGGCTACATATGGGGACTGTGGTTTTTGTAAAAAGAGAGTGTTTGAGTGAACTCCAACTCTCTCTATCCCTTCACTCCACCCTGAAATCTTTTGGTAAATTCCTAATCCATCCTAATTATACCATCTGCTTGGATTTGGGGTAAAAATGATAATAGCCAAATGGGGAAAGAAAAGTGTGCAAACTGTGCTGCATGGTTAGAGATGGATATAAAGGAAAATGAGTCCTTAAGAGATTAAAAGCCCTCAAGTGCTTTTAAAAGAATTGTTGAGACAGAAGAAAATTCCAGGTGAGATATTAAGTACATAAATAAATTAATAATTGTTAGATAAGTTTCAGTCTCTACTTTGCAGTTCCAAAAACCACTTCGCAGGTGACTGTTGACGGTATCCAGTCACTGAAGGAGGAAAGGAGCACCAGGTCTCCTTTGCACTGCTTTACAGTTGATTCCGCGTCATGGCGGCCACCTGTTTTACAGAGCAGAACCGGCCTAGAATGTTTTCTTGGCCGTAATCTTTACAGAAGCAGATTGCCAAACCTTTCTCCCACAGGGCCGCAGGGTAGATTCAAACTCCCAAATGTTAGTTTCATACTTAAATGCAAGCCATTTGTGCCACCCAGGGACTTTCTACTGTATACTCTTTGGAGTCCTGGTGTGGCGCTGTGGGTTAATGTTCTGGATCACAAAGTCAGTTTGAACAGCAAGGTTGTCGGTTCAAGCTCACCAACGGCTCCTCGGAAACCCTATACTTGATTGCTATGCGTCAGAACCGACTTGACGGCACTTAACAACAACAACAATGCTCTCTTTAAAAATAATCGAAGATTTTGAAAACATAAACAACTCTTTGTTTATGCTTAGCAGATAAAACAAATTTAAATAGTATGCAAAATTAATGACTGAATCATATTATAGCTATATGGTTGTTAAGCGCCGTCGCGTCAGTTCCTACTCATAGTGACCCTGTACACAGGGTTTCCGAGGGTGTAAATCTTTACGGGAGTAGAAAGCCTCTTCTTTCTCCCGCGGAGTGGCTGGTAGTTCCGAACCACTGATCTTAAGGTTCACAGCCCGATTCGTAACCACTACGCTACCAGAGCTGTAGGCAGCTTTTTAAACAAAGATGCTTATTTGAGTCTTAGAATGCCAAGAAGACAGTTTGTTTATCATTTCAAATGATAAGAAATTGTCTCAGCCTATTGATAGCAATATAGAAGTGAATTTTTTTATGTAAAGTGGAAAAAGTTATTTCCTGGTCTTTCTGCTTTATCATCACATCCAGTACTTGGATGGAACCCATAAATTAAAAATAAGAAATGAAATTGTTTTTGCTTATCTCAGGGCCTCTGAGATATGGAAAACCAATGCAGTTCAGTTGAGGAAAATACTGTAGCAAAGATCACCAATCCCCTGGTTTCTGAGCCCACAGAGCAAGCTGGCTGACAGCTCACCTAGAAAAAAGAAAACAAAGCCAATGCGTCAGCTCCCATCCAAAACAGTTCAGAGCGGGTGTGAATTCCCCATGTTCTCTGTCTCCCTCTGTTTGGCTAAAATGCTGAGCTAGATGAGCGGGAAGATAGATACTTGGACAATAAAAATGCATCTGAAGAAGAATTAACACATTCAAATTGTGGTTTTGGTGAAAGATGACAGAAAAGCGAGCAGTTCTGTTCTGGAGGAAGTACAGACTACTCTTTAGAAGCAAAGGTGGTGTGAGTCTATGTCTCACTTAATTTCAACATGTTATCAGGAGGCACCAATCACTGGAGAAGGACATCATGCTGGGGTGAAAAAGAGGGAGACAGACCCTCAGTGAGATGGACTGACCCAGTGACTGCAAGAAGAAACTCAAACATATCTACTACCGTGCAGATGGCACCAGACCAAGCAATATTTTGTTTTATTACTATGAGTCTAAGTCTACCCAGCTGCAACTAACAACAACCGCAAAGATGGGAACAACCAACTCTAGAAGAGAGCTTCAAGGAGAGCTGACAGACAGGAATAAGAGTGACACAGAAGTGACAAATAGACTTTCACTGAATTAAGCCACTGATACTTGAGGATGTGTTGTTTTTTTGTTTTTGTTTTACTGCAGCATGGTCTAGCAGTCCTGACTAACACAGAAACACTTCCCAAATCATAAACACAAATATTACTTAATCTGGAATCAAAAGTAATTCAACTGTTTAACCACAAATTACCTAAAACACAAGTTTCACATTTTAGAGAAGTTAGGAAAAGCTTACTTCTTCATTTATGTAGATTTACCATTTATACTATATACCTTACCAGTTACTGCTGAGTTGACTCTGACTCCTAATGAGTCCAAGTGTATCAGAGTAGCTCTATGTGACACAGGATTTTCAGTGGCTGATTTTTTGGAACTAGATCACCAGGCCTTTCTTCCAAGGTGCTCTGAGTAGAATTGAACCATTAACCTTAATTCAAGCACTTAGCCCTCTGGGCCACCCAGGGATTCCATTTTATAGTCAAACGATAATAAATAAGAAAATAACCAACAAATCAGAGGTACTTACAAAATATATAGTGTTTTGTTGACTATTCCTAAACACCTGTAAGTTAGTTGTTGTTAAGTGCTGTTGAGTTAGTTCCAATTCATAGGAACCCTATACAGTGTTTCCAAGGAGTGGCTGCTGAGTTTAAACCACTGACTTTGTGGTTCAAAATGACCTTGCAGTCCAGTGCTTTATCCCACAGCACCAACCCAAATTTTAATGAAAAAAGATTCACTCTCAAGAAATGCTGAAAAATAGTTCCTAAGAAGTGGTCTAAACCTTATTATAACCCAGCTTGCTTTATCATAGAGTTGTTGTTGTTCCAACTCATAGCGACCCTGTACAGGGTTTCCCAGGCTGTAAATATTTATGGGAGCAGAAAGCCTCATCTTTCTCCCACGGAACAGCTGGTAGTTTCGAATTGCTGGCCTTGCAGTTCGCAGCCCAATTCATAACCACTACACTACCAGTAGTAAGTCTATCTCTGTTTGTAGCTGTTAAGTGCCGTCGAGTCGGTTCCGACCCCTAGCGACCCTGTATAGGGTTTCCAATGAGTAGCTGGTGAACTTGAACCACCAACCTTGCAGTTCAAACAGCTTTTCAGTCTAGAGCATTAACCCACAGCGCCACAGCAGGAGTTGTTGTTGTTAAGTGCCATCGAGTCGGTTCCGACCCATAGCAACCCAGTACAGGGTTTCCAAGGGGTGTAAATCTTTACGGGAGTAGAAAGCCTCATCTTTCTCCCGCGGAGCGGCTGGTAGTTTCGAACCGCTGACCTTAAGGTTCGCAGCCCGATTTGTAACCACTACGCTACCAGAGCTCCTTTTTCATAGAGAGTTAGTGCTAATTTGGGTCTGAAACTAACCAATTGCCATCTGGTCTATACCAGTTTATAGCAACTCCATGTGTGCATCCTTGTCTGACACTGGACTGGACTGCTAACCACAAGGTCAGTGATTCAAACCAACTAGCTGCTCCTCAGAAACCCTATACATGGTTGCTATGACTCAGAACCAACTCAACAACACCTAATAACTGCCGCCAGCATATGTTACAGAGGAGAACTGTGCACACGTGGTTTTCATGACTGTGACCCTTCAGAAGCAGGTTGTCAGGCCTTTCTTCTGAAGCACCTCTGGGTGGGTTTAATCTGCCCATTTACACCACACAGTGAGTGACTCCTCCAGCACTAAAGGGTGTTTTCATTCCTTAGTCTGAGCATCTTGGGTGGCAGTATGGAATGTCATGCCTTCTGGGACATCAAAATGGTTCTCAAAGGCTTTCTTTCAAGTGTGAAATGAACTTGGCATTCTATTTAGCTGGTGAGATGGGAATAGATGTACATTTTTTTCCCTTAGCCTTAGAAATGTGCTCCATCTTATACAAGATAAATCTTAGCAACACTCAGGGAAAGTTGGATTTAATGAGAGGTTCATGAGTGGTATATTATTTCTGTCAAGTAGAAGCTACTAGTCTGCACTGGGGTCATAAAAGCAACTGGCTGACTAAGATTTGTGCTGATTTCCATGTTATAGCCCTCATCAGTAACTCCCCATTACCAACTCATTGTTTTCCCATGTACCTTTGTCAGACATACTCAATAGGATGAGAAATACTTGGCATCAACATAGATTTTTTTAAATCTCTGATCAGCTATTGCAAACCCAACAGACACTCTATGGCAATACTGATGGCTGTATTTGAAAAGTATTAATTTTACCTAACTAAAATAGTTTATAGAAACACAAAAGGCATTAACTTTATGCCTTCACTTTTCTAAACCTCTTTCATAAAACAGACAAATTGAAGAAAAAGCAATTTTCTTTAATATATGTAGATCTTCTGTTCACATAACAATTTTTCACATGATATCCCAAAAAATATTTAGCCTACTACAAATGATTTTGTAAAAATCTTCCTAGAACAATCTTAAACATGAAAATTCCTATTGAGATTCTAATATATTTACCCAGTTATTTTCTTCTCTGCTAATAATACCCATCTCCTACTCATATCATGAGCAGAATAATCATATGTTCTTTATACAACAAAATACTCAGTATTCCAGGAGCAGAACGCACTTGCTATGCAAGCTAAAGAGAGAAGGAAGCAAACTAAAATAGTTTGAGATGACTTTTAACCTTCTTTAGGGCTTGTTCTTTCCAATATGATTAGTTTTGTGACTTAAGATACCAATGAAGCATAGATATCATCCTAATGCGAATGCTGTGGTTCTATAGGATAAGCACTGGACTACTAAACACAAAGTCATTGGTTTGAGCCCACCAGCCATTCATTCACTCCCTGAGAAAAAAAAAAATGAGGCTTATTGTTCCCGTAAAGATGTATACCCTCAGAAACCACATATAGGGTAGCTATAAGTCAGAACTGAACTTAACAGCATTATCCTAAAACTGGGGTATATGTGCATTGGAAAAGCTTCCTGTCCTCATTATCTAGTGCTGCTATAACAGAAATACCACAAGTGATTACTCACAATTTAGGAGACCAGAAGTTCAAATTCATGGTCTCAGTTCTAGGGGAGGATTTGCATTTTATGTCCACTCTGAAGGAAGGTCCTTGTTTTTTAGCTTCTGTTCCTAGGTTTCTGGGCAATCACTGGTATATCCCTTTCCCTCTGCTCCTGCTTGCTTGCTTGCTTGCTTGCTTGCTTGCTTGCTTTATCTGCTCTTGTATATCTGCAAAGACATTGACTAAAAAACATCCCTAATACTGCCAAATTACCATAACAAAGAAAACCATTCCCAAATGGGATGACCACCACAGATATAAAACCATCATTGCCATCAAGTCAATTCAGACTCAGAGTAAACCCCCCCTCCCCCCTGTAGTGCCCAGCAGAGTTGCTCTTATAAGGTTTCTAAGTCTGAATTATTTATGGAAGCTGACTGCCACAGATCAGCTGGAAGATTCAAATCACCGACCTTTCTCTTAGGAACCAGCAGCCAAGCACTTAACCACTAGATCACCAGGACTCCTTAACCACAGGTATATTGTTGTGAAGTGCTGTCAGGTCAGTTTCACCTCATAGAGACACTATTTCTGACAAGCAGATGGTGGGTTTGAACTACCAACCTTGTGGTTAGCAGTCCAGGGCGTATATCCTACAGTGCCACACCAGGCCTCTGACCACAAGTATAGGGGTAAAGATTTACAACTCATATTTTGGGGTTGCACAATTCAGTTGCTGACACATTCCTAATTCTCTACTAGATTTTGGAGAGCTCCTTGTCCCCTTCTCAAATCCCTCCTCCACAATGTATGCTCCTATTATGGGATGCCAGGTTTTGAGTTGCTTAACACTCGAAGCATTGTATGATTCATCTGAAATTCTCCTCTGTTCTAGACAGTAAGAAACATATAGTAAGTACTCAAAAAACAGCAAAAAACAACTTTACAAACAATCTGAAAGGTCTGTTTCTGATTCTTTCCAAATCACATTGAATCTTCAAAAAAGTTGAAATATAGCAAGCGTGCAGAAAAACGCACAAAACATAATTAACCAGCTCAATGGATTATCACATAGAGAACACTGTTAATCACCCCCAGGTCTTGGAATAAAAAATTATCAGCATTTCAAAAGCTTCTGCAAAGCCTCTCTCCCAAAGATTAGCTCCCTAAAAGGAACCGCTGGAGTCCTGGTGTGACACTATAGGATAAGCTCTAGGCTGCTAACCACAAAGTTGGCTGTTCAAATCCACCAGCCTCTCCTCAGAAACCCTATAGAAAGTTGCTATGAGTCAGAACCCACTGGAAAGTACTCAGCAACAACCACAAAACCTCACTTCTAATCCTGTTACCTGGCTTTTCTTATCTAGAAGCTTCAATAAACAAGATCACATTGTATTTATCCTATTATGCCTGGGTTCTTTCACTCAACATTATGAGGGTGAGGTTTCTAGAGGTTGTTGTCATTCTAGTTTTGTCATTGTCATAGCTGTGTAGTATTGCACTGTGAAAATATACTATAATTTATGCTCCCATTCTACTACTGATAAGCATTTAGGGTCTAATTGTTGTAATTGCAAAGCATGCTGCTTCTTGCACATGTTTTGATGTTCACGGGCACACATACATCAGTTTTATGTGGTACAAATATATTTTCGTATCCTGTGACTGGCCTAAATAGCACGCACACAAAAAAATCCTCTTATTTCTTAACAAATTGTAAGACATTCTGCTAGACCATATAAAGGGGTATACAGAGAATATGTTGTTGTTATTAAGTGACGTCAAGTCAATTCTGACTCAGTAACCCTGCGTAGGGTTTCCAAGGAGCAGCTGGTGGGTTTGAATCACCAACCTTGTGGCTAGCAGTGCAGTGCTGATCCTACAGCGCCACACCAGGACTCGGTAGAGTATGTACCCCAACTCAATTTGAACAAATATTATTGCTTTCTTTCTGTGGACTCAACCTTCTATCTTGCCCCAACTTAGAAGAATAGATGGTAAATTCTCGGGTGTCCAAGTTTAACTTTAGATGGCACACTTTCATTTATGTTGTTGGTTGCTGTTGTTACGTGCCGTGAAGTCGGTTCCGACTCATAGCAACCCTATACAAGGTTTCCGAGGCTGTAAATCTTTATAGGAGCAGAAAGCCTCATCTTTCTCCCGCGGAACAGCTGGTAGTTTTGAACTACTAATATTGCGGTTCACAGCCCAGTACGTAACCACTACGCTACCAGAGCTCCTTAGGTGTCATTAAGTCGGTTCTGACTCATAGGCACCCTCTGCACATCGCATCAAAACACTGCCTGGTTCTGCACCATCCTCACAAATGTTATGACATTTGGTCCCATTGTTGCTACCACTGTATCACTCCATCTTGTTGAGGGTCTTACCCTTTTTCTCTAATCTTCCACTTTTCCCAGCATTATGTCCTTCTACAGGGACTGGTCCCTCCTGATAATATATTCAAAGTACAAGAGTCGAAGTATCATTATCCAGCCTTCCACGGAGCATTCTAACTGCACTGCTTCCAATGCAAATATGTTTGCTCTTCTAGTAGTCCATGGTACTTTTAATATTCTTCCCCAACATCATAACTCAAATGCATCTATTATCCTATGGTTTTCCTTATTCATTGTAGAATTTTCACATGCATATAGGTGATTGAAAATACCCTGGCTTGGATCAGGCACACCTTAATCCTCAAATTGCATTAACACTTTAAAAAGTTTTTTTGCACCGCATTTGCCTAATGCAATACACCCTTTGGTTTCTTGACTGCTGAGTGCTGATTGTGGATGCAAGCAAAATGAAGTCTTTGACAACTTGAATCTTTTCTACGTTTACCAGGATGATATTTATTAGCCCAGTTGTGAGGATTTTAGTTTTCTTTACATTGAGGTAAAGGTGAAGGCTATAATCTTTGATCTTCATCAGTAAGTATTTTAAGTCTTCTTCACTTTCAGCAAGCAATGCTGTATCATTAGCATCTCTCAGGTTTTTAATAAGCTTTTCTTCAGTCCTGATGCCAGGTTCTTCTTCATATAATTCAGCTTCTCGTATTATTTGACAGAATACAGATTGAATAAGTATTACTGGATAATAAGAAGAAAGGATGCAATCCTGGCGCACACTTTTCCTGATTTTAAACCATTCAGTATCCCCATGTTCTGTTCAAAAGACTGTCTTTTAGTCTATGTACAGGTTTCTCATGAGCACAACTGTGTTCTCAAATACCCATTCTTTGCAATGTTATTCATAATTTGTTATGATCCACACAGTTGAAGGCCTTTGTGTAGTCAATAAATCACAAGTAAACATTTTTCTAGTATTTTTTGCTTTTGGCCAAGATTCATCTCATGTCAGTATGAGTATTCCGGAACACTTAATTGTGCTCATGTGGAATCTGTACCTGGACCAAGAGGCAGTTCTTTGAACAGAACATGGGAACACTGAATGTTTTAAAATTAAAAAAAGGTGTGTGACAAGGTTGTATTCTGTCACCATACTTATTTAACCTGTATGCTCAGCAAATAATACGAGAAGCTGGGTTATATGAAGAAAAACATGGCATCAGGATTGAAGGAGCACTCATTAACAACCTGCAATATGCAGATGATAGAATCTTCCTTGCTGAAAGTGAAGAGGACTTAAAACATTTACTGATGAAGATCAAAGAGCACAGCCTTAGGTATGGATTGCATCTTAATGTCAAGAAAACAAAAATCCTCACCACTGAACCAATAAACAGCATTCTTATCAACGGAGAAAAGATTGAAGTTGTCAATGCTTTCATTCTTCTTGGATCAGTTATCAACACTCACGGAAGCAGCAGTCAAGAAATCAAATAGCATATTGCATTAGGCAAATCTGCTGCACAAGACCTTTTTAAAATGTTGAAGAGCAAAGATGTCAGCTTGCGGAGTAAGGTGCACCTGACCCAAGCCATGTGAAAGCTGGACAGTGAATAAGGAAAACCGTAGAAGAATTGACAGCTGGACAGTGAATAAGGAAAACCGTAGAAGAATTGACGCATTTGAGTTATGGTGTCGGAGGAGAATATTCAAAGTGCCATGGGCTGCCAAAAGAACCAACAGATCTGTTTTGGAAAAAGTGCAGCCAGAGAGCTCCTTAGAGGCCAAGATGGCCAAACTTCATCTCTCATACTTCGGACATATTGTCAGGATGGGCCAGTTGCTGGAGAAGGATATCATGTTTGGTAAGGTGGAGGGTCAGAGGAAAAGAGGAAGACCCCCAACAAGATGGATTGCCAAATGGCAGCATCGATGGACTCAAGCATGGCAACAGTAGTAAGGTTGACTCAGAATCAGGCAGTGTTTAATTTGGCTGTGCATAAGGTCACTATGAGTTGGTACTGACTCAGTGGCACCTAACAACAACATTCTCTTTTAAATCCAGGTTGAATGAATGTCTGTCAGTTTCCTGTTGGTGTGCTCTTATACCTGATTTTTAATTACCTTCAGCAAAATTTTGCTTACATGTCATAGTAATAATGTTGTTCGATGATATCTGCATTCCATTGGGTCACCCTCTCTTTGGAATGGACACAAAACGAATGAGTACCTCCAAAGCTGCATCAGTTTATTGAAAGATTTCTCTTTGAATCCCATCAATTCCTGGAGTCTTGTTTTTTGTCAATGCCTTCAGTAAAGCTTCAGTACCATTGGCTCTTGATCATATGCTACCTCTTGAAATGGTTAAACATCGACCATTTCTCTTTTGTACAGTGACTTTATGTATTCCTTCCATCTTCTTTTCATTCTTTCTGCATTATTCAATATTTTACCCATGGTTGTTGTTAAGTGCTGTCGAGTCAATTCTGAACCACAGCAACCCTGTATAGGGTTTCCGAGGAGCAGCTGGTGAACTTGAACCACTGATCTTGCAGTTCAAATGGCTTTGCAGTCTGGTGCATTAACCCACAGCACCACACCAGGACTCCTTGCCCCTGGTTAGGTGGTTGTTATATGATGTGAAGTCAGTTCTAACTCTTAAAGAACCTGTATATGATTTCCAAGGCTATAAATCATTACGGGAGATGAAAGTCTCATATTTCTCCCTCAGAGTGGCTGGTAGAATCAAACCACTGATCTGGTGGTCAGCAGCACAACGTATAATTCACTACACTACCAGAGCTCTTTATTTGACCATAGGATCCTTCAATATTTCATGTTCAGGCTTGAATTTTTCCTTCTGTTCTTTCAGCTTGAAAAATGCTGAGTGTGTTCTTCCTTTTTTTTTTTTTCCAACTAGGTCTTTACATATTTCATTACACTGCTTTCCTTTGTCTTCTGAAGTTGCCCTTTGAAATTTTCTGTTCAGTCTTTTATTTCATAATGTCTTCCATTCACTTTAATTACTGTGCAGTCAAGAACATGATTCAGATTCTCATCTGACATCTGTTTTGGTTTTTTCTTTCTTTCCTGACATTTTATTGACCCTTTGCTTTCTTTCTATATAATGTTCTTGATGTCTTCCCACAGTTCTTCTAGTCCTCATTTATTAGTGCTCAATGCATCAAATCTGTTCTTGAGTTGGTCTCTAAATTCAGGAAGATATACTAAAGATGGTGTTTTGATTCTCATGGACTTATTTAAGTTTTCTTCAACTTTGGCCTGAATTTGCATATAAGCAACTGGTGTTCTGTTCCACAGACCACCCCTGGCCTAGACTGATGATAGTGACCTTTCCCATTGTCTCTTCCCACAGATGTAGTCAATTTGATTCCTGTGAATTCCATCTGGTGAGGTCTGTGTTGTGTAAAAAAGGTATTTGCAATGAATAAGTCATTAGTCTTGTAAAATTCTATCATGATCTCTCTAGCATCATTTCTATCACCAAAAACAGTTCCCCACTACTGATAATCTTCCTCTTTGTTTCCAACTTTCACATCCCAATCACCAGTAATTATTAATGTATCTTGATTGCATTTTGGAGCTATTTCAAACTGAAGAAGTTGGTAGAATTCTTCACTACAAATGGAAAATGGTTGCAGATTTATAATTGAGCATTCAGATGATTTTAATATTATTGATACTATCCAGGACTGCTCAAGATTGTTTTGCTTTGATTTGTTTTTTTAGTTCACTGGACAAACAGAAATCACACCCAAAGGAAAGGATGTTCAACTTGAGTGTGTATGTGTGTCTGTATATGTGCATGTATAGAAAGCATGGAACAGGAAGAGGGTAGAGAGGCATAGAAAAGCATCATGATCCCCAAATTACCACAAAGCTTCAGATAATTAGTGAATAGATTAAAATGGTTCTGTTTTATAAAACCCATGAACAAATTTCTTAATTCACAAATATTCTTTGACTACCTTTTATGTGCCAGGTACTGGTATGGGCATAGAAGCATACAATAACAAATGTACAATCACAGTCCCAGACCTGGGAGCTCAGATTTCATTCTTTGAAATGAATCCATAGAAACGAATCAAGTTTGTTCTGTCATTAAAATTAGTTTATTGAGCTATAAGAATTGGTGACATACTGGTAAATTCAAAGTGAAGTGAGAGGTTACCTGCCTGACCCATACAATTCAAGGTCATTTTGGGAAAAGGCTCTCTTGCTTCTGATGTTTGTTGCAAGAGCTGGGTCTTGATTTTGAACCTCTGTTGGTTTATCTGGTTTATCAAGAAAGCAGTAATAACATCAGGGTAAAATGGTGTGACAGGATGCAATGTGGAGTCCGATAGCTCAAAGAATGAGTTCATTCTTCAGTAGAAACTGGAGAATCTGTATCCTCCATAGCAAGATGGACGGCAGCAGCCATAGCCGTAGCCAGAGCCATATCCGTAGCCAGAGCCATATCCGTAACCTCCGTAACCAGAGCCATATCCGCAGCCTCCAAAGCCAGAGCCGTATCCGTAACCTCCGTAGCCACAGCCATATGGGCCCAGTCTGCCACAGCCACAGCCATAGCCCAGACCACCAAAGCCACCATAGCCGTAGCCCAGACCTCCGTAGTAGTTGCCGTAGTAGCTCATGTTGTCAGGAACTGTAGATTTGTTTGGAAAGCAAAGCAAGTTTCCTGATTCTGAGTGTCACCAACTCCTTTGGGCCTTTATATATCCTCAGTGGTGGGTGGGGCAAACCACACAGACTTGCACAATGCTCATATCTTACATTAAATTGCATGAAAAAATCTCATGCATCCTATTAGGTAAAACTTTAGGACAATTCCTGACACTCATTAAAAATGTTTTTCTTTTGATTTCTATGCCGTTTGGATTCCACAGGATAATGATGCTATCTTCAAAGCCCTCTTGCTTTGGCCCTCATATTTAAAGTTCTATCATCAGACATCACAGCATCAATCCGCCCATCTTGTCAACTGAAATTGTTCTGACATCCCTTCCCTTCCCAGCACCCCTGATTCTTGACTTCATTTAGCCATATAATAAACATGTATTGTCCACCTAATATATCTTAGGAGTCCTGATGTAACATTATAGAATAAGCACTGGACTGCAAATGCAAAGCCAGTGGTTCAAACCCCCTAGCTGTTCCTTGGAAACCCTGTATAGGGTTGCTTGAGTCAGAACCGACTTGACAGCACTTAACAATAATGTATCTTAACAACAATATGTCCCAAGGAGCCCAAGTGGTACAATGGTTAAGTGTTCAGCTGCTAATTGAAGGTGAGAAGTTTGAGCCCATCCTGTAGCTCTTTGGGAAAAGGCCTGATGATCGGCTTCTGTAATGATTGTTGTTGTTGTTATGTGCTGTGGAGTCGGTTTGGACTCATAGGGACCCTGCACAGGGTTTCCGAGGTTGTAAATCTTTACGGGAGCAGAAAGCCTCATCTTTCTCCCGCAGAATAGCTGGTAGTTTCAAATTGCTGACCTCGTGGTTCACAGCCCGATTCGCAGCCATGTGCTACCAGAGCGCCTTAACCTTGGAAATCCCATGGGGCAGTTCTACTCTGTCCTATAGGCTTCCTCTCAGTCTGAATGAACTTGAAGACACCAAACAACAACAGTATATCCTAGGCACTATGCATGAAGCTGGAGATATGAGTATAATTTCTTCCATTTCTGTTGTTCATTGTGTCATTCAAGTGCAGTGGCTTCATACAATAAACACAGGACTGTGAACCATAAGGTCCATGGTGAGTCTGCCAGCCACCCTGAGGAAGAAAGATGGGACTTTCTGCTCCTGTGAAGATTTAAAGTCTCGGAAACCCTATACAGGTTTGTTATCAGTCAGAACTGACTCCACGGCACTTACCAACAACAACAATTTGAGTTGCTCAAGATAATGGAAGAACTAACATCCAATAAAATGTAGTCGATAGCACAATATGACCAAATTTATTTCTTTAAGGGAGAGAGAAAAATAAAACCAAATGGCAAAAGATTATTTCCTTACTACATCTTACTCTATGACATTTATGAACTTTCAGATAGCCCTTAGCTCTGACTACAAGACTTATCTGTATTAAATGTTTAGATAGGAAATACCAGTGGGGCCTGAAGTATGAGATATTTTCTTGCAAAATAATACTATATTCTTCACTATCTTGTACTTCTTTTTAAAATGAAATTGAAGATTGACATTCAGGCATCACCTCAGATACCCTGACCCCCACAGCCTCACATAGAAGCAGGCAACCCTTCCAATCTGACTGAATTTCTAACAATCAACAAAAGGTATGGGAGAAAGTTGTTTTCCAAAGTCTGGGGTTCTGTTTTTCTGTTCTCTAAGGAAACCTAAGATAGTATAATATTTTTTAAAAGGTGAAGTTGTAAAATAAAGGATAACGAGATATGTCATTTTCCTTCTAATCAATAAAGCCCACTAAAGTATTCATGATTAGAGACTGGAATCATTGCTACTTAGCCATTTGTATCAAAGCCAATTTAAAAGAAGAAGAAGAAGAAACAATAGAAATACTTTATATAATTCCAAAAATAACTTCAGATTGTTATCATTGAATTAGTTCCCTTTGAGTTGGGGCCAACTCAGAGCAACTTTATGCCGGCTCCTGTGCCACATTCATGATTGTTGGTATATTTGTTACAGCTGTTGTGTCAACCCAACTCACTAAGGGTTCTCCTTGTTTTTGCTTACCCTCTGCTTTACAAACACCATGATGTCTTTTATTAACCATGGGTCTTTTCCTGGTGATGGGTCCAAAGTAAGCGAGCCAGTCTTGCCATCTTCCTTTCTAAGGAGCATTCTGGTTTTATTTCTTCTAAGACTAATACTAGAATTGATTTAACACACTCATTTTACAGATGATGAAACTTCAATTTAGAAAAGATTCATTCAGTAAGTAGTCCACAGTAGAGCCCCAGTCTTTCCCCCTCATCTAGTCTACCTTCCACTGTGCCAGACTCTATAACATACATAAAGCTCTTGTACCACAAAGGTAACAGCAAGAAATATTCCCTTATCATTGCAGAAGAATGGAGACCTGGTGTCGCACTGTTTATGCACTGTACCCTAAGGTTGGTTTGAATTGCAAGGTTGATGGTTCAAACCCACCAGCCACTCCTCAAAAGCCCTTGACAGGGTCGCTATGAGTCAGAACCGACTCCACAGTACTTAACAACAACAACAGAAGACCGGCAGCTCTCTTTTGCCTTCTCTGCTGTGGAATGCCTTCGTTTTAACTTCTGATCAACATGCTGATTGGCATGTTCTTTTCCTCTTGGCTGGAACTCAAGGGATAAAAATTAGCAAGTGGAATTGACAGTAACATCCACTTATTCTCACTGAGATTACAATCAAGATGCTTGTGGCTTTGACTGTTCTAGAGATGTAACATGGAGAGGAAAGAGCAAAAACAAGTCCAAGTTTGAATGGTTATATATTCCTGAGTGCTTTGGTGTACATCAAAAAAAAAAAAAAAAAGAGGGAATGGAAGCAAATGCTGTTGAATGATGATGTAAGGAGGGGATTGTAATCATTGCAATGAAACGAAATACAATAGGATAACTGTAAAGCTGAAATTCTCCCATGTAAACTCATTCAATTCACAATAAAACTTTAATAAAAAGAGTCTGTGGGAGAAGATAGAGGCCCACTGAACTGAATAGTTTTCACCTTGTCTAGATGGGTATGGTAAAAAGAGATGGGGATAAGATTCTTATGATTCAATAGTGAGTAATTTTTATGATGACTAATTGCAACTGTCACAATTGTAAAGGTAGAAGTTTTGTAACAAAAATGGGGTAGTAGTTAACCTTACAGTCCAGAAACAGATGACTGTAGGAACATCAAGGGAGAAGAGCACAAGCAGAATGTGGGACCTTATCCAGAGAAACAGCAACACCATAGATGGAGGCAGAGATGGGGACATGGAGAGAGGGAGCAGGACTCTAGATTCATGGAAAGAGAGGAACTGAGAATGCTGGTGGCCAGGAGGCTGACGCAGAATGTGCCCTTTGGTGGTATAAATTATTATATATGCCTGAGTGTTTAAAAAATAAAAAGAGCTGAACTATATAGAAAGAAATACTGTTAACTAATGGTACATAGAGAGGATTATAACCATTGCAATGAAACAAAGTATATGATCTGTTGAACGTAAAACTGATGATCTGCCCTGTAAACTTTCACTCTGTTCACAATAAAAACTTTAAAATAAAATAAGTCCAAAAGTTTCAGGGTACAAAATTTAAGTCCAACTCTTTCTTGTCCAAGAGGTTAAAAGTATATTTCTCCACTGAGAGGTAAATATTAAAGCAAAGCAGAATGTTAAATGACACTCGGTTTCAGCTGAGGATTCACTGAAGAGTGACAACTGCTCTCAAATTCGAATAGGAGGTGCCAGTGTGCTTCCAAAATTAGTCCATGGATCACAACACAATGTCCAGTACAATGCTGGAATATGAGCCACCAAGGTTGGAAGGCATTCAAAACACACAATGGCCACATAGGTTGGAATATGCTAATGATCGTGAAGATGGTGTGGGACCAGGTGTCATTTTGTTCTGTTGTACAAGGGGTTGCCCTAAGTTGGCACCAACTTGACAGCAACTAACAAGAAATCCACCTAAGCAGGACTTGCAAAGAAGAGACTTGCATCCCTTGGTTAAACTCATACCTTCAGTCATTAAAGATGTTGGGAAAGCTAAGGCAAGAAATAGGAAGGAGAAGATTTTTTTGGAAAAAATTATGGAAGAACATTCTCTTGGCATTTCCCCACCGAATCCCATGGAAAGAGGCACATGTTTCCTCTTCCCTCAGGCTACAGCATGGTTCTTACAATGGAACACCCTATTACATCCCTGAGAAGACATGGCAGACTTGTCCCACTGACTCAGGCCTGTAAAAGTGTCTCTAGGTGAAAGACAGAGGTAACAGGGCAGATGAGTGTGTTTCAGAGAAGCCTTGTTCCTATTTATGATTGTTCACAGGCACATGGTTCCCAGCCATCAGCTGGAAATCTGAGGTAAGATGTCAGTCTGGGTTGTTTGAGGATAAGAGGACTCTTCTGACAGATGAAAAGACCTCAGCAGAAAGAGTCTAGATAATTCCATGAGATACAGAAGCTGAGGGAGGATGTGAGCAGAAGGACTGCAATCTGAGCAGGCCAGCAGAGAAATTATTGAGAAGCCCAAGAAAATTTTCCTCCAAGGGAAGACCACCAGTTTCCACTAAGTCCATTCTAACTCATGGCAACCCCATGTGGGTCTGAATAGAGCTGTGCTTCATAGGATTTTTGATGGATGGTTTTTGGAAAGTAAATCACCAGGCCTTTCTACCTAGGAACCTCTAGGAGGACTGGAATCTTGAACCTTTGAGTTAGCATCTAAGCTGTCAACCATTTGCACCACCCAGCTCAAATATCCCCCAAAGAGAAAGGATCCCTTTTCCAGAAAAACAGGGCCTGTGTCTCTCTCCTGTCTCCTACTTTAACCCTGGGGCACCCATAGAGGCCTGAAGAGTGAAGAAGAGAGATAGACTAATGTAAACCCACATAATTCACAAGAAAAACTTTTTAAAAAGACAAAGATAGACGCCTAAGAGAAAGTCATCCACTGCTGCATGGAATCGGCCGCATTCTGCAATCCTAGGTTTTCCGGGCCTAGGGGAAGTCTGGGGAAGGCACAGACTGGTAAAGAATGAAAGCTTTACCTCTAAAAAGATCTTTGAAGATTGATTACTACACAGAATTGAGCACGTTTAATCTTGAACTGCAACCATTTCTGAAACTAAAATAATCAGAGGACTTTGTGTGCATGTTTGTTTGTTTGTTCACTTGCTTGATCTGAGAGAGAAAAGAAATTGGGTGAAACCTGAAATTTGATACATAAGTCAGAGAAAAAATAGCCCTAAAGTTGTTTTCAGCAATTATAAAACAAAATAAATTCAGTCATTGTATAACTGCCCCTATTGAATTCAACTTGCTCAACATAACAAATATCAAGTCTGTAACATAATTCAATAACCTCTGTGAATCATGCCTAGAAATAGCTGTCCGTTATTTGTGGCGAAGTCATTTTCCCAAACCAAGCAGTTTTATAGGGTGATGGTATAGATATGGTCAGTTATGAAAGGAGGCTATTTATAAACAAGTATAAGCAGTAATTATGTATTTACATAAAAACTCTGAGATACACTTTTATTGTTTCCCCAATTTCCAGGTAACGCTATGTTTTAGCACGGCCCAAATACTGGATATTATGGCATCCCATGGTCACAAACCTGAGCTGGTTGGCCATTTCATGGGGTCATTTCATTTGGTCTCATGGAATGCAGCCTCGTGTGTGTGCCTTCAATCTGGTCACCAAAAAGGAAGCAACTCTTCCCACTAAAGGGAATCCAAATACCCCTCCTAGAAGTTGCCATAGCAAACAGGACTCCAGCGCAGCTAGACAAACAAATGAAACTAATAAAAGAAGACCACAGATTATGTACACTCAGGTTAGAGAGACCAAAAGCTGCATCCTTACAGGAGACAGCCAGCATTTGGCAGATTAGGCAGAAAAATAAACATCTCCTTAGAAATCAATTGACCAAGATGCAGTCACTTACTAGAAGAACTACCTTCAAACACAAGGAAAAACAATTCTTGAAGCAATAATAACATCCCTGCAGACACAGCTGGAACACAAAGAAAAAGACCAAAAGTGGAAGACAACAGATTTTGGGTTGTTTTTTGTTTTTTGTTTTCCTGAGACAAATGGAGAAAATCATTATTGCTCATCCTAAGGGCAAAATGGTTATTGCCCCTAGGAAGATTTCACTACTGTTACTGTGAAGACACTGAGACTTATTGATGGTTTTTGTTGTTTGTTGTTTGGATTTCAAGCCAATGTGTTTTCATTCTCAGGGGTCCCTGGTTCCCCATTAAAGCTAGTTGAGCTGTCTGAAAAGTAGACTTGGGAGAGGAGTTTGGAGTTCAGGATGTTTATTAAGAAGCACCCTCGGGATCCAACACTGAGGGAAGGACGCAGAGATGGGCAGAGAAAGAAGCAAAGCTATAATGCCATTGCAACAGTCTCAGCTGACCCCACAGATCCCCTGCAGCTAAATGGCCCTTCCGAGTCTTGCCAAGATGCAGTGAAATGGCCAGGTGTCTATACTGCCACAGAGTGAAATCCTAGGTGCTGTCAAGAGTATACACACTCAGCTAGTAACGGAAAGGTTGAGGTTCCAGTTTGCCCAAAGATACTTTTAAAAAAGAGAGAGAAAGAGAGTCCTGGCAATCTACTTGAAAAGCCTATGGAGTGCAGTTGTACTCTGACACATGTGGTGTCACCATGAGTGAGAATGTACTCCCGGGCACCTGGTTATACTCCAATACTGGTCAGCTACTGGGTGGAACCACCTAAGAAAGAGCATGGTCTTGGGAAAGGCAGCTCACAGCTGAGGTGATCTATAACTATGTGCTGACCATCTTGGTGTTGGTTAGGTACTATGAAATACTACACACATGCTCCCCCAGATCCAGTTGCAGGTGGTGGCTGTGCTTGACCTAGATTTTTGAACATCCAGTGTGCCCTGGGCTGTCTACATACTGACTCAATCTACACCTGTGGGCTTTTGCTGAACCACTGAAGGCAACTTTGCCCATGAATGCAACTTGTTGGAAGTGCCTGGATATTCATCGTCTCCCTCAGTCAAGTACCCTGGTGGAGCAGCGGTTAAAGCGCTTGACAGCCAACTGAAAAGCTGGTGGTTTGAACCCACCAGAAGCAGTCTGCTTCTGTAAAGATTTATGACCCGGAAAACCCTAAGGAACAGTTCTACATTGCCCTATAAAGTCACAATGTCTCAGAACCAATTGCCAGCTGTGGGTTCTTCCCTAATCATTGACTCTCGGGAGTTAATGTAATAAATGTGTGATATAATCCTGCCACATGTGTTTTATACTATTCCTTGAGGTGCCAACCGAGATTAAGTTCCAGTCCCCACTGCAGTAACTGCCTTAATAACTCACCCTTTATTGGCCACCTAGACATACATAGAAGATGAGGAGATGATGTAACCATGGAGTCAGAGCTGACAGCATGAAGCTAGAAAAGGCAAGGACCAAAATCTCCCCCTAGAGCCTCTGGAGGGAGCATGGCCCTGATGACACCTTGATTAGTGACCACTGATTTCAGACACCTAGCATCCAGAACTGTGTGACAATAAAGCTCTGGTGTTTTGAGCCACCAAGTTTGCAGTAATTTATTATGACAACCATACGAAAAATAATTCAGTTGTTTTATATATATGCTGTTGTTTGTTGTTATGTGTTGTGGAGTTGGTTCCGACTCATAGCGACCCTGTACAGGGTTTCTAAGGCTGTAAATCTTTATGGGAGCAGAAAGTCCAGATATGGCGCTGTGGGTTAATGCACTGGACTGCAAAGTCAGTTTTGAACCACAAGGTTGGCAGTTCAAGCTCACCAGCTGCTCCTTGGAAACCCTATACAGGGTTGCTATGGGTTAGAACTGACTTTACGGCACTTTACAACAACAATAATATACAAAAGGAATCGTAGTGTAGTACTTTGGGATAAAGCACTGGATAACAAGGTCAGTTCTAACCACAAGGTCAGAGGTTCAAACTTACCAGCCACTCCTTGGAAACCCTCTGCAGGGCAACTATAAGTCGGAACCAATTTGATAGCACTAGTAGCGTAGTGGTTACGAATCAGGCTGCTAACCTCAAGGTCGGCAGTTTGAAATTACCAGTGGTTCTGCAGGAGAAAGATGAGGTGTTCTGCTCCCGTAAAGATTTACAGCCTCGGAAACCCTGTGCAGGGTCCCTGTGGGTCGGAACCGACTTCATGGCACATAACAACAATAACAACAGGATGCTAGCAGGGCCACTTTCTAGATGCCCTGCAAATTTAACGCCACCTGAAAATGTCTTTCTTCAAAAGCTTTCTACTGGGGTTTGATAATCCTTGGATTCAGAAAGAAACAAAACCTTGCTCCAAACCTCTTCCTTATTCTCCCTGCTTTCTACAACTTGTTCCTATTTCCCGTTTTCAAACACCTCCTGCCTGCAGCAACTAAGCTTTAGAGTGTCTTTTGCTACTGTATAAGGTTTTGCCTCTCCATTTCTTTATGTCCTCTACCCTAGAGATCACTCAAAGTACTTGTTGTTAATTAGTGTCGTTAGCTCTCAAGTCTTGGTGGCACCATGCACAATGGAACAAAACACTGTGCCCTCCCCATGATCCATTCCAGATCAGACTGTGTGATACACAGGGCTTTTCTCCCTAGTCCATCTTGGTCTGGAAGCTTCACTGAAGCCTGTTCAGATCTCAGCAGCACACAAAGCTCCACTGACTGGTAAATGATGTCATACCTGAAGTGCATAGGCCAGGAATCAAACCTGGCTTTCCCATGGAAGCTGAGACTCCTACTCCTAAACCATAGGGACTCTGTATAGGGATTCCAAAGGCTCTAAATCTTTAGGGGAACAGAAAGCCTCATCTTTCTCCTTCTGATTGGCTAGTAAATTCAAACTGCTCATCTTTCACTTAGCAACGCAACTTGTAACCCACTGAAACACCAGGGTTCCTTACTCAAAGCATATTGTTGTTGCTAAGTGTTGTTGAGTCGGTTCCATGTCATAGAAACCCTTGATAGAGTTTCAGAGGTTACAAATCTTTGTGGAAGCAGAAAGCCTCATCTTTCTCTCACTGAACAGCTGGTAGGCTTGAACCACTGACCTATTGGTTTGCAGTCCAGTGCTTATCCTACAGAGCCACCACAAGTCAGAGCATATGTTGTTAAATGCCGTTCAGTTGATTCTGACCCATAGTGACCCTGTACAGGGTTTCCAAGGAGGAGCTGGTGAGCTTGATCGGCCAACCTTGCAGTTCAAACGACTTTCAGTCTGGCACATTAACCCACAGTGCCACACCAGGACTCCCAAAACACATAGTAGGCACTAAACAGCTACTTGCTTAATTGAAAATCACTGTCAAGCTTTCGCTGCTACCTGCTCACTCCTTACATTAGACAGAGTGGCTTTGAATTGACCACGAAAGACTGTAGGTTATTGTTGCGGCTAGTGTTACATGTCGTCCAGTCAGTTCCAACTTATAATGACTCTGTACAGGGTTTCTGCAGAGCGGCTGGTGGGTTTGAACTGCCAAACTTGTGGTTAGGTGCCCACCTCCTGCTTGTAGAAACTAAGCTTTAAGGGTGTCCTTTGCTACCGTAGCCAGTGTTCATTTGACAGCACCACACCAGGACTCCCACATTGTTCATTGTCTTAATAATATTTTAGCTTTGACATCTACCTGGAAGAAATGGAGGAATGTCCCTGAAATTAAATTTTCCTGGTCTGTGTATTGGATTATATACCTGATTATATTAGAATCACATTCTAGTCAATGTCCTTAATTACTTTTCCTTTTCTGGCAACTGTCACGGTCCTGTGGCTGTTTTTCTCCTCTCCCGGTAGCAGTTGTACTGAAATATATTTATTAGATGTCACACACATATCTTGTGGGCTGCTTATTCCTGTTGCTACTTCAGTCCTGATTAAATTCAACATGAACTTTGGCCTTGGATGAAGGGAGAGACCAATCTAGCAGTGCTCCTTGAATTTATGAGACTGAATCATGATTTGTTGTGATTGCAGATAGAGCATTGTTCCTGAGAGCTTGGCCGCCACATCCCAGACATCCAAGCTGCCTTTTCCTCTGACATTGGCTATCACGGAGGATTCACAGCCAGTCAGGCCTGGGCCTGGCTTGCTCTTCTGAGGCTGTAATTATGTTCATTGGGCCTAGATTTTGTATGAAAGTGGAAGTAAATAGGAAGTGAGTCTACATTTCCAAACCAGCTATTATCAGTCCAATCACAATACTACCTCAAACCAAACAACATCCACTGCCATAGGGTTGATTCCAATTTATAGTGATGCTATAAGACAAAGGAGGGTTTCCAAGCCTGTTGTCTTTACAGAAGCAGGCAGCCACATCTTTATCCTGTGGAGCAGCTGGTGGATTTAAACAGCCAAACTTCTGGTTAGCAACTCAGCATTCAACGTACTATACCACCAGGGTTCTTTCACAATACTAAACACTACACAAGTGCTCTCATTCAAAGTTATAAGAACATTGTTGTTGGACCCATAGTAATCTTGTATAGGGTTTCTGAGGAGCAACTGGTGGGTTTGAATCGCCAACATTGAAGTCAGCAGTCCAGTGCTTATCGTACAGGACCACACTAGGAATCCTTTTAAGAACATAGTGAACAGTTGTTTGTTTGCTTGTTTGTTTGTTTTAAAACACAAGAAAAATAGAGCTCAGAGAATGAAATAGTGACCAATGTCTCTCAGCTATACGAAGCACAGCAGGGGTGTGATTGCAGGGCTGTGACTCCAAAGCACAGTTTATTCTCAATGCATCTGACCAAGAAGCTTAGAGACGAAAAACTTGTTAGACAATGAAATAGAGTTTGGACCTTGGGTTTGTCTTAGGGGACATTGGTGATGCAGTGGTAGAATTCACACCTGCCATGCGGGAGACTGGGTTTGATTCCTGATTGATGCCTCGTGCATAGCCACCACTCCTTTCAGTGGAGGCTTGTGTGGTATTGAGATTCTGAACAGATTTCAACAGAGCTTCTTGGACTAAAAAGAATGTAGTCCTCATGGTCTACATTTGGAAATCAGTCAATGAAAGCCCTATGGATCACAACAGTCCAATCTGCAGTCCATCATGGGGTGCGCAAGAGCTGGCAACATTGTTTGTGTTTCCTAGTCCACGGGGCCACCATAAGGTGGGATGACTTGATGGCTCACAACAATAAAGTTTGGAAAAGGACAATAGTACAACTGGAGCACGTGGATCAGCAATAGGAGACTCTTATAACCACCAGCAGGACTGTAAGATTTCTCCAGTCTCAGTAATTACAGAGTAAGGACAGAGGAAACAGATGATCTGATTGACCAGAATTTGAAGGAACGGCATGATGGAGACTTAGTTGGACACAAAGGTAAATAAGACAAGAGGGAGTGGAGACAGACTCGGGCAAGGCAGTCTGAGGAAAGGGCTGAGGGCAGAGTGGAGAGATGGAGAAAAGAATGTCAGAGGTAATCAAGATATACATGATGTGCTCAAAGAGGTAAATTTCAGAGCTAGAAATTGTGCAGATGGAGCCCAGAGCCCAGCTCATTCTCTAACAAGCTGTTCACTAGCTGTCATCATGGGAATGTCCGAGAAGCTAATTCATGCCCAAGTGTTAACTTCTGGTAGGCTTTCGTGGGATATGCTCCCAGGGTAATCTGTATGTGAACAGGGACTTCTTCTTAGGCAAAGCAAAGGTACTTCAAAGCTAAAGGATTCTTCAGAGACAGAATGGCAGGCACTGTTACCAGACTGCCAAGAGTGTGAGCGCTAGAACTTCTGGGTGAGGAGACACAGGCACCTGTCTAATCTGCCAGAATCTCAACTCCTGCATGGTTTTTACAATGAAAACAGTGGTGGTGGTTGGTGGTGGTTATGTGCTGTGGAGTCGGTTCCGACTCATAGCGACCCTGTGCAGGGTTTCTGAGGCTGTAAATTTTTACGGGAGCAGCTGTTCCCGGGGAACAGCTGGTAGTTTCGAACTGCTGGCCTTGTGGTTCACAGCCCAATTCGTAACCACTACGCTACCAGAACTCCTTGGCATCCAATTTGGGTCCCCTCCAATGAACAACATTTCCTCTGCAACCTCATCTTCTTTTGGGGTACTCTTCTCTGATTTCCTCTGCAACCTCATCTGCTCTCCCTATTTCTCACTCTTCTAGCTCACACTGCTGCAGCCAGCCTGGTGTCTACAGATTCCAGAACATGCCACACCCTTTCCTGGTTGTACATGCTATCTCTGTCTGGAAACCTCTTCCTTCAACTGTTCATGAGGCCAGCTCTTTCTCATTGCTCAGGTCACCACCCAAAGAAACCATAGGCAGCCACCCAACCTCAAACCCCTCCTGTGCTCACACCAGTACAGTGCTTGTTCCAATGCCTAATTACTGCGACTCACTTTACCATCTGTTCCCCCCACACATTGGAAGGTAAGCTCTGTCACAGCATGGGCATGGCCAGTACATCATCAATGCCTAAAACAGTTCCCAGCACATAGATATGGTTGTTGTCGTGTGCCATTGAGTCAGTTCTGACTCATGGCAACTCTGTATAGAGTTTCCGAGAAGCGGCTGGTGAGCTTGAACTGCCAACCTAGCAGATCACATTGACTTTGCAGTCCAGCGTATTAGCCCACACCACCACACCAGGACTCCCAGCACAGAATAGGGGGCTCAATAAATCATGCTTAGGTAAAGGAATGGAGGCGTGACAAATGAGTAAAATGTCAGAGAGGTAGCAAAGGCCTGGGGAAATGAATAAGTGACTCCATCAACTGCTGCTTACTTTCCTCACAATGTACCTTTCCAGACTCCTCCGTTAGGCAATTTTAATAAGTGAAAAATTTATATGGAACAGAATATTGGCTAAAGTATGGAGATATCCAAACCTTCATGCCTTGCTGGTAGAAAACAAGTTATTGTTTCTTACAAAGTTCAGCAGAACTAATATATGACAATCCTCAGTATATAACCCAAAACAAACCATGTCAAGTCAATTCCAACTCATAGGGACCCCATGTGTTGAAGAGTAGAAATGCACTCCATAGAGTTTCCAAGGCTGGGACCTTTCAGAATCAGACATAGTAAACCATTTTGTGAGAAATAATTCTAAGGATGGTCCATCTTCAGGAATGAGGGAAGGGGCGTCCAGGAAGTTGCAGGCTAGTGTAACAATAGAATCTCATAGGGGAAGGGGAAGGCTGGCTAGGACCTTTAAGTAAGAATACAACCATCAGGCAACAGTCAGTGTCCAGGGAAAAGATTGTTAACCCATGGTATTAAGTCAATGAGGAAACCAGGGGAGGAGTTTTCTCTAGATGTTGTTATTGTTACATGCCATGGAGTCAGTTCCGACTCATAGTGACCCTACACAGGGTTTCAAAGGCTGTAAATCTTTATGGGAACACAAAGCCTCATCTTTCTCCCACTAAAATGAGTACAGACTGGGTTTCTTGAGCGTTTGTCAGTAACCACTCATGATAACTTATCAGTGACCTCATAACCGAGAGGAATTGAGGGTATCATCAACATTTCTCACAAATTGATTGTCTGATTCAAAATGGCCAATACCAGTCCATTTCAGCTCACTGGTAGTAGGACATCGATCTTTGTGCATTCCATTTCATTTTTGACAACTTCCAATTTTCCTAGATTCATACTTTGTACACTCCATGGTCTGATTATTAATGGATGTTTGCAGCTGTTTCTCCTACAAGTTTTACTCCATTTATTCTACTTTGAGGAGGCAGCTCTTCTCCAGTCATGCTTTGAGTGCCTTCCAACCTAAGGTACTCATCTTCCAACACTATATCTGGCATTATATCTAGTAATGTTCCATTACTATTCATAAAGTTTTTAGAGGCTTGTTGTTGTTAAGTCATCCCGACTCATAGACACCTCTGTATAGGGCTTCCGAGAAGTGACTAGTGGGTTTGAACTGCCGACCTTGTAGTTCAAATTGACCTTGTGGTCCAGTGCTTTACCCTACAATGCCACACATTCAGAAATAACCCGACTCTCCTTCTTCCTAGTCTGATTTGTTCTGGAAGCTCATCTGAAACCTGTCCACTACTGGTATTTAAAATATTGGTGGCATAGCTTCTGTCATCATAGCAATATGCAAGCCACCACGGTATGACAAGCTGACATATATATTGCGGTTGTTGTTGTTGTTGTTGAGTGCCATCGAGTCAATTCCGACCCATAGCGACCCTGCGTAGGGTTTCTAAGGAGTAGCTGGTGAGCTTGAACCAATGACCTTGAAGTTCAAATGCCTTTGCAGTCTGACACATTAGCCCACAGAACCACACCAGGGCTCCCAACATATATATATGGTATAGCACTGTAGGATAATCACTGGACTGTGAACCATGAGGTCAGCAGTTCAAACCCACCAGCCTCTCCTCAGAAACCCTACACAGGGTTGCTATGAGTCAGAACCTACTCGACAGCACTTAACAACAAAAAATTTACAACAATAAACAATTTACTTTACTATTAATTAATTGGCCATTTTTTTTAAGCTGGTCATTCTGCAGTAAACTTAACATAGCAACAAAAATTAAGAAAATGTTTTACACAATATGTTGGCTACATTATGGAAAAGCTGGTACGTTCATTCATAGCCTATTTGTAGGAATGTAAGCTGTACAAACACTGTGTAGACACTTCACTATGGAAACTAAATAGATACTCATAAACACACAATAGAAGAACCTGCTCTGGCTCCATAGGTAAGATTTCTTCATATCCATGGCCTTAACTATCATGTTATAAATCATTTTAATTGCTAAATATACATTACTTAGCTGGGGCTTTCCTATAGCCTACAGGAAGAGGTCGTTTTTCCATAAGTGAAGACTTTGGTGTTGAAAAATCATTAAATGTATCTAATGAATTGTCTGCTAAAGCAAACATCTTTGACACTGTCAGAGCATAAAATAAAATACGTTCATTTTTTAGAAAACTAGAAAGTAGTGCTAGCAAAGTAATTTTCACTTTTACTTAAACACGCATTCTCCAAATGCCATTCATCCTTGGGGAAAAGAATCATCTTTCAGTCCACATTTACAGGACTTATTTTCCATGGGCAATTTCCTATTTCTAAATGTCACTGCATTTTAATTTTTTCTTTCCTATCTATTTGCTGTCTAGAGTTCTTCCTTGCTACCTCAATTAAACTCTATTATCACTAGTAGCTGCTGTAGACTTTACATTCAGAAGTATTGCCTGAAATTGTGAACATTTAATTGTGAGAGGAAAAAAAGGAGGGGTGGATTCTTTGGGATAAACACTGCTCCAGCCTGGTCCACAGTAGACAGAATTATTTACCATTACTCATTTCTCTTAACTAACTCAACTTGGTTCTTAGAAGCCCATTTCTCTATGGCAGTTGAAACCTCAACCACTACCATTTCCAAATGTATCATTTCAATATTCAAAATTTGGAAATGGATAGTGCTGATGGCTGAGTAACCAAGGTGGTATAGATGGTTAACCATTCCACTACTAACCAAAAGGTTAGCAGTTTGAATCCAACCAAAGACTCCTTAGAAGAAAAGCCTGAAAATCTATTCCTGGTCGGTCACAGATATTGAAAACCCTATGGAACATAATTCTTCTCTCAAAAAAAAATGGAGTCACCATGAACTGGAAACAACTCTCAATGGTTTGTGTTTGATTGTCATACAACATGAGGAATTGAATCAATGTTACTGAGTTGTACACGTTAAAAAAAAAAATGGTGAAATGACAAATGTTTTGTTTTCCATATGCATTTACTACAAAAAAATAAAATAAAATAACTCAGTCATTTCAGATCTCAGTTCCCCAGCCCCATTCTCCCTGGGAATGTTTTATGGCATTTCTCTGCTCATCCACTTGGGCACCTCAGCAGCATACTTAAGCTTGAGATGGCATGTTGGACACTCATAAGGAAGGAGAACAAATATGGTCATCAAGTCTAGAGAGAGAGGTATTTCCAACACGTACCAGAATCCTTTCTGTTCCAATCATCTCCTCACTGCTGGGTAGAGGATAAGCACTGGGCTGATAACCTCAAGGTCAGCAGTTCAAACCCTTAGAAACTCTATTCACATTCGCTGAGTCAGAACCAACTCAATGGCACTTAACAACAACAAGACTGCTTGGTTGACTTTTATCTTCTCTTTCTTTTATTGGAATAGTGTGGTGTTGTAAGATAAGCACTAGACTGAAATTCAGAGGTTCAAACTCACCAGGTGCTCCTCCTAAATCCTATACAGGGTTGCTATGAGTTGAATATGACTCAACAGCACTTAACAACAACACAATTTATTCTAGTGCAAAAATTAGCTTTAACAAGTGTATTGTTGTTATTGTTGTTATTGTCAAGTTGGTTACAATCCATAGCAAGCCTGTATAGGGTTTCCAAGGAGTGGCTGGTGAACTTGAACCACCGACCTTGTAGTTCAAATCAACATTGAAGTTCAGAGCATTATCCAACAGTACCACATCAGTACTCTAACAAGTGTACACAACTATGTAATTGACACCCCTATCAAGATTAGAACGTTTCCTTCACTCCACACATTTTTAGGCCCCTTTCCATTCAGTCCCCACCCCTAGGCAATCATTTTCCTGATTTCTATCTTGATAGATGAGTTTTGTGTGCTTTAGAATTTCTAATAAATGGAACTATACAGTGTGTATTCTTTGGGATCTGGCTTCAATCACTTAGTGTCATGTTTTTGAGATTTATCCACATGTTGACATGTATCAATAGTTTCATTTTATTGCATTGTATGAATGTGCCACAATTTATTTATCCAGTCACCTAATGGGCATTTGAATTACTTCCTTTATTTATCTTTTGCCATTATGAATAATGTTTTAGACATCTGGAGAAGGACATCATGCTTGGTAAAGTGAAGGGTCAATAAAAAAAAGGGGAAAATTCCTAACAAGATACACTGACATGTGGTAGCAATGATGGAATCAAATGTAACAACAATTGTGAGGATGGTGTGGAACCAGGCCATGTGTTGTTGTGTTGTGCAACGGACTGCCATGAGTCAGAACTCACTTGACAGCACCTAACAATAACAAATATGAATAAAGCTGTTAAGAATTTTCATATACAAATTTATTTTTTAACTTGTTTTCTTTTTTTTTTTAGAAATTACTGCATGATAGGTAAAAGTGAGTTTCACTTTTTCAGAAGGTGGCAAGCAGTTTTCCAGTAAGTGATTTTGTTCATTCTTTCTAGAGGAAATATTGCTTTTGGTCATCTCATATCTTCCACTGCAGTATTGATTGTGAGAGAAACTCTATCCTAAGTCCTGAAGGCAAAGTGTGCTTTAAAACCACATATATTCGGCCGACATCGAGAGCCTGGCAGCTACTGAGGAAAGCAGAAGGTCACATCTGGGAGTCGTTGAGGCAAAACCACGACGTTCCAGATTGAGGGCCTACCACCAAAGCTGGACCCGGAGGAAAATAAACCGAAGATGCGTGAGGATGTGATCTTCTTCATATGGAACTTTCTTATCTGTGTGGCCTTGCTGCAAGTCACTCCATTTATCTTAAAGAAACTGGACAGCGTATGAAGATTTGGCATCACATGTGAATGTACAATTTGAAGAACCTGGCTCCAGTTTCTCCTCCCATCCGCAAATGAGAAGACCCAAAAAGATATGAAACTGATTGAATGGACCTAAAAATTCTGCTTGTGAAAAATAAATTTGCTCTGGTTACTGACTTTCTTAGCTAAAATATAAAACTGTTTGGGAAGTATGAAGATTTCGTGTGGTCATATTGCACACTTAGGCCTCCATGAATGTTGGTATAATTGTAAATAATGTTAAATGTCATTTTCTAGCAAGTAATAATTATAAGAGGATTGTGTTTCAAATGGTCCTCTCTTGGCATTCACTTCTGTTTACCTTTTATTTCTGTCCAAAGTGTAGCTGTGATGAGTCCCTTACAATTAGTCATGTTTTGTGGAAGTCAGCACAGCCTTAGATTTGAGCCGCAAGACCATTAGTCTAATTTTTAATAAATGTATCAAGAAAAAAAATTAAAAACAACCCACATCTAGATGTACTTTTCTAAATCAAGAATTTCAGACCTTACAAATTAAAGGGTTGTGACTTTCAGACTATGGAGTCTAAATAAGAATTTAAAAACCTTATTTTAGAACTCAAAGCCAAGAATTTGACACTATTCACACTATGGTATTTGGTTTTTGGTCCTCCCTTCACTGACAACCTTAGGCTTGTGACTGACTTAGTTAACCCGACAAAGTGACAAGAGACTTCATTGATCCTTTACTTCAAAACTCCCACTATCCGTGTACTTTTGTAGCCTAATATTAGGAGAACCCCTGTATAGTGCTACATATGTTATGCCCCTGCCTATAAGCCACATTTATTTCAAGTTACAAAACCTCTACACTAAAGTTATTATATGAGGAAATTTTCCTTTTAAAAATTGTTAATAAAATATGTAATAATCTGTAACAAACGTTCTCAAGGACTATCCCTCCCAATAGCTACACTATGTGTCATCCCCAGACCTTTAGTTTGCACTAACGGTGACTTGCTTTATAAACACTAGATTATAGCAGAGGTGTGTAATGATTGTTGATACAAACTACTTAGAACTAAGTCAAATTTCACAAGTTAAGGGCTTTGTTGTACTTAAGTGATATCAAGTCGGTTCTAGCTAAGTGCTATCAGCTCGTAGTGACTATAAAAAGAGTTTCTGAAGAGCAGCTGGTGGGTTAAACACCAACCTTGTGGTTAGCAGTCCATTACTTACAATGCCTACAGTGTCACACTACGACTCCATAAACCTGCCCTCACTTTAGACATCAGCCACAAGCTCCAGGATTCCCAAGTAAGTCACCCTCACCTGTTTACAAATTTGAAGGATCGACCTGACAGCACTCAACAACTGCAACCATGGACTTGATAGCTCATTAGAACAACAGAGAACTCAGAAAAGTGCTTACAATTACAGTGTTATTATAGCAAAAGGACACAAAAAAGAACAAAATATCTCATAACATGAATGAGCCTGGAGACTACTATTCTAAGTGAAATCAGTCAATCAAAATAAGACAAACATTGTATAAGACCACTATGGTAAAAACTCAAGAAAGGGGTTTCATGCTAAAAGAAACATTGTGTTCTTTCCTTTGGCGGGTTGCTGCTGCAGAGTGCAGCCATTCCGTGTGCACAGTGAGAGGCACTTAGACCAGCTCAGTAGCACCTGAGCATCTGGTTTGTCTGGAACAGAAAAATGGAGCCCTGCATATGATTGGCCCTTTAGCCAAAATACTTCTGAAGAAGATGATCTACGAAGAACAAATGAAATACATGTTGCAGAATCACGTGCTACCTCTCTTCAGCAGTGAACTAGGATACATGAGAGTCAGGGCTTGCTGGGTTCTCCATTATTTTTGTGAAGTAAAGTTTGAAAGTGATCAAAACCTCCAAACAGCCTTACAACTGACAAGAAGATGTCAGAGCAATGTCTGTGAACGTAGAAGCTCCAGTTGCACTTTAGGTGTTGATCAGCAACCAAGAAAAAGCTAAATAATACATCATGTTTTTCATAAGACTTGTAATGCAGGTTCTGTTTCACATTATAAGAGAAACAGAAAAACATTATCTTATTAATGTCCTTCAGGAAATGATCTGTGGATATAATCAAGAAGTTACGGCTATTGCAGTAGAAATGACACAACATTTGGCAATGACATTTAATCAACTAATCCAAACTGGATCAGATGAAGAAGGGAGTGATGACAAAGCAGCCACTTCCATGGGAATTCTAAATACAACCAATACACTTTTCAGTGTAGTTAAAGATCATAAAGAGATAGCCCAACAACTTGAGGGGATCTACTTACAAATTAAGTCATTGATATTGTTTTATAACAGCATGTTTTAGAATTCTATGAAGTGATCTCTTTAGTGCATAATTTGACAAGTCTACAAGTATCTTCACAGATGAGGCAACTTCTATTCTTTGTATCTGAGGTCTTACAGCAAGATGGATTTCAATACTTTACAGATATGCCTCTGCTTTACAATTACACAACAGTTGATACAGATATACTTCTGTCTGATATGAAATATCTTAAAATGATCTACAGGATGTGCAGCACCAACAGGCTCAAATGACGTAATGAATGTGAGGATGGTACAGGGCCAGGCCATGTTTCATTCTGCTGAGCATAAGGTCACTGTGAGTCGGTACTGACTCGACGACACCTACCAACAACAAACAATAAATGGTGCAAAAAGTTTCTTACAAGAGTTGCAGGCGAAGACGTAGAATGCTGTGTAACAAAATTGTTAGAGGTCATCATTCTACAGTGCAAAGGGCGTCACACTGATCAGTACATTCCCTTACTCATGGAAGCGGCTTTAGAGCAACTGACCAGAGCTAAGACAAGTGAACTTTAAACCATGTGCCTGAAAGTTGCTATTACAGGTTTGTCTTATAATCCTCATCTACTGCTCAATACTTAAGAAAATCTTCGCTTCCCTAATAATCTGGAACCAGTTACAAATCATTTTATTACACAGTGGCTTAATGAAGTTAATTGTTGCTTGGCACTTCACAGACATACAGCTGCGTGTTCTAGGCCTACGTACTCTTATTGATATCAAATAAATACCACACGTTTTAAGTCAGGTTTCTGGACAGATTTTGCTAGCTTTTATCCTTTTATTTGATGGATTAAAGAGAGCATAAGCTTGTCATCCAGGACACAAGAATGATAGTGATGATGATGATGAACCCAGAGATGATGAGGAAATAGAGGCACTAGGAAATGGTGAAGATGATGCTGATGAAGATGGGTAAAATTCTTAAAGATTCTGGCTAATCAAGCTGATAAAGATGGAGATTATGAAGATTGGAAAGATGACGCAAGGAGACTGCTCTGGAAGGTTATTCCACAATTATTGATGATGAAGACAACCCTATTGATAAGTATCATATATTTAAAGTTATATTTCAAATTGTTCAAAATTGTAATCCTTTATGGTATCAGGCTCTGACTCATGGTCTTAATGAAAAACCAAGAAAGCAGTTACAGGTTACAGCACCTCTGGCAAATCAAAGAGCAGCCCATTAATCCACGCTGATTGAGAAGCACGGAGAATACAAATCCATAGCTCCAGTTTTGCCAATTTGGAGGCCCGAAACCAGGGATGAGTTGAGTTGTCAGCTCTTTCTGTCTTTCCTGCTATGTGCTTATAATGACAAGCTTGTGTTCCTCCTAGTAATGGTTCCAGAATTGATTCATGTTATCTATTTTAAACTAACTGATCAACACATTGGACACAAAAACCTCAGGAGATGGGACATGATCATGCAACTTAGAACTGGAAAAGAAACCAGAGGGCTTATGGTGGGCGAAGTGAGTAACCTAAGGGAGGGGGAATTTTCTTTATTTTTTGAATAACATTAAGATCCTGACTCTGAAGCTTCAAATGATAATGTGGATATCTAGGACAAAGGAATGTCATGAAGGCAGTTTTTCTTTTTCTAAAAAATAAATAGGCATAAGTAGGTGACTACAGGGCTATTTGGAGTTCTGGTGTGACACTGTGGGATAATATACTGCAAGATCAATTTGAACCATAAGGTTGATGGTTCAAATTCACTAGTTGCTCCTCAGAAACCCTATACAGTCAGAACCGACTCGATGGGACTCAACAAGACTATTTTAAATGTCTCATTTGCAGTATAAGCTCAAAGGTAGATGCAATTTTACAACGGTAAGTATTTGTCTGTTTCTGTCTCTTCCTCGCCATTAGGTATCTATTCTTTATATGTAAATAAGAAGGTAATCTGGTAGCCTCCAAGATTGTTCCTACATAGATTTTTGTTGTAGCACTACATATCTAATTTTTTAAATCTGTAAGTTAATTGGCACTTTTATATTGAAACAAGTCTACCATCCTATGCATAAAATAGCAAAATGTTTGCTGTTTATAAAAAGAAAGGATGTACTAGGATGGAGGTGGGGTAATTTCAAGTTATTAATTTAAAAATGAACTCATAATTTTATACGTGGTAACTCTGTGGTACACTCACCTCTGACAGTGACTTGAATTCAGTATGTACAAAGGGGTTAGTAATATTTCATTGCTGCCTAAAAATGGCAACTCCCTTCATAGCCTGTGTTTTTATTCTTAAGGCCGTCATTGAACATGTGCAAATCTGGATACATGACCATACTATCACAAGTAAGAAAGGCCATCTTATTTGAAGAATGTAAATTGACATAAAGTTCTACTCTTAGATTGTTGATCAAAGAGTATGGCTAAACATCTATGTATGCAATCTATTTTTAAAAACTTAATTTGGGAAAAATAATTAATTAATTAAAGGAAACATTCTTTGATGGTTACCAGGGGTGGGAGGGAAGAGAGAGTAATTTACTGACTAAATGGGAAAATACAGGTTAACTCAGGTGATGGGGAGAGCAATAATATACAGGAAGAGGGAGGTTGGCAAGAATAATGAAGACAGGTGAAGACACCAGGAAGTGTGAAAAGGCTAAAGGAGATAGAGGTAAAGAGTGTTATATACACACCCATGGAAGAACAGTGTTCTGTGGCTACAAACATGGACAGATACCCAGGATGAGAGAGTATGGGAGGAAGAGTGGGAGAATACCCACAAACATATAAAGGTTTGAAAGAGAATATTTGTACATCTGTATTTACCTCTACTGCAAACATACCTATGAAAGTGGTGGAGCATACAACAGGCAAAATGACGAAAGCTTCTTAGATATTATCAAATATCTTAGGTAATGAGTTGCTGGGCCTGAGGGCTCAAGACCATAGCCTCAGGGGACACCATAATCAACTGGTATAAAATACTCTAAAAAAGACCATGTTCTACATCCTACTTTGGTAACAGCTGGAATCTTAAAAGCTCATGAGCAGCCATCTAAGGTGAAACTATTGGACTCTCCATGTACAGAAGAAAGAAGAGCTATGAGAATTGAAGATGCATGAATCAATTAGTCCAATGGACTCATGGAGCATGTGAACATCAGTCTCCACAACTCTGAGAGCAGAGCTGGATGGAGCCCAGCTACCACTACAAGCTCCTCTGAGAGGGAACACAATGGAAGGTCCCAGATAGAGTGGGAGAGAAAATGTAGAAAAAAACTCAAAATTAAAAAAAAAAAGACTGGGCTTACTGGCCCTCGACCACTCTTTAGGTCTAGAAAGGACTCAACCTCATGATCCAATTTTCAATCAAGCAGTAGATTGGTGCATGGCGGTGGAGGGACAACAACACTAGTGAAACATGCTTACCAAGGAATGGTCAATGATTGAAAATCAAAAGGGCAGTGTTTACTTGGGGACAAAGTTGAGAAGGGATGGGAAAGTGGGTGGAATGGAAATAGGCATCACAGGGAGGAAGTGGGATAACTGTTGTTACGTGAAGGGGATTACAATCATTGGGATAAAACAAAGTGTATGATTTGTTGAATGTAAAACTGATGATCTTGTGATCTTCACTCAATTCACAATTTTTTTTTTTTTTTTTTTTTAAGATTCATAGCTTCAGAAACCCTATATAGAGTTGCTATAAGCCAGAACCGACTCAACAGCATACAACAATATCCACTTCCCTCTGTGGGCTAATACGTCAGACTGCAAAGTCATTTGAACTGCAAGTTCGGTGATTCAAGCTCACCAGCTTCTCCTTGGAAACCCTACATAGGGTCACTATGAGTCGGAATCAACTCGACGGCACTTAACAACAACAACAAGGAGCCCTGGTGGTGCTACAGGATAAGCAGTGGACTGCTGACTGTGAGAGAAATATGAGCTGTCTGCTCCCATAAAGATTTACAGTATTAGAAACCCTATATATAAGATCACTATGAGTTAGAAGTGATTTGATGGCAGTGGGTATCCACTCACCTTGTGAGCAGCTGTGGAAGAAGAAGAACAATCGTGTTGAAAAGATAATTTAGAGATGCCCGAAGGATAGAAAAAGGACACTAAGGAGAACCAAGGAAGCCACCTGACAGTGAGAACCCAGACATATGATCTCAGTCAAGCCATCCTAGCTGGAACCAGACATGTAAGTGAAAAAGTCATCTGGAATGGTCCATCCGCAGTAGACATCACATGAAGCTGTTCCTGCCACCTTCTTTCTGAATTCCTGACCCACAGAAGAGTAAGCAAATAAAAGAGTTGTTACTTTGAGTCACCAAGTATAGGTGGTGCTTACTATGTACCAATACATGTGGTCTCAGAGGGAATTCCTTATTATTGGAGGAAGAAATAGACAACTGTAGCACTAAAGACCCACTCAGGAGTGGCCCTGAAAGACAATGATGAGGTAAAATCCTCTCAGTGGGCAAAACTCCAAGCGGTAAGAGACTGCCACAGATAGAGTTGTACACTGATTTATGGGCAGTAGCTTCTGGTTTGACTGGATGGGCACAGACTTACAGGGAGCACGATTAGATAAAATGATGACAAAATAATTCTGGAGAGAAGGTACGTAAATGAACCTGCCTGAATAGGCACAGTGTGAAAGTGTTAGGATTTCTTGGGAATGTCCACTAAAAAGCAACCCAAACAGAGTGGTCTCTTAATGATCAGATGTACAACATGTCCTGTGCTGTAGATATCCATTTGACTCTTTTCCCAACCACCCCATTCCCTGATTAACACCCATAGTTAAAGTGTCTATGGTGGCAGAAATGGAGGCTGCACATGCATTCAACAAAACAAATTTCACACACCAAAGTTGACCTGGCCACAGCCATTGCTGGTACCCAATGTGCCAGGAGTAGACACCAACAGTGAATCCCCACTACCATCATTCTCTCAGGAAACCAGTCAATCAGAGGCAAGTTGATTATGTTGGACCACTTCCATCATGAAAGGGGTAGTACTCTATTTTTACTGAAAACAACCTTACTCATTGGAAAAGTCCTTTCATTCAATGCTTCTGCCAAAATCACTATTTGTGGACTCATATAATGCCTCATTAATTATGATAATATCCCACAAAACCTGTGTCCAGCATGGAAATTGTTTTGCATCATATAAAATGTGATAATGAACTTATGTCTATGGAATTACTAGTCTTAAGGTGCTCCTAAACAGCCATTGGTCTGATAAACAGTTGAATGGTCTTTTGACAGTCAGCTATGGTGCAGGTTAGGAGACACACTTTGTAGGGATGAGGTAATGTCCTCCAGGATGTTTTAAGTGCACTATAGTCAGCAATTAACATACAATACTGTCTCAGCCATGGTTAGATCTGGGACTCGATGTGCAATAATGGGAATGGCTCCTTTTATTATTCTTTTTAATAATCCACTAGCTAATCTTTTGCTTCTTGCTCCTGCAATTTCATGCTTTGTTGATTTCAGGATATTAGTGCTCAGTGGAAGGACATTGGTGGTCCAGTAGTAGAGTTCTATCCTTCTGTTCAGGAGACCTAAGTTCGACTCCTGGCCAATGCACCTCATGCACAGTTACCACCTGTATGTCAGTGGAGACTTATGTGTTGTTATGATGCTGAGTAGGTTACGTTTCAGTGGAGCTTACAGACTAAAACAAACTAGGAAAAAGCCCTCATGATCCCAAATATTAGCCAATAAAAAAACCCTATGGATTGCAACAATCATGGGGATGGTACAGGACTAGTCAGCATTTCATTCATTTGTCACTGGGGTTGCCATGAGACAAGGACCCACTTCACAGCAGTTTACAACAACAATTCCCAGTGGAGGTATGTTTCTACCATAGAATACTGCAGTGGTCCCATGAAACTACTAGATGATAGTTGAGACTACCATCTGAATAAAAAATGGGCATTACTGGACTAGTTGGAGTTACATTGCCATTCCTTGGCAATCAAGGGAATTTAGGCTTTCTACTGCACAATGGAGCCCTTGGATGGCATTGTCGGGTAAGCACCAGACTGTTAATCACCAGGTCGACAATTCAAACCCACCAATTCAAACTAATCCATATGCAGGATCATGAGCCAGAACTGACTCGACAGCAACAAAAACACAACTACACAATGAAGACAAACAGAAATTTGTCTGGAACAAAAGAGACCATTAGAATATTTCTTACTGTGTCCTGTGATTAAAGATAATGTAAAACTAAAACAACCTAGAACAGGCAGGATGGCTAATGGTACAGAGCCTTCAAGGATAAAAGTTTAAATCATGTTGTCAGGCAAGAGTCATAACCAGTTAAGAAGTTGCTTGGGATGCATAGAAGAAGGAAATTTAAACAGCAGTTTTACCCACATGACCAGTTACAGAAACAAGGGCTATGGTAATGATAAAGATTGATTTCTTACTTTGATATATACTTATGAATATATTAACCAATTATTTTTCTTTTCTTCACCCTGTCACATTTCCCTAGTATCTGGTAGAAGATGTGTCAATAGTGATGAGCCTGTATTTCAGTTACGAAGAGGATGACACAGCTCAAAGGCAAATAACATCACCCAGAGATGTATCAAGTGACAAATAGGACTTTATATCCTTGATTGTGGTGACGGTTAGCATGAGTTAAGTACATGTATGTGAATGTCAAGTTGTCAAGGAGAAAACTATGCTAGTTTTATACTGTGTCAGTTTGTTAATGCTGGAATTCTGATTCCTCTTCTGGGAAACTTGAGCAAACTTTGGAAAGTACAAGTGAATAGCAGCCACTACTGTCTGAAGGCCATCATGGCTAGATGCAGTGAAAAATAGGTGCTAATGCTGGTAGATTTCAGCTTATCCTTACTCTTCTTTTCTTCCTCACCATCAATCAGCCTTGCTGATCAGCACCCGTTACAGGACTACAACCATAAGCAGAGATAACAACCCCCTAGACTCCGCTACATGTCTCCTCATAGTCTCACTCACCTATAATATCTCTGTCCCCCCATACACACTATAAGCACTGACACATTCACTTGCTTCAGAAGGCCTGCTTAGTGATACTTTTGTGTTCCTCCAACTCCTTCTTCTTCCATTCAAACCTTTACTTTCCCATCTTCTCCCATAATTGTGTGAGGTCTTATTCCTATAATAAATCTCTCATTCTATAACATTCTTAGTGATTCTGCTTCCCTGACTAATAGAGTGTATCACCGTTTAGCACAATAAATCATCGATATATTTGCAATTTCTCATTTCTTGTCTCATTTTCATCAATCATTTGTTCATTTAGGAAATATCTGCTGATACATAGCATGCAGTTCTAAGAGACTAGCTTTGAAATAAACAAATCTTGATGTGAAGATCATCAGGCTCTAGAACTATAACCACAGAATGGAAATTTCAAGAGGAAGTTTCAGTTCAGTATAGAAAGCATTTTGACCTTTGTGATTATAAATGGAATGAAATCTTTGGTTTTTGGAAACTGCTAATGCACTTGGCTACTAACCAAAAGGTTAACAGTTCAAGTCCACCCAGTTGTTGTTGTTAGGTGCCGTCAAATCAGTTCCAACTGATGGTGACTTTATGCACAACAGAACAAAACACTGACCAATCCTGTGCCATCCTCATAATAATTAAGCTTGAACCCATTGCTGCTGTCACTGTGCCAATCCATCTCGTTGGGGTCTTCCCCTTTTTCGCTGAACTTGCACTTTACCCCGCATGATATCATTGCCAGGGACTTATCCCTTCTGACAATATGTCCAAAGTATAAGAGACAAAGTTTCACCATCCTGGTTTCCAAGGAGTATTCTGGTTGTACTTCTTACAATATAGATTTATTAGTTCTTCTAGCAGCCTGTGATATTTTTAATATTCTTCTTCAACACCATAACTCAAATGCATCAATTCTTACATGGTCTTTCTTATTCACTGTCTAGATTTCACATATATATGAGGCTATTGAAAATACAATGGCTCGGGTCAGGTGCACTTTAGTCCTCAAACTGACATCTCTGCTCTTGAACACTTTAGAGAGGTCTTGTGCAGCAGATTTACCTAAAGCAATATGTCGCTTGATTTCTTGACGGCTCCTTCCATGAGTGTTGATGGTTGATCTGAGCAAAATGAAGTCTTTGACAAATTCAATCTTTTCTCTCATTATCATTATGTTATTGCTCCAGTGGTGAAGATTGTTGTTTTCTTTACATTGATTTAAAACCCATACAGAAGGCTGTGGTTTTTGATCTTCGGAAGTATTTTAAGCACTCTTCATTTTCAGAAAATGAGATTTTATCATTTGCATATCACAGGTTGTTAATGAGTCTACCTCCAATCCTGATGCCACATTCTTCTTCATATAATAAAGCTTCTTGGATTTGGGATTATTTGCTCAGCATACAGATTGAATAAGTATGGTGAAAGAATACAACCCTGGCACACACCTCTCCTGATCTTAAACCATTTGGTGTTCCCTTGTTCTCTTTGAACAACTGCTTCTTAGTCTATGGACAAGTTCCGCATGAGCACAATTAATGTGGTCCATAACTTGTCATGATCCACACAGTCAAAAGACTTTGCATACTCAATGAAGCACAGGTAAACATCTTTCTGGTATTCTGTGCTTTCACTAAAGGTCCACCTGACATCAACAAATGATACCTCTCATTTAAAATCCTCCTCTGAATCTGGCTAGAACCTCTGTAAGTTCCTTGTCATTGTAATGTTGCATTGTAATGTTGCCGCCATTTTTTAATAATTTTTAGCAAAATTTTACTTGCATGTGATATTAATGATATTGTCCAATGATTTTTGTATTCTGTTGAGTCACCTCTCTTTGTAATGGGCACAGATATGGATCACTTCCAATCAGTTGGCCAGGCAGCTGTCTTCCAAATTTCTTGGCATAGATGAGTGAATGCCTTCAGTGCTGCATGAGTTTGTTGAAAGATTTCCATTTAGATTCCATCAGTTCCTGGATCCTTCTTGTTCTCAGTACACTTTGGACTTTTTCCTTCACTAGCATAGGCTCTTGATGATATACTACCTCTTGAAATTACTAAACATCAACCATTTCTTTTTGCTACAGCGACTCTGTATATTCCTTCCATCTTCTCTTGATGCTCTTGGCATCATTCAATTTTTTTGTCCAAAGAATCCTTCAGTATTGCAAGTCAAGACTTGAATTGTTTCCTCAGTTCTTTCAGCTTGGTTTTCTAACTCCAGATCTTTGCAAATTTCTTTATAATATTTGGCTTTGTCTTCTTGAGCTGCCCCGTGAAATTTTCTGTTCAGCTCTTTTACCTCCTCATTTATTCCATTTGCTTTAGCATCTCTATGCTGGAGAGCAAGTTTCAGAATTTCTTCTGAAATCCGTTTTGGTATTTTCTTTCTTTCTTGCCTTCTTAATGACATTTTGTTTTCATCGTAAATGATGTTCTTGATACCATTCCACTTTTCTGGTCTTCAGTCATTAGTGTCTAATGCATCAAATCTGTTCTTGAGATGATCTCTAAATTCAGATGGGATATGTTCAAAGTCATACTTGTGCTCTCGTGTACTTGTTTTAATTTTCTTCAGCTTCAGACTGAAGTTGCACATGAGTGATTAATGGCCTGTCCACAGTCTGCCCCTGTGGTCTTGTTTGGGCTGATGATATAGAGCTTGTCCACAATCTCTTTCTACAGATGTAGTCTATTCCATCTGATGACATTCATGTGTATATTTGTCTTTTATGTTTTTGGTTTTTTTTTAAAGGTATTTGCAGTGAAGAAGTCATTGACCTTGCCAAATTCTATCATGTGATCTCCATGTTCTGGCAATATATTTGCAAAAATTCAACCACTGAAATCCGTATTGAGCACAGTTCTACTCTGACACATATAAGGTCCTCATGGGTTGAAAGTAATTCAATTACAATGAGTTTTTTGGTTTATAAATAGAAGGACCTTTCTCTCCTAATACACCGAGGGACAAATTGCTGTAAAAATCAACTTGCAACTTGATTAATAGGGTTGTATAAGAAGACATCAATGTATCCGTTAGTAGAATATAAACTACATGTTTTATAGGCTGTCTTTTAAATTTTACATTTTATGATTCCATTATAATAAATTAGCATAGAACATCTGAGATTCTATATTATTTCTTTATTCTTAAGTAACTACTATGCATAGGATTATGATACTCTCAGAATAATGCCAAAAGAGAAGAAAAGTAGCATATACTGATTACTGTACACCAGGCTCATTAATACCTAGGATATTGATCTTTATGCAGTCCATTTCATTTTTGATGACTTTCTATTTTACTAGATTCATACTTCATATATTCCATGTTCCAATTATTAATGGGCATTTGCAGTTATTGCTTCTCTGATAAGTCATGCCCCATCATCAAATGAAGGTTCTAAAAGCTGTGCTTTATCCACATCATTAAAGTCAACTCTATTTTGAGGAAGTAGCTCTTTTCTGGTCATATTTTGAGTGTCTTCCAACCTGAGGGGCTCATTTTCTGGCACTATATAATGTCATGTGGCTATTTAAAATTTTTCAGTGATTAATTTTCCAGACAGGGACCTTCTTCCTAGTCTATCTAAATCTGGAAATTATACTAAAACTTGTCCACCATGGGTGATCTAGCTGATAAAAATTAAAGGGAACACAAAAGATCAATATCCTAAGCATTAGTGAACTGAAATGAAGTAATATTGACCCTTTTCAATCAGACAATGTTATGGTCTACTATGCAAGGAATTACAAATGAAGAGGAATGGTATTATTAAAAGGAACATTTCAAGTTCTATCCTAAAGTGCACTGCTGTTTATTATAGGATAATATCCACATGCCTACAAAGAAGATGTGTTAATATGACTGCTATTGAAATTTACACACCAACCACTAAAGACAAAAGATGAGGAAACTGAAGATTTCTTCCAATTTCTACGGTCTGAAATTGATCAAACATGACACCAAGATGCTTTAATAATTACTGTTGATTGGAATACAAAAGCTGGAAACAAAAAAGAAGGATCAGCAGTTGAAAAATATATTTGGTGATAGAAATGATGCTGGAGATCACATGACACAATTAAGACCAACAACTTCTTCATTGCAAATACCCTCTGCAACAACATGTGTACAGTGACTAGGGAAAGAGATGAAGAAGAAGCTCAATATCATCAGTCAGAACAAGGAACCAACTAGGAGTCAACCATCATCAATTGTTTATATACAAGTTCAAGTTGAAGCTGAGGGGGGCAGAAAAACAAGTCCACTAAAGCCAAAATATGACCTTGAGTATATCTCCCCTGATTTAAAGAGCATCTCAAGAACAGGTTTCACACATTAAACATTAAAATGGAAGACCAGTTATGGGATCACATCAGGAATATCATACAAGAAGAAATTTAAAAGTTATTTTAAAATACAGGGAAGAAAAGAAAGGCCAAAATGGATGTCAGAAGCACTCTGAAACTTGCTCTTGAACATAGAATATCTAAAGTGAAAGGGAGAAATGATGTAGTAAAAAAGCTAAACAGAAGACTTCAAAGAGCAGTTAAAAAAGACAGAGTATTATAACAAAATGTGAAAAGATCTGGAGTTAAAAAACCAAAAGTGAAAAACACACTTGGCAATTCTCAAGCTGAAAGAACTGAAAAAAACATTCAGATCTTCTGTTAGTATATTGAAGGATTCTACAGGCAAAATATTGAATGACACAGGAACTAGCAAAAGAAGATAGAAGGGATACACAGTCACCGTACCAAGAAAAATTGGTTAATGTACAACCATTTTAGAACATAACATATAATTAAAACTGATGATATCAACTTCTGTGAAAGGGGTCATATTAGAAAGTCCTGGATAGAATAGGAGAAAATGTGGAACAAAATTTAAAATTATAAAAAACAAACAAACAAA
>NW_006408567.1:6985027-6987341 GCF_000296735.1 Chrysochloris asiatica
CTATGCCAAAATTTTGAAGACAGCTACCTGGCCAACTGACTGAAAAAGATCCATACTTATACCCATTCCAAAGAAAAATGGTCTAATAGAATATAAAAATTATTTAACAATATCATTAATGTCACATGCAAGCAAAATTTAACTGAAGATAACTAAAAAATGTTTGACAGGGAATTGGCAGAAATTCAGGTAGGATTCAGAAGACATGGAATGAGGGATGAACAGCACTGCTAATATCAGATGAATCTTGGCTGAAAGCAGAGAATTCCAGAAAGATGCTTACCTATGTTTTATTGACTCTGCAAAAGCATTCAACCAAATGGATCATGATAAATAATAAATGATATTGTGAAGAACAGGTATTTCAGAACACTTAATTTTGCCCATAAGGGAACTATGCATAGATCAAGAAACAGTAGTTCAAACAGAACAAGGAGATATTACATGATTTAAAATCAGGAAAAGTGTGTGTCAGAGTTGTATCCTTTCACCATATTAATTAAATCTGTATGCTGAGCAAATAACCCAAGAAGCTGGATTATATGGAAAAGAATGCAGCTACAGGATTGTAACTGATGTTGATATGTGCAGTGGAGTCGGTTCTGACTCATAGCGACTATGTACAGGGTGTCCAAGGCTGTAAATCTTTACAGGAGCAGAAAGCCTCCTCTTTCTCCTGGAGAACAGCTGGTAGTTTCGAACTGCTGACCTTGTGGTTCGCAGCCCAATTTGTAACTACTACACTACCAGAGCTCTTCACAGGATTGTAGGAAGGCTCATTAACAACCTGTGATATATACAGGTGACACAATGTTGCTTGTTGAAAGTGAAGCGGTCTTAAAGCACTTACTTATGAAGACTACAACTCTTAATACGGATTACAACTCAACGTAAAGAAAACAAAAGTATTTACAACTGGACAAATAAGCAACATCGAGATAAACAAAGAAAAAATTAAACTTTAAAAAAAAATTTATTTTACTTGGTTCTGCACTCTATGCCCATGGAAGCAACAGTCGGGTTTTCAAATGATGTATTACACTGGGCAAATCTGCTGCAAAAGATCTTTTAAAGTCTTACAAAGTAAATATGTCACTTTAAAGACTAAGGTGTGCCTGACTCAATCCATGGCAGTTACCTATTTGCATGTGAAAGGGGTCCAATGAAAGAAAGCCCAGAGAATAGCTGTTGCCTTTGAGTCATGGTATTGGTGAAGAATATCGAATATATCATGGACTGCCAGAAGAATGAACAAATCTGTGTTAGAGAAAGTACAGCCAGAATACTCCTTAGAAACTCAGATGGTGAGCCTGTGTCTCACGTACCTTGGCCTTGTTATCAGAAGAGTCTAGTCCCTAGAGCGTTATGGTTGGTAAAGTAGAGGGCCAGCAAAAGAGAAGAAGACCTTCACAGACATGGATTGATAGAGTGGCTACAACAATGGGCTCAAATACGCGAGAATACTCAGGATCAGGCAGTATTCCTATCTGTTGCATGGTCTTGCTATGAAACTGACTCAGTAACACCTACAAACAACACACATGAGGCAACTTTCATAAGTTATCTTATAATCCTCCCCAAAATTTTGTTATCCCCACTATGTACTACACTATGTACTAAATTTATACTGTGTAATAAATTCCTCTGCTATCAAGCAGAAGAGACTGAAATCTGTCTGACTACAAGGGCCATGCTTTTCTTTTTATTCTACATCACATCAAGTTTCAGCTTTATTATGTGAGAATTAATAAAATACATGCATATGCACACAGAAAGTATAATTTGACATTCTTTCAGTTAGTTTATGTCCTGTACTAGATATCTTATTAAATACATTAAAATAGGAATATTACATCATTTAATGAATGTTTTTGTAAGTGCCAATCACCAAAAAGTGCTCATAATATTCTCAATTAAGCCTCATAATAGACTTGCAAACATAGATACAATTTGTCATTGTTGTTAAGTGCCATTGAGTCGGTTATGTATAGGGCTTGTGAGAAGCAGCTGGTGAGCTTGAACCACAGATGTTGCAGTTCAAACCAACCTTACTGTCCAGCACATTAATCCACAGTGTCACACCAGGACTCCCCTGTTTATAAATGAGAAGCTCCATGGGCTGTCAGTTTGTCATACTGTAGTGGCTTGCATGCTGCTATGATGCTGGAAGCTATGATACCGGTATTTTAAATTCAGCAAGTCACCCATGGTGGTCAGGTTTCAGCTAAGTTTCCAGACTAAAACAGACTAGGAAGAAGGAGAGGTGGACTACTTCTAAATGTTAAGCCACTGAAAACTATGAAAAACAATGGAA
>NW_006408567.1:6988786-7001259 GCF_000296735.1 Chrysochloris asiatica
AGGGCAGCTCAAGAAGACAAAGTCAAGTATTATAATGAAATGTGCAAAGATATGGAGTTAGAAAACAAAAAGGGAAACACACACTCAGTATTTCTCAAGCTTAAAGAACTAAAGAAAATATTCAAACCTAGACTTGTACTATTGAAGGTCTCTATGGCAAAATATTGAATGAGACAGAAAGCATCAAAAGGAGGAATGTGTAGAGTCACTGTACCAAACAAAATGAAATGGTTGAATATCATTTCAACCATTTCAAGAGGTAGCATATGAACAAAAGCCAATGGTACTAAAGGAAGAAACCCAAGGTGCAATTAAAACATCTACAAAGAACAAGGCTCCAGGAATTGATGGAAACAAATTGAAATATTTCAATAAATTGATGCAGCACTGGAGGCACTCACTCAACTATGCCAAGAAATTTAGAATACAGCTACCTGGCCAACTGATAGGAAGCAATTCATATTTGTGCCCATTCCAAAGAGAGGTGACCCAGTGGAATGTGAAAATCATTGCTAAAGATAGTTCAAAAATGGCTACAACAGTATATTGACAGGAAACTGCCAGAAGTTCAAGTGGATTTAGATGAGGATGTGGATTGAAGGATATTATTACTGACATAAGATGGATCTTGACTGAAAGCAGAGAACACACCAGAAAGATGTTTACCTGCTTTAGTGACTACGCAAAAAAAGCTTTCAACTGTGTGTATCATGAAAACCTATGGATAGCATTGTGAAGATTGGTTATTCCAGAAAGTTTACAGGGCAGATTACCAGTTTTACATTCAACAAGTCATGCACCTTGTTTCAGTACAATGATTATAATCTTCTCCATGTACCATCAGATAATGGTATTTCTCTATGTTCACTATTTAGCTCGTTGTTTGTTTTTTTTAAACACTCAGGCATATATAATAATTTACACCACCAAAGGGCACATTCTGCAAGTCTGCCTCCTGGCAGCCAGCTTTTCGTCCCTCTCTTTCCATGAATCTAGAGTCCTCAGCTGCTACCTCTTTCCATGTCCCGATCTCTGCCTCCATCTCTGGTGTCGCTGCTTCTCTGGATAAGGCCTCCCATTCCACTTGTGCTCTTCTCCCTCTATGGTCCTAGGGTCCTTTGTTTCTAGACTGTAAGATTAACTACTCCTCCATTTTTGTTACAAGACTTCTACCTTTACAATTGTGACAGTCACAATTAGTCATGATAACTATTACTCACTGTTGAATCATAAGAATCTTATCCCCATCTCTATTTACCAGACCCATCTAGACAACTGAATAGAAAACTATTCAGTGGGGACTCTTTCCTCCCCCACACACTCTTAAACTAGACTCCCCCTTGAAACCTTGAAACCCAGTCACTTTGTGCCTTTATTGCCCCCTCATTTTAGGTAGCCAATATCTAAGTTGCCTGTTCCTATCTACCCTGTATACAGAGGGGATAGCAATGATACTTGACGTGAAGACTCCTTCCCTCTCTGTTAGTATTTAGAGTTACTACCTCTATACGTATAGGTCAAGTTAATCAAATTGTAGCAATTTATCCTCATTTCATTTACTAAAAATTGTTTTTTAAGTTGTGGATTTTTAAAAATTTTCCTCTAATTGAATTCTGATTATCAAGCCATCAAGGCTAGGTCAAATGGGTACAATCTGCAAGTTTGAGTGTTCTTGTGTGTCTCCCCTCACTTCATATCAGCTGGATGCTTCATTTTCAGCTCTAGCCCTCTGTGACTATGTCCTTGTCACCATGGTATTTTCAATAGCTTCATATGCATGTGAAAGTTGGAAAATGAATAAGGAATACCATAAAAGAATAGATGCATTTGAGCTATGATGTTAGAGAAGAATATTGAAAGTACCATGGACTGCCAGAAGAACAAACAAATTTGTCTTGGAAGAAGTACAACCAGAATGTTCCTAAGACACCAGGACTCTGTCTGTTATACTTTATACATATTATTCAGAGGAATCAGTCTCTAGAAAAGGACATCATGCTTGGTAAAGTGGAAGGTAAATGAAAAAAAGGAAGACGCCTAAATGAAATGGATTGGTACAGTGGCAACAGCAATGGACTCAAGCATAGCAACAATTCTAAGGATGGTGCAAGACAGGGCAGTGATTTGTTCTGTTGTGCATAGGGGAGCCGTGAGTCTGAACTAAGTAGACAGCACTGAACAACAACAATAAATGAGGACAATGAAAATCAACAGACTCTAAGACATTTCCCTGAGTCAATCAGCATTAGTAAGCGGTAAAGTTGAACTCAAATCCCATCCCAGAATTTAATGTTGAAGTCTATTCTCCATATTCTGGGTACCTGAGTTTATGTTCTGGTGTGGAGGTGGAAGAGAGTAGGGAGGAGGTTGATTTTATGTATCATATTTTTCAAGATCACTTTTTCCTTTTTCTACATATCCCAAGATCCTTTGTTTCTTCTTTTCCCTCTAGCTGTCTCCCTAAAAGAGATTCTTGTCTATTTCTCTGCCACTCCCTACTTATGGTCATTTAAAAATTGGAAATACTTGCCCCATCAAGTCATTTTTGCTATGAGGAATTGTTTGAACAAATGAAAAGAAAGATTTCGGAACATTGAAATTGCAATGAATGACACAATTACAATATAGATGTTCTGAGACATTTCTTTTCTTTATTCAATGACGCACTCATAACTAGAAAACTGTGCTTCCAGCTATGATTCTCATCCATAGATGATTTTGTTTTGCCTTTAAACTACAGATGGCTGCTGCTGAATATGATGTTTAAGACAAGCAGGTATATAACTTGCCTCATCTACAATCAAGGGAACTAGGATGGTATCCTTGTGATATGGTCCTCGGGATAGCAATGCGCTTGTCCACTATTTGTCCACATTACCAACATCAGTGCCAATGCAGAAAAATAAAATGGAATGGAAGAAAGTTGTTTTCATCTCATTACAGGTAAGGGAAAAGTATATATGATTCATACATAAAGAGAAATGCATAAATACGCAGCAGGAGAAAAGGAAGCTGGCATGTATTAAGGGCTTAATATAGACCAGCAGCTTTGTATACCTAACAGCAACCCCTAGAGATTGTTATTTGCATATTGAAAGGAAAGAATTGGAAATGTATCACCCATATTTACAAACCCCTCCGACTCCAAAGCCCACCCTTCTTCCACCACAGCATATTGACACTGTGTACAACATTATGTACATTCTGCTGGAAAATTCTAATAAAACAGTTGCATGTGATGTTATTTGCCTTTTTATGCTTCAGAATAAAAAATAAAAGTCACAAGTCTCAAACAAGATATGTTGGAGCCATTTGCCACCTCTATCAATTGTCTCTCTTCTCCAGCGCTTGAAACCCAGTGTACAAGGATCCCTATTCTTAAGCTTTGATAAAAGGTACTCGGGTTAGACATTCATATTTCAAGTGAGTAGGAAAAAAATTCTCTTATTCTGAAGATATTAGGAAATTTATAGTGCCTGAAGATGACACTGCCGTCCCAAACACATGTCTTTTATTTGGGGAACAACACTTTGCCTTTCCTTTACTCTTACTAGTGGTTTGGAGAAACTGCCATTCATACTCCTTCCCTTCCCCTGTCCAATGGGCGACAAGCCCCCACCTCCATTCCAGCTTTGTGCAGATACATTCAAAGGTGGAAAACAACTAGAGCAGATTAATCCAAAGATGGTACTCTAAGGACACCACCCATTATTTCTCCAGTTCTGTCCTGGTTTTGAGGTCCCCTAGAAAGATGAGGCTTTCTGCTCCCAGAAAGATTTATAGCCTCAGAAACCCTGTACAGGGTCGCCATGAGTCGGAACCGACTCCACGGCACACAACCACTACCACCAATGGTCAGCAGATTAAGTACTGTGCTGCTAACCACAAGTTTGGAGATTCAAACCTATGGGAGAAACATGAGGCCATCTGTTCACATAAAGATTTGAATTTGCTATGAGTCTGAATCAATTCAACAACAGTGAATTGTTTGGGTTTGGCCCTGATCTTATCCTCATATGGGACAACACACCTTTCTGTTCTCTAAGCTATCCCATTACCCTTACATGTTTGTTTCCTATTGCTTCCTTAACAAAATGCCACAAAGTGGGTAGCTTTAAACAACAGAAATGCATTGTCTCACAGTTCTAATTTGAGATCCGTGTTCAGGCCATGTCCTATTCTCCTAAGACTTTGGTGGAGAATCTGCTCTGTGCTTCTCTCCTAGCTAGCTCCTGGTAACTCCAGGCATTCTATGACTTGCAACTCAGTGTCCCAGAGCACCCTTCCTCTGTCTATGACTTCTCTTTTATAAGGACAGCACTCAGAAGAAATATAGGACCAACCCTGCTGTGGGCTGATCACATCATCAAAGACCCAATTTCCAAACAAAGTCATCTTTCACAGCTACAGGGATAATAACCTAAATATATCTTTTTGGAGGGAAACAATTCAATCCATTACACCTTCCAATGCATTCTTTTGCCTTTACTATTGCTGTTGTTGTTAAGTGTTGAGTTGGTTCTGACTCATAGGGTTTCCGAGGAGCAGCTGGTGAGTTTGAGTTCAAACCCTTGTGGTTCAAAGTCCAGTGCTGATCCTAAAGTAAAGTTGATTCCTGTTGCCAACAAAACAGAGCGACTGAACTGATAGACCATCCAAACCTTAACAGGATACATAATCTCGTGTTTCTGCTCTTAGGAAAACTAAGACACTTGCCTGAATACCTGTGACTCTTTCCATATGTTTTTGCTTCCCTCAGGAAGTGCATTTTTATTAACAATTTTCCATTATCAGCTACTGACATTGAAGATGGCCATGACTGAAAATAGCTTAAATTGTATTATCTGGAACACCAAACTTTAGAAGGTGGCTTGACCTAGCCAATAACTGGAAGAGATCCATATTTGTGCCAATTTCAAAGGAAGGTGACATAACAGAATGCATAAATCACCAGACAATATCATTAATATAACAAATAAGTAAAATTGTTATGACACTAATTCAAAACCAGTTATAGCAGTACATTGACAAAGAACCATCAGAAGTTCAAGTGGGACAAGGGATATCACTGCTAACGTCAGAGTAGAGAAAACTAGGAAGATGTTCATTTGTATCTTATTGACTATGTGAAGGCATTCCACTGTGTGGCTCATAATCAACTATGGATAACATTGCAAAAAATACATATTCCAGAACACTTAAGTGTGCTTATAAGGAACTGTGTGGATCATGACAAGCTATGGATAGCATTGCAAAGATTGAGAATTCCAGAATATTTAATTGTGCTCACAAGGAACTTGTACAAAAACAAGAGGCAGTCGTTTGAATAGATATAGGTGATACTGAATGATTTAAATCAGGAAATGGGTGTGACAGGGTTGTATCCCTTTACCATGCTTACTTCAACTGTGTGTTAAATAATCTGAGAAGCTAGATTATGTGAAGAACATGGCATCAGTATAGGAGGAAGACTCATTAACAACCTACAATATGTTGATAACAAACCTTTACTGATGAAAGCCAAGAGGGGTTGAAGTACTTACTAATGAAGATCAAAGACCACAGCCTTCAATATAGAGTATACCTCAATGTTGTCATTGTTGAGTGGCATTAAGTTGGTTCTGACCCAAAGCAATCTTGTATAGGGTTTCCAAGGAGCAGCTGGTGAGCTTGAACTGCTGACCTTACAGTTCAAACTGACTTTGCTATCCAGTGCATTAACCCACAGTGCCACATCAGGACCCCACACCTCAATGTAAAGAAAACAAAAATCCTTACCACTGGACCAATAAATAACATCATGATTAATAGAGAAAAGATTGAAGTTGTCAAAGACTTCATTTTGCTTGGATCCACCATCAATGCTCGTGTAAGCAGCACTGAAGAAATCAAAGAACATTTGCATTACACAAATCTACTGAACAAGACCCCTTTAAAGTGTTCAAGAGCAAAGAAGTCAGAGGACTTAAGTGCACCTGGCCATGGTATTTTCCATCACCTCAAGTGCATGTGAAAGTTGGAAAATGAATAAAGAAGACTGTAGAAGTAATGCGTTTAAATTATGGTGATGGAGAAGAGATACTGAAAGTACCAAGGATTCCCAGAAAAACAAACAAATCTCTTGGATGAAGTAGTCAGAGTGTTCCTTAGAAGGAAGGATGGTGAGACTTAGACTCACGTACTTTTTTTTTTTTCTTAAAGAGAAAAAGCTTGTTGTTGTGAATTAAGTGAAGGCTGACATTCAAAAAATCATGTACTTTGCTTCATTACAATAACTATAATCCCATCAATGTGCCAACAAATAACAGTATTTACCTCTATTCTCTTTAACTCTTGCATTCCTCCCTATGTTTCCCACTAACATATTATCCTTTGCCAACTTCCCTTTTGTTTTATATTGCCTGGCTGAACGCCCATGTTAACATATGACTATCCTTTACTTGTGAATAATTTTCCCTCTCCCAACCCTTATATTCATCATAGAATGCTTCTTTTATCAAGAAAAATATTTTCTTAACTTTTTGTAACAGTGGCCTCATACAATATTTGTCTTATTGTGATTGGCTAATTTCACTCAGCATAATGTCCCCCAGGTTTATCCGTGTTATGAGGTGTTTTTCAGATTCATCATTATTCCTCAATGTTGTGTAGTATTCCGATATGTGTTATACCAAGGTTTGTTTAACCATTCTTCGGTTGATGGGCATTTGTGCTGTTTGCATCTTTGTTATATGTCTTGTATAGACAGCATATTGAAGAATCCTGTTTGCTTTTCTATATTGCTACTCTCTGTCTCTTAACTGGTGCATTTAATTCATTTATATCAATAGGTATGAATTGATTTCTATCATTTTGCTATGTTTGGCTTTGTGGTGCTGTTGGTTACTTTGTTTCACATAATTTTCTGCAGTGAGTTCATTTTGTTTATGGGTTTTCTTTCCATTTTAATTTCTGTTGTATTTATGCACACTAATAGAGTCCTGGGTGACACTGGGGGATATTGCTCTGGACCACAAGGTCAGTTTGAACCACAAGATCGGCAGTTCAAACTCACCAGCTGCTCCTTGAAAATGCTATACAGGGTTGCTATGAGTTGGAACTGACTGGACAGCACTTTAACACAGCAACAACAATGTTTACTAAATCTTTCTGATTTTCCTCTTTTTTATTTTGATGTGAAGGTATACTAATTTTCTTTGAAGTTACACTATAATTTATTAATGTGCTGCACAAGACCTCTTTAAAGTGTTGAAGAGCAAAGATATTAGTTTGAGGACTAAGATGCGCCTGACCCAAGCCATGGTATGTTCAATAGCCTCATATGCATGTGAAAGGTGGACAGTGAATATAAGAATTGATGCATTTGAGTTCCGGTGTTGGAGGAGAATATTGAAACTACCATGGACTGCCAAAAGAACAAACTAATCTGTGTTGGAAGAAGTACAGCCAGAGTGCTCCTTGGACGCCAAGATGGTCAGACTTCATCTCTTACACCTCAGACATATTATCAGGAGGGACCAGTCACTGAAGAAGGATATCATGTTTGGTGAAGTGGAGAAAAAGAGGAAGACCCCCAATGATATGGATTGGCACAGTGGCAGCAGCAATGAGCTCAGGCATAGCAACGATTGTGAGGTTGGTACAGGACCAGGAAGTAGTTTGTTCTGTTGTACATATGGTTGCTTTGAGTCGATACTGATTCAATGGCACCTAACAACAACAACACTTGCAGAATTTCTTCGAATCCATCCATTCCAAATCAACCTATTGAATACTCTAAGAATATAACCATATGCTCTGCCATACCATACACTTCCATACTGAATATAGACCAGTTTGTTATTGTTGTTAGGTGCCATTGAGTCAGTACTGAGTCATAGTGACCTTATGCACAACAGTCCGAAACACTGCCCGGTCCTGGGCCAACCTCACAATTGTTGCCATGCTTGAGCCCATTGATGCTGCCACTTTGTCAATTCATCTTGCTGGGTGGCTTCTTTTTCTCTGACCCTCCACCTCACCAAACATGATATCCTTCTCCAGTGACTGGTCCCTCCTGACAATATGTCCGAAGTCTGAGAGACGAAGTTTGGACATCTTGGCCTCCAAGGAGCACTTTGGCCGCACTTCTTCTAACACAGATCTGTTGGTTCTTTTGGCAGCCCATGGCACTTTCAATATTCTCCTCCAATACCGTAACTCAAAAGCATCAATTCTTCTATGATCTTCCTTACTCAACTGTCCAACTTTCATATGCATAGACAAATTTATTGGGGTCTAATTAAAAATATTAAAAAGAAAAATCTACTAAATTAAGAAAAAAAAATAAAAAGAAAAATCTACTAAATTAAGAAAAAAAAATACATCATCTCCCCTTTTACTGCAATAAACAGGTTTTACTGCAGAATCCTCAAATGACAAATTTCTGGGATTGAAATACATCTGCATTCTCTGTGTGCTTGGTATTGTCTTTGCATACTAATGGCACAATCACAGTAAACTACTGTGTCCTCAACGTCTTGAAGATGTGCCATTATGTTGCTCTATGAAATAGGCTTTTTAACCAAGGACAAAAGCAATCATCAATTAATATTCGTCTCATTTAATCTGCAGGTGAATAAAGGGCTGGACACAGCTGTGTTTCCTCAGGGACTTCCAATTAAGAAAGATTAAGACCATATCCATAGCTGAAGCTTCCCAGCTTTCTCAGCATAATCATTTTTACTCCATCTGAGAACTACAGCGACAGCACTATTCTATAAATACCAGTCATATTTTGAGCAAGGCTCAAATTGGGCAACCAAATTGCTGTTGCAAAATCAGTTCAATATTAAACCCTCGGAAACCCTGTATAGGGTCGCTATGGGTCGGAACCGACTCGATGGCACTTCACAACAACAACAATACAAGCATAACCTCATGCACATTGTGGCTTTGGTTCCAGACCACCGCAATAAAGCGAATATCGCAATAAAGCCAGACACAGGAATTTTTAGGTTTCCTAGTGCCTCGGAAACCCTGTGCAGGGTCACTATGAGTCAGAACCAACTCCATGGTACTTAACAACAAAGTGCATATAAAGGAGTCCTGGTGTGGCGCTGTGGGTTAATGCGCCAGGCTGCAAAGTCGTTTGAATCACAAGGTCGGCGGTTCAAGCTCACCAGTCGTACCTTGGAAACACTGTATAGTGTCGCTATGGCTCGGAATTGACTCAACAGCACTTAAGCAACAACAAAGTACATATAAAAGTTATGCTTACACTATACTTTAGTTATTGTTGTTGTTATGTGCCGTGGAGTTAGTTCCGACTCATAGTGACCCTGTACAGGATTTCCGAGGCTGTAAATCTTTACAGGAGCAGAAAGCCTCATCTTTCTCCCACAGAACAGCTGGTAGTTTCGAATTGCTGACCTTAAGGTTCTTATTCCGATTCATAACCACTATGCTACCAGAGCTCCTTAAGTGTGTGTTATGTGTAAGGAATATTGTGAGAATTACCAAAATGTGACAAGAAACACAAAGTGAGTACATACTGTCGAAAACAATGGTGCCAATGGGCTTGCTCAAAGCAAGACTGCCACAAACCTTCGATTTATAAATACAAAAAGAAAAGAAAAAGAAAAACCGCAGTACCGGAGAACCACAATAAAAGGAGGTATGCCTGTAATTTTAAGATCTGGATTCTGAACACTACAGATGCCCACTTCTCACCTTTGTTCTTCTCAGGCTCCCACCTAGAACGCACTTCAGAGTCTTCCTCTCTGTTGAGTTAAATTCCTTCTGTCTTTTGAGGCACAAGTCATTCCCTTCTCCATGAAAGGTTCTGTGATCCATCAGTCTCTAAGATCCACCCCTCTCCTGAGATCTATTTTTCCCCTGAAATTCGAAGTCTTTTGATGCACAGAGCATGACTGGCCACCTACACGCCTCTAGGGGAAGCCAGAGGCTCCTCTCCTATCTGTTAAGTGCGACTCATAGTGACCCTATGCAGGACAGAACGAAACACTGCCCGGTCCTTGGCCAACCTCACAATTGTTGCCACTCTTGAGACCACTGATGCTGCCACTTTGCCAATCCATCTCGCTGGGGGGTCTTCCTCTTTTTCTCTAACCCTCCATCCTACCAAACATGATATCCTTCTCCCACTCATAGCAACCCTGTATAAGGTTTCCAAGGAGCAGCTGATGAATTTGAACCATCGACCTTGCGGTTAGCATTCTTATCCTACAGCGCCACACCAGGACTCCTCCCCTCCTGAGGTAAGGTTCAACCCACATCACGATTGCTGTGAATTATAGTCACCCAACTATAATTCATGGGGTCCCGGTGTGTATCAGAGTAGAACTGTGTTCCACAGTGTTTTCAATGGGTGGTTTTTCATCAGTAGGTTGCCAGGCCTTTCTTATGAGGCACCTCTGAGTGGACTGAAATCCCCCAACCTATCAGTTAGCTGTTGAGCACGTTAACCACTGTATTCTGAAAAGGCCCAAGGCTATAATAAAGCACCAAGGCACAGCTGGGGCAGTGGTGGTTCATTGGTAGACTAAGGTTTGATTCCCAGCCACAGCATCTCATGCATCACCACCACCACATGTCTATCAGTTGAAGCCTGAGTTGCTGAATGCTGAGCACGTTTCAGTGGAACTTGCAGACTAAGACTAGGAAGAAAGGCCTGTTGATCTACTTTGCAAAATCAACTTTATGGAAACCTTATGGATCATAGTGGCCCAATTCACAACCAATCATGGGTTTGTGCCCACAAGACTGGACAGCATTTTGTTCCATTGTACATGTTGTTGTTGTTATGGGCCGTGGAGTCGATTCCGACTCATAGTGGCCCTGTACAGGGTTTCTGAGGCTGTAAATCTTTACTGGAGCAGAAAGCCTCATCTTTCTCCCATGGAACAACTGGTAGTTTCGAACTGCTGACCCTGAGGTTAGCAGCCCGGTTCATAACCACTACGCTACCAGAGCTCCTTTGTACATGGGGCTGACTCAACAGTAATTAACAGCAATAACAAGTCACAACTGGGCCACGAAGCCGACAGGGCAATTTTTAGGTAGAGGAATAAACATGTTTAAATCAGATTGACAAGAATTCTGCTCATACACAATACCTTATATACATATTGTTGTTGTTAAGTACCATTGAGTCAGTTCCAAGTAGTAGCAACCCTGCATAGAGTTTCCAAGGAACAGCTGGTGGGTTTGAAAAGCCAACATTGGGTCTAGCAGCCCAGTGCTTATGCAACAGTGCCACACCATGACTCCTTATACACATATGTTGTTATTTTAGTTCAGTAGAATCAATTCTAACTCACAGTGACCCTCTTTAGGATTTTCGAGGAGTGGCTGGTAGATTTGAACTGCCAACTTTGTAGTTCAAGCTAACTTTGCAGTCCAATGCTTATCCTACAGTGCCACACCAAGACTCCAATACACATATACATAGTAGCAACCCAAGCACCAATAACAGCTTTATCATTTGGAAGCTTTTATTTATATATGTCCTTGTTGTTGTTGTTATGTACCGTCGAGTCGGTTCTGACCCATAGCGACCCTATACAGGGTTTTCAAGGCTGTAAATCTTTACGGGAGCAGAACACCTCATCTTTCTCCTGCGGAACAGCTGGTAGTTTCGAACTGTTGACCTTGAGGTTCACAGCCCTATTCGTAACCACTACGCTACCAGAGCTTCTTACCTAGATTAAAAAACCCTTCAATGGGTCTCCAGTGCCAACAGAAGATTGAGCTCTAAGACTTTTTGAAATTGTTGGAAAGAGAGGGCAGTTGGGACTGCTGGAAGCCAACTTGCCATCACAGACAAGGATGGGTGAACTAAGGATGGTGAGAATGAAAATCATATGAGCTCCTGAGTTGAACTTAGATATCCCTGAGCCTTCCAGCTAAATGACACAAACATGTCACTTAAAAAATTATTATTATTAATTTGGATTGACTTTCTTCTCTTCCAAACGACAAATTCTATACTTTATGCAACACAGACCCCATAAGAACAAAACATCACCAACTGAGATTCTTTTGTATGAACAACCTGAAAGCCTAGATTCATATGAGTAATACAGTCCAACATTTGGTGAGTTTAAAATTAGACCAGAAAAAAAAATGAGAGAGCAAATCAAAGCATACTGATTTCACCCTGTGGTCCAGTTTTCTGTCTTTCCTCCAGTCCTGACTACTGTCACATTGCACTTCTTTCAGGCAAAAGCTGGCTATTAAATCTTGTTCCTATCAACATCTCTATTTATTCCTCCAGCCTTCAGGGAAATGGTGTACAAAATAATAGCTTTGTTGACATGAAAAAGATGAACCCAATGTACTGAATATCAAGTTAACTAGGTAAGGACACTGCTCCATGTACCAGCAGGAAACAATAGCCAAGTCACACTCCTCTTACCTTGAAGCCGAATCTCTCCCAGCTGGGAGCAAGGATATTAATGAAGTTTGAGGTT
>NW_006408567.1:7002732-7009714 GCF_000296735.1 Chrysochloris asiatica
TGGATTGGCCAAGTGGCAGCATTGATGGACTCAAGCGTGGCAACAGTAGTGAGGTTGGCCCAGGATCGGGTAGTATTTTGTTCTGGTGTGCCTAAGGTCTCTATGATTCGGTATCGACTCGATGGCACCTAACAACAACAACAACCACAACATCGAAGGTTCAACCCACCAGCTAGCTGCTCCACAGAAACCCTATACAGGGTCACTATGAGTCAGAACCAACTTGATAGCACATAACAACAGCAACCCAGCTCAAGTGCTGGTGGTGCAATGGTTAAGCCCTTGGCCTCTTCACTTTGAACCCACCATTCTCTCTGCAGGAGAAAGATGCTCTAGTCTGCTTCTGTAAAAATAACAGCCTTGAGAACAATATGGAGAAGTTCTACTCTGTCCTACAGGGTCTTCATAGGACAAGAGTTTGGGTTTGGTCCCCTAGCTCCCTAGTCGTAGACTGGAAAAGAATAATATTCTGCCTGTTACAGATGAGGAAAATGAGGCTCAATCAAGTCAAGAGATTTGTCCAAGTCCAAACAGGATGATGCCAGACCAGGCAGTGTTTCCTTCTGCTGTGCCTGGTTTGGAATCATCCCATGATTCATTGCAGATCAGAATGTTGTGACACATAGGATTTTCATTGACTGGTTTTTGAAAGTAGATCACTTGGTCTTTTTCCCTAGTCCATCTTGGTCTGGAAGCTCTGCCGACACTTGTTCTGCATCAGAGAGACATGCGAGCCTCCAGTCATAGATGAGTTGTGGTATGCAGGAAGCGCATTTGCCAGCAGGGGCAGAGTATACAAAAAGTAAAGTAATTTGGATTTACCTGAGCTTGCTTACTAATCTGTAGAGAACAGTTTCACATCCTTTTCAATACATCAAAGATATGGCCAAACCTATATGCAATTGGTACTTGTTGTTATTGTTAGATGCCATCCAGTCGGTACCAACTCATAGTGACACCAAGCACAACAGAACGAAACACTGCCTGGTCCTGGGCCAGCCTCACAATTGTTGCCACACTTGAGCCCATTGATGCTGCCACTTAGCCAATCCATCTGACTGGGGGTCTTCCTCTATTTCTCTGACCTCCACCTTACCAAACATGATACTTTGAGGAGGCAGCTCTTCTATAGATTAGGAAATCTGTGCTTACCTTGCTGATTGGGTAAGCTGGCATTGTTGACCAGGAATCTAACCACTGACCCACCACTGCCCCCGGGCCAAGCAGCTGGTGAGTAAACACGGCTCCTGTTCCAAACACACTGATAAATCCATGAGAAAACGTGCATTCACTCATCATCTGCCAAACAGCTGAAGAAAGGCCTGGCTAGGCTTTTGCTTTGTGGTGCAGTTGACTAATGCATTTTCCAGTGAGGAAACAATTGCAGGGTATGATTCCAGAGCTAAGAGAGCCCTCCGCCCCCATATCCTCCTCCCTATGCCAACACCTTCCATTCCTGAAACTGGAGTGAGAACCTTCAATTTCATAATTAGAGATAAATAGTTGAAACTTGTTTAGAAGCTAGAAGGTTAACATCAAGCAATAATTCACCCTTATAGTGAAGGAACACTGCAGTCTCCATTTCTACTCCTAGTCTCCATTCATTTCCCACCAGCCTCCACTTCACTCTTCTATCAACCCTGTCATCCAAAATGCAAACCTTTCTAAAAGTGGATTTAGATGTGAGCGAGGAAAAGAGTGAAAATTGCAGAACTTTTGGTGCATGGAGTATCCGTGTTTGTAGAATTGTTACAGGTTGAATTGTGTCCCCTCCCCCCCCAAAAAAATACTTATTGAAATCCGTGTTGTTAGATGCATGGAGTCGGTGTCAACTCAGAACGACCCTGTATAGGGTTTCTAAGGAGCGGCTGGTGGATTTGAACCACCAACCTTGTGACTAGCAGTCTGGTGCTTATCCTACAGTGCCATACCAAGACTCCACAAGGCTGGTGTTCAAACCCACCAGCTGCTCCTCAGAAACCCTATACAGTGTTACTTTGGGTTACAACTGACTCCATGGCACTTAACAACAACAACAACCTATATACCTATAAATATGACCCTGTTTGGAAATAGGGCTTTCTTTGTTATGTTAATACAGTCTTGCCTGAGTAGGGTGGGTCCTAAGTCCAATTTCTTCTGAGTTATAAAAAGAACAGAATGGACCCAGAGACACTCAGGTGGAGAGACTGATACAAGGTGAAGATAGCTAAGGAATGCCCGGAAAGAAAAGAGTCACATAACTGATTCTTGATACAGATTCTTTGCCTATAGAACTCTGAGGAAATACAGTTCTGTTCTTTGCATGTTCCAGGGCACACGGCCAGAGTCAAACACAGTTCTGACTAACCGCAGAGTCCAAGCTTGGTCCACTAGACCCATCTGTCATCCTCAAGTCCATCCCCTCATCCCGGGAGTCAGAGGAGGGGTGGAGAGAGCTTTCAAATATAAATATGAAGTCTTCGGATTTGCCAACTCCAGCTAGAAATTCTGGGATTCATTTGTATCCATATCTCATCACCCCACACTCCAGATCCCCACATCACAATAGCTCAAGAAATGAATTTCCATTGGTCATTTCAGCTTGATAGAAACCACTATGGAGGTCAAACTTTGGTACATACACACAATGGAATATCAGGCAACTTCGAAGAATAATAATGAATCTGCAAAACACAGCATAGCATGGAGGAACCTGGAGGATATTATGCTGAGTGAAAGTAATCAATCACAAAGAGACAGCTAGTGTATGAGACTATTACTGTAAAAAGTCAAGAAAAGGTTTTCGTTCTATAATAAAGATTCTATGATGGTTACCAGAGGTGGGAGGGAAGGGAGATTTATTCACTGAGTAAAATGTAGACATGTGCTAAGGAAGCCAGTTAAAAAGAAAAGGAAGGAAAAAGAGTTAAAAAACATTCTGGAGTATAACCCAGTTCAAATGAGAAGTCAGAAGAGATCAAATGATACACTAGAAAGCAGGTTGGCAGAATATCTCTGAAAGAAATTCAAGTGTGTGTTTAAGCAATATCCTTAGAGTTGCTGAATATGCCCTATCAGATGTAATTGCCTTTTAAACTGAAGCACTGGTGTTTGATCCCTTCCTCTAAAACTTTGGATTTCTGGTGGAGTCATAAATCTTATCCGGGCAATGTCCATCAGAGGGGCTCCAGTCCATGACGTCACAAAAACACATAGGTGAGGTGCAAAAAAATACATCAATTGCGTTCAAGGCAGGTTTGCCAAGGCTGATTGAGGAAGGCAGGCTGATACTTCTACTTAGTGAAGAAGGTTGTGATAAGCAACATTTTGGAGTTATCATTAAAGAGTCCCTAGTAATGCTGTAGGATAAGCATTAGACTGCTAAAGACAAGGTTGGAAGGTCAAACCCACCAGGCACTTTGTGGGCAAAAAATGAGGCTTTCTGCTCCCATAAAGGTTTACAGTTTCAGAAACCTTATACAGGGTGAAAAAACCATGAGGCAACCATGTCTGACTTCCCCTGGCTTCACAAAGGGAAAGAGAATCAAACACAAAATCAGCCCAAGGCCAATTCCTATGAAGCAGAGGTCAGACCTATTTCCACCCTACAACCTTCTTTATCCTATTCTGACATCAATCCTGCATCCCACAGCACTCTCTGCTTCACATCGGAGTTCCATAACCCACTATAATAGCCACACAGAACTCATAACAATACTCATAGTTATGAGGTTTATTAGGGAAGTGAACAGGATCAAAACCAACTCAAAACAAAGCTGTTCTCCAGTCAGGAATGCCTCTTGTCTGCCAGACTGCCGGCACACCTCACTCTTGTCTTCCACCTCTCAGCCATGTAAAGTTCCCTTGGCCTCTGCCCTGCTCCAGCAAGTGTTACAAAGCTCGTTTAGCCAGTCCATGAATTCCCAAAGGGCACATTCTTCACACCAGTCTTCTGCCCATAGGCACTCAGTTCATGGGTCATGAGCCCGAAGCTGCTCTGTCTCTCCATGCCACCGTCTCGGCCATCACCACTGCTGTCACTTCCATGGTTGCTGGTTCTCTAGGTAGGGATCTTATGCTTCACTCATATTCTTCCTTCTTGATGGCCCTGGAAACTTCTGTCTCTTCTTCTGAGATGGCTCCTTTTAAGCTGGAGTCCTGGTATGGCTCTGTGGGCTAATGTATCAGACTGCATAGTCACTTGAGCTGCAAGGTCGGTGGTTCAAGCTCACCATCTGCTCCTTGGAACTCCTATACAGGGTTGCTGTGGGTCAAAATTGACTCAACAGCACTTAACAACAACAAAGGGCAAGACAAACCAATCCCAGCGTTAGAGTCCTGTATACTTTATTTACATGGTCCTACCCAATCACTTGCGGGGGATTCAGACTTTGGATAGAAAGCACACAGTCACTATGAGTTGGGATCCACTCAGTGGCAGTGAGTATGAGCAATGACCATCTATAATATTGTCTCAAGCTGAAGGGCAAGGCTATTACTGATTGTTATGGCTTGAATTTGTCCCCCAACAAAAATATGTGTTCTAAATCCTAACCTCCATGTCTGAGGTTTTAGTTCCATTTGAGAATGGGATGTCATTTTACATTAAGGAGGCAGGTTTAGTGTAGGATGCATCTTGAATCGATCTCTTTTAAGATACAAAAGAGATTAAGCAAGTGAGCAGAAGAGAGATGCGGAGCTCCAAGGAACAGAAGAGACATATGGAGATATCCTAGAAGAGACAAGGGCATTTTTCCTGATTTGGCACAGAGAAAAAGTCTTTCCTTTAGAGCTGGTGCCCAGACCTTTGACTTCTAGCTTACCAAGCTGAGGAAATAACTTTCTGCTTGTTAAAGCCACCCATCTGTGGTATTTCTGGCAGAGCAGCACTAGATACACTGATTGAGACCTGAGAACTCGAGTCTCTGAGTGGGAGAAGGGATATTTGCAACACTTATCAGAGGGAAGAGTCACAAACTAGTGTTTCCGCCTAATCCTTCTGGTGAATCTGCCAACAAAAAAGGGGCCTCTTAAATGAGGGGAAAAGAGCCCTGGTGGCACAGAGGATTAAGTTTGGGTTGCTAACTAAGAGGTTGGCAGTTTTAACCCACTAGTCACTCTGCAGAAAAAAACTGAGGCAAAATCTGCCTCTGTATAGATTTTAGCCCTGGAAATCCTATAGAGCAGTTGTATATGGGTCACAGTGAGTTGGAATTACCTCGATGGCAGTGGGTATGAATTGGATTTGACCTGTGGGGCAGTGGTCAACTACTAACCACTAAAAGGTTGACCATTCACACCCATTCAGAGACAAGGTAAAAGATGTTGTTAGGTGACATACAATTGATTCCGACTCATAGCGACCTTATTGACAACAGAACGAAGCCATGTCCAATCCTGTTCCATCCTCACAATCATTGTTACGCTTGAGCCCATTGTTGCTGCCAATCCATCTCATTAAGGGGCTTCCTGTTTTTCGCTGATCTCCTCTTTACCTAGCATGAATTCCTTCTGCAAGAGCTGATTCCTCCTGACAATATGTCTGAAGTATGAGAGATGAAGTCTGGCTATCTTAGCTTCCAAGGAGCACGGTGGTGGTGGCTGTGTGCCTTGGAGTCAGTTCTGACTCATAGCAACCCTATACAGGGTTTCCGAGGCTGTAAATCTTTACAGGAGCAGAACGCCTCATCTTTCTCCCACGGAACAGCTGGTAGTTTCGAACTGCTGAACTTGCAGTTCGCAGCCCGATTTATAATCACGACGCTACCAGAGCTCGGTAGCATAGTGGTTACGAGCACAGTAGAAGACAGCAATCTGCTTCTGAAAGGTTGCATCTTGAGAAGCCCTATAGAACACTTCTGTATGTGTCACCTAAAGTTGGCATGAGTCAGAATTCACTCAAGAGCAACGTGCTTGGTTGATTTGAATTTTGACCTGAGGGGCAAGTGGAAGTGAGATGCCGGATTGGGAATCTTTCCTTAAGGGCAGGTGAGCAAACGCAAGAAAGAACTCAGCTCTGCAGCTACAGACCAATGAAGACTGAACCACACCTCATAATATTGTGTGTGTTGACTTTTCATTTGTATCATAAAATATTTCCATCATACAGGAATAAAGTACAACATACTGAGTATCTAAAGCCTCTCACAGAGTTCATCAAATCCTAAGTTTACCCTGTTTGCTCTCCATCTGTTTTAAGAAGCAGAGCATCAAAGTGAAGCCCCCCATCACTTTCCCCTTCATGCTTTCCCTAGGAACAAGTGCTATCCTGAACATGGATGGACAACAGTGTATGTTTCACAAGATTATTACATGTGTGGGTACCCATAGACAAAACATAATACTGTTTTGTAAGTTTTTAAATTTTTATTTAAGTGCATCTTACAAGTACATATCTATCTGCCATAGTTGTGTCCCTAAACGTCAGGTCTCTGAGATTTATTTACTTTGTACATGGGATTCTAGTTCATCCATTTTCACTGCTGTATAGTTTTCTATTGTATAATAGACCAAAATGCATTCAGACCTGGGTATTTAGAATGCTTCATATTACTACCTTTTTACAGTGTTGTAGTAAATGTTCTTAAACAGCTCTTGCACTGAATATCAAATGTGTGAAATTTCTAGGGAATATTCACAGAAATACAAGAGACTATCCAGCATATTTTAAGCAATATGGACCCACAGATTGTTTACAACTGAGTTGAAAACCAGCCAGTTGCCACCGAGTCGATTCCAACTTACAGTACTCTGATAAGTATAAAAGTACAACTTGGACATTGGTTACCCTAAATGGGGGGAGGGCCTACAAAGGTAAGAAGTGACTGGCTTACAAGCTTTCAAGGAGGAATCTAGACCCAGAGGGCATGGAGGAAGGTAGAATCTCCACTGAGTAGTATCCAATCTGTCTAGGCAGGGCTGATGAAATGAAATGAGGATAGGTCTCTTGTGATACAATAGTGAATAATTGTTATCAGGACTGATAGTGAGGGTTAGAAAT
>NW_006408567.1:7010929-7048763 GCF_000296735.1 Chrysochloris asiatica
AACAACAGTGTGGGTATAATCTGTGACTTGTTTCTAACCAGTAGAAGACAACAAACAAGATGAACTGTATGTGAGTATGTGATGTAAGATAGTAATGCCCACGCTACTAGGAGACTTTCTCTTACTTGCTAGTTTTGAAGAAGCTGCTATGTTGTGAACTGCCTGTGAAGAGAACCACATGGTGGAAACTCAGGGCACCTCCAACAATACTGACACCCTCAGTTCAAAACCTGTCAGGAGTTGAGTTCTGTCAATAACTGTGTGTGCTAGGAAATCTCAGGTGAGATCCTTGTCCTGGCAATTCTCTGATTGCATTCCTACAGAGAACCCAGTTAATCTTGGGCTCCTGCTATGTGACTCCCAGAAACCATGAAATAATACATGCGTGTGGTCTTACGTTACTAAGATTGTGGTAGCATTGTTTCACAGAAAATACAGAACTCATACAGGATCAAATTTCACTTTTATTCAAAGGAGTAACCAGTTATCATCTGAAGTAATGTACTGTGTTGTAGATACAGTTTCAGAATCTGAAGGGGCTTTAAAAAGTTCTTGGAAAAAATGGAATGAAGAGATGGTAGAATTTTTCCACGAACTTTTTGAAGACCCCAAATCATATGAGTAACCTTATTTGGAGCTTTCTATCCTGCCAGCAGTTCCATGAGAGAAAGATGAGGCTTTCTGCTCCCATAAAGATTTACAGTCTTGGAAACCCTGTGAAGGGTTGCTATGAGTCAGAAACGACTCCACGGTACTTAACAACAACAACAGCCTGCTGTGGTGTTGCAGGTTAATGCGCTTGTACTGCAAGGTTGATTTGAACCACAAGATCAGTGGTTCAAGCTCACCAGCCACTCCTCGGAAACCCTATACAGGGGAGCTATGAGTCAGAACCAACCAAATGGCACTTAATATCAAGAGCAATTCCATTCTATGGAGTTCTGGTTAATGCAGGTTAATGCACTGGACTGCAAAGTTAGTTTGAACTGCAAGGTCGGTGGTTCAAACCCACCAGCTGCTCCTGGAAAAGCCTATACAGGGTCACTGTGGGTTGGAACAAATTCAACAGCACTTAATAGCAACAACAACAATAATTGCATTCTATTTGTCTATCCTAATACAAATAGACTAATGCAAGATTATTGTGGTGACGTTATAATGCGTCTTAAGATTAAGCATAGCAACCATTTTTGGACTTTTGCTACTTCATATATAAACTCTAAATAAAGTTTGCAGAACTTCATAAACACCTTATGATGCTGAGTGGGATTTTATTGAATTTATGTGTCAAGATGGAAAGAAAAATCTTGCCTGTGAGATTGAGTCTTTCATTGAGAAACATGAGAGTCACCTTTATTTATCCAGACCCTTTATGATACCCTTCAATAATGATATGCCATTTTCTCTGTAAAGGTATGGCCCAACTGTTGCTAGATGCATTTCTAAGGATTTTATTAATTTTTTGTTTTGAGGATTTTGTTTTGTTTTGTTTTGTTTTGTTTTTTTGGCTATTGTGAGTGGGATGGTCATGTCTACTCTTTGACACCAAAATCAAAGTTATTACCTAGTGTGTGAATTTGTTTCCGATAATCAGTGGTGGAAAGAAATCCAAAGACCACTTCACATCTCATCTTCAGCATATGTGACATTGGTGTTGCTATTGTTAAGTGCCATTGAGTTGGTTCTGACTTATAGAGACCCCATATAGGGTTTTTGTGGGGTTTTTATTTTTTTAATTCATCATCCAACTTTCTGTCTTTTTATTTTGAGTTTTTATTATGAATTGAGTGAAAGTTTACAGGGCAGATCATCAGTTTTACATTCAACAAATCATATATTTTGTTCCATTACAATGATTACAATCCCCTCCATATACCATCAGTTAACAGTATTTCTTTATATTCATTTTAGCTCTCTTTTTTCTTTTTTTTAACACTTTTTTTTTTTAATACATAGAACCAGTGTGTGCTGACCCAATGCATTGTGTGCTTCAGAGCCTGTTGCTAATAACACTTATATTTTATACAGACAACTTGGTTGTGATTAAACAGAATTGTTTGGGACCAAGAATGGAAATGTATTTGACCAGTCAGAAAAATCAGAATGGTTACCAAAATACAAGACTTGAAATTAAAAACAACAACAACCAAAGGACACATTTAAGCAACCAAAGGTCACATTCTGCAAGTCAGCCTCCTGGCAGCCAGCTCTCAGTCCCTCTCTTTCCATGAATCTACAGTCCTCAGCTGCTCCCTCTCTCCATGTCCTCATCTGTGCCTCCATCTCTGGTGTCCCTGTTTCTCTGGATAAGTTCCCACATTCCACTTGTGCTCTTCTTCCTTGATAGTCCTAAGGCCCTCTGTTTCTGGACTGTACAATTAACTACTCCCCCGTTTTTGTTGCAATACTTCTACCTTTACAATTGTGACAGTCACAATTAGTCATGATAACAATTACTCACTATTGAATCTTAAGAATCTTATCCCCGTCTCTTTTTACCAGACCGATCTAGACAAGATGAAAACTATTCAGTGGGAACTCTTTCCCCCCACACTCTTAAGCTAAATTCCCCCCTTGAAACCTTGTAAACCAGTCACTTCGTGCCTTTATCACCCCCTTAGTTTAGGTAGCCAATGTCTAAGTTGCCCATCCCCACATACCCTGTGTACAGAGGAGATAGCATTGATACTTGATGTGAAGACTCCTTCCCTCTCAGTTAGTATTTTGAGCTACTGTCTCCATGAATATAGGTCAAGTTCATCAAAGTGTAGCAATTTACACTCGTTTCCTTTATCAAAAATTGTTTGTTTTTTATCTTCCTCTAGTCAAGTTCTAATTATTAAGTTATTGAAACTAGGTCAAATGGGCTGTATAGGGTTTTGAAGGAGCAGCTGGTGGGTTTGAATTGCTGACCTTGTGGTTCAAACTGACCTTATAGTCCAGTGCTACCATTTGGAAACACTTCCTTGGATTTTCATTTATTCACTGCTGTCTCAGAGTAAACCGGGGAAGAAGTTGGGAATTTCTGCCAGTGAAAAAAAAGACCTTCTTTACTCCACATTGTATTTACAACCACAGGCCTAGAGAGTGTAATTGTCCTCTTAACGGTGAAACTGTGCCTCATTGCACCTCCGGAGCTGTCATGCACAGGCAGCGTGTAGAACAAAGTCAGCTGGCCTGTAGCTCCTCATCAGACCAAAATAACAAACATAAAACCCAAACTCATTGCCATGGAGTTGTTGTTTAAAATGATCAGGTCCCATTTCAAGCACTGTTTTATAGAGATGGAGACCCGGAGTGGTACAGTTAACACACTCAGCTGCTAACCAGAAGGTTAAATGGTTGAGGCCACCTACCCAGAGGCACCTAGTTAGAAAGGCCTGGTAATCAACTTCTGAAAATCAACCATTGAAAATCCTGTGGAATACAGATCTACTTCAACATCTATGGAGTAACCATGAGTCAGAATGGACTCATCTGCAACAGGTTTCATCTTTGTATAACTGTTGTCGTTGGGTACTGTCAAGTTCATTCACACTCAAATCAACCCTAGGTACAATAGAACTAAACACTGCTTGGTCATGTATCATTCTCAAAATAGTGACGTTTGAGCCCATTGTTGTTATAACTATGTCAATCCATCGCATTAGGAGCCTTCCTCTTTTTTAATGATGATCCACTTTGCCAAGCATGATGTCCTTCTCCGGGGGCTGGTCCCTCCTAACAACATGTCCAAAGTACATGAAACAAAGTCTCACCATCCTCACTACTAAGGAAAAATCTGGGTGTACTTCTTCTGAGACAGATTTGTCTGTTCTTCTGTCAGTCCATGGTACCTTTAATATTCTCCAACACTGTAACACAAACACATGGATTCTTCTCCTGTCTTTATTAGTCCTTGTCCACCTTTCACATGCATATGAGGCAAGTGAAAATATGTTTCCCAAATGACTTCACAGCCCACATCCTAAACTCACTCAGCAATTGTTGAGTTTTTTTTTATATCCAATGCAAAAATATGGAGTTCTGATGTGGCTTTATAGGATACGCAATCGACCTTAAGGATAGTTTGAACAACAAGGTCAGCAGTTCAAACTCACCTGCCACATTTTAGAAATCCTATACAGGGTCGCTATGAGTCAGAACAAACTCAATGACACTTAACAATAACAATTCAAAAATAAAATTATTTTCCATATAGTATGCAGTTGTTTTTTTTTTTTTTCCTTAGAGATGATCTGAGGGAAATACTATTTTAAAAACACAAATGAGGTGGGAACCTCAAAAACTTCATGGAAATTTTTCCTTATCTTTCAAGTCCATTTTTTCAAGGAACTCTGGATGGTGGTTGGTGGTGGTGGTGTGCTGAGTCGCTTCTGACTCATAGAAACTCTGCACAGGGTTTCCGAGGCTGTAAATCTTTACGGGAGCAGGAAGCCTCATCTTTCTCCCATGGAACAGCTGGTAGTTTCGAACTGCTGATCTTGAGCTTAGCAGCCCGACTTGTAACCACTGTGCTACCAGAACTCCTGAAGACCCCTGTATTTCATGCAATTTCCTCCCCATTTTGTTTGGATGTTTATCATGACAGCAGAAGACTGCAAGATAGATATCAGACAATAATAGGATGACTTACAAGAACAAGCAACATTCTTGCCCAGAAAACATCAAGGCGAGTGGTCAGGTCCCCTCAGAGAAAACCCCCTCCGGAGACTAAAAGTCAATGGGAATACATGCTGTGATTGGTGACCACGCTCGACACGGATAAGGGGAAGTGAGGGAAAAGCAGCAATGAAGCGGTGAGCTAAGCCCTACAATGCTCAATAGACTCCTGTGAACCCGGGTGAAGACCTGGTTGGCCAGCAGTGTGGCAAGACCTGGGGACTCTTGGGCCCAGAGTCAGTGACATAGCCACAGAGGACTAGAGTGGAGAATGAAGCATCCAGCTGATAAGAAGAGAGGGCATATGCATAAGAACACCCACACTTGCAGATAATACCCACTTAACCTGGCTTCGATGACTGGATGATCGGAGCTCAACCAGAAGTAAAAAGAAGAGGAAAAAATATATATGTATATATTCTCATACAGTTTGATGAACTTGACCTACACCTATGGAAGCAGTAGCTCAAAGGAGGGAACAAGTCTTTACAGAGAGAATCATTCCCACCCCCTCCACACGCAGAGTAGACAGGGATGGGAAACTTGGACATTGGCTACCCAAAATGGGGGGTTGGGGACTACAAAGGCAAGAAGTGACTGGCTTACAAGCTTTCAAGAGGGAACCTAGACCCAGAGGGCCTGGAGAAAGGTAGAATCTCCAGTGAGTAGTGTTCAATCTGACTAGGCGGAGCTGATGCAATGAAATGCAGACGGGTCTCTTGTGATACAATGATGAATGATTGTTATCAGGACTGACTGTGAGGGTTGGAAGTGTAAAGGTGGACGTTTTATAGCAAGGAGGGGAGTGATTGACTTTTCGGTCTGGGAATGAAGGTCCCGAGGACCATCAAGGGAGAAGAGCAGAGAGCGGGACCCTACCCAGAGAAGCAGTGATGCCTGAAATGGAGCCAGAGATGATGATGTGGAGCAATGGAGCAGCTGGAGACTTTAGATCCAGAGAGGGAGAGCGTCTGTGTGCTGAAGACCTGGGGGCACGAGGGGTGGGGGAGGATTGCATGGAGGGGATTGTAACCATGGCAATGAGACGATATACAATAGAATGAATGTAAAACTAATGTTCTCCCATGTAAACTATCACATAATTCACGCTAAATCATTTAAAATAATAATAATAATAATAATAATAATAATAATAGGATGACTTGTTCTTATTGTTGTTGTGTGTTGTCAGTTCTGACTCATGGCAACCCCATGTGACAAAGTAGAACTGTAGTCTTTATAGAAGCAGATCACCAGTCTTTCTCCTGAAGAGCTGCTAGGTGGGCTCAAACCAACAACCTTTCTGTTAGCAGTTAAGTGCTTAACCACTAACACCACCAGGCTACCTTACAGGATGGGTATTAGAGGGACATTTTCTCCAAAGATGATTAAATTTTGTTGCTGCTATTAGGTGCCATCTAACCAGCTACAGCTCCTGAGGACCCCACATGTAGCAGAATGAGGCATTACCCCTTTCTGTGACATCTTCAAGGTTGCTGGCAGAGAAGGCCTTTGCTGTGGCCACTGTGCACTGCTCCCAACCAAGGAAGCTCATTCTACCACATCCATTTGGCTTTGAGGCTGTAATTTACTTTTATTAAACCTTGTTTTATTTGCTCCTTTTTTTAAAAAAATAACAATTACGAGAATCTGTGATAATTTGCCAATTTCCTTCCACTTGGGGCTAATACAGTTGCTGTAAAACTTCTTCAAGAATTGTAAGATAACTCTCCAAAACACTCCTTTTAAAGGTGTGTGTGTCCATTCCAAAGAAAGGAGAGCCAACAGAATGCAGAAATCATCAGTCTTATTAATATCATCTACAAGTAAAATTTTGCTGAAGATAATTCAAAAGTGGTTGCAGCAGTACATCAACAAGGAGCTACCAGAAACTCAAGCAGGATTCAGAAGAGGATGTGGAACTAGAGATATCATTATTGACATCAGGTGGCTCTTAGATAAAAACAGAGCGAACCAGAAAGACGTTTACTTGGGCTTTATTGACTATGCAAAGGCCTTTGACTGTGTGGATAGTAACAACCAATGGATAACACTGTGAAGAATGGGTATTACAGAACACATAATTGTGCTTATGAGGAACCTGTACAAGGAGATACTAAATAGTTTAAAATCTCTTTACTTATCCAATTTGTATGCTGAATAAACAATCCAAGAAACTGGATTATATTAAGAAGAACATGGCATCAGGATTGTAGGAAGGCTCATTAACAACAGCTTGCTTGATGGAAGTCAAGAGAACTTGAATACTGATGAAGATCAAAGAATACAGCCTTTAGTACGGATTACACCTCAATGTAAACAAAATTAGAATCGTCACAACTGGAACAACAAATAACATCATGATAAATGGAGAAAAAAATTGAAGTTGTCAAAGATCTCATTTTGTTTGGATCCACATCAATGATCATGGAAGCAACACTCAAAAAATCAAAAGACATATTGCATTCAGCAAATCTGCTGCAAAAATATTCTTTAAAAAGAGCAAAAATGTCACTTTGAGGACTAAGGTGCACCTGACCCAAGCCATGGTATTTTCAGTCACTATATATATATATATATATATATGAAAGTTTCACATATACATATATGTGAAAGTTGAACAAGAAGAATCAATGCATTTGAATTATGGTGTTGGAGAAGAATAATGTAAGTATTCTTCTTACCAGAAGAATAAACAAATCTGTGTTGGAAGAGTACAGCCAGAATATTCCCTAGAAAGAAGGATGGTAAGACATTATCTCACGGATTTTGGACATGTTGTTAGTCCTGGAGAAGAACATCATGCTTGGCAAAGTGGAGGGTCAACAACAACATAAAAGGAAGACCCCCCCCAAGCAAGATGGCTTGACACAGCAGCAGCCACAATGGATTCAAACCTAACAGTAATTGTGAAGATGACGCAGGACCAGGCAGTGTTTCGTTCTATTATACATAGGGTTGCTATGAGTTGGAACCGATTCGAAGGCACCTAACAATAAACAAAGGTAAATCAAAATGGCCAAGGTCCATGTCATCTGTTTATTTCCTAGGAATAGATCGTCTTTAATGGGCAAACTATCTATAGCTTACACATGCCTCCCTTATTCATCCACCACATCATAAGATGTGGATTGCCTGTCTCAACAAGGACCACTGCTGGAATCTGATGGATTCTCAGAATCCCCTTAGAAGCTCTGAGTAAAAATACAAATGCCAACGTCAGTGACGATGATGTTTTACAGCAGCAATCCTCAAAGTCCAGTCCCCAGGAGGACCAGGGTGCCCCCTGGAACGTGTTGGAAATGCAAATTCTCCGGCCATAGACCTAGACCTCTTGCCTTGGTTTCTTAATGATACTGTAACAGAAATATCAATAGTGCGTGGCTTTAAAGAACAGAAATCTGTTTTCTCAAAAATTCTGCAGCCTAAGAGTTTAAATCAGAACTTCAACTGTGTTGATTCCTTCCTTGTAGGTTGGCCCCAGGTGTCCCTTGTTTCCATTGGTCATTCACGGATGCTTCCTCATATGACACCTGCCTTCCCATGTGAGCATGTGTGTGCATCACTATGTCTTTGCTGTTCTTGCTATAATTCAGAAATGATTTGATTTTGAACCTACTATGGTGGTGGTGTGCCAGGGAGTCAGTTCCAACTCATCGTGACCCTGCATATAGTTTCCAGTGCTGTAAAACTTTATGGGAGTGAAAATCTCATCTTTCTCCCACAGAACAGCTGGTAGTTTTGAACTGCTGACCTTGAGGTTAGCAACCCGACTCGTAACCACTATGCTACCAGAACCTACTGTACTCATGTATAGCTTAATTAATATATCCAAGAAAACCCTATTCCTAAACAAGATTATAACCACTGTTCAAGTTAGGATTTCAACATATATTTTGTGGAGACACAACACCTTCTGAATCAACAACTCTGGAACTGTGGCCAGAAATCAGTTTTAACCAAGCCTTTAGGTAATTCTGAGACCCATTGACTTTTGAGAAACTCTGTGGTTTGGCATACTGATGATGCATATGCTATGGACTCATGGTGGCGCTGTGGGATCAGCACTAGACTGCGAATCACAAGGTCAACAGTTCAAATCCACCAGCTGCTCCTCAGAAATCCTATACACAGGGTCGCTATGAGTCAGAAACGACTCGATGGCACTTAACATCAGCAAGATCAGGGAAAGGCAGTTCAAAAAGCAATCTGTTCAAGATAGTCCTGTTTTAGAGGAGAACATGCTAAAAATCTCTAAACAAAATATCAAGAGTGGTTATTTCTTGATGATGATTTTCATTTTCTCTTTTGTGATCTATATATTTAATTTTTCTCTGAAATGAGCGTGTATTACTTTGGAAATCAAAACAAGTTAAAAATAGAACTATGAGAATAAAAGATGATGAATTTGTAATATTTACCAAAAAATGTACTAGCATGAATATTTCATTTTTTTAAATATTGAAACAAAATTTCTCTTTTGATTTTACACTGAAGAGTACAACAATTCTTTTTATCCTTTGGATAGAAGCAGAGGCAGAATGGGAAGGCAGATCCATTTCCTTGGTTTCACATAAATCCAGAGTTGTTCTGTGAATTCACAGATTCCAACATAGAGAACCTGTGGTTATCGCCTTCAATAAAGACACCCAAGGTCAACTTTGTCAGTTGCTAGATCTGTTTCTAGGTTTTATAGCTTGTCTCACGACTCTGAGTGGAATATTCACATTATCTCCTTGACACCCAAACTGCAAGTTGTTGCCTGGGAATAAAGTCATTTCTGATCATCAGATTAGATTGGAATCACTTCGTTATCATTACTAACAATCTATGTCAGTGGGTCACCAAAAACCGAACCAAACTCATTGCCATGGAGTCAATTCCAACTCATGGCGAGTAGAATTGTTCATACAGCAAAGTAGAACTATTCCATAGGGTTTCCAAGATTGTAAATCTCTGCTGGAGCAGTCCCGCCTTTCTTCTGCAGAGGAAGGTGGGACTTTCTCTTTCAGTTTGCAGCTCAATGTTTAACCCACTATGCCATCAGGATTCCTATCAGTGTGAAAACCAGACCTTAAAAAACAATAGCTAACCTGAGCTACCCTACCCCTCTGCCTGGGAATGGGCATACAAGTCACTTGGGAGTGCAAATGCAGATGCTACAGTTCTAACAAGCACCAAGAAGATGGGAAATACCACTAATGACCAACAGACCACACTTTGAGCAGAGCCCACCTTGCTGCAGTTTCCAGCATGGAGCAGCAGGTGTGCTGGTTTACCTCAGCTCTTCTCCACCCCAGCCAAGCCTGTTCCTGAAGGTCTGCCCACAGACCAGCCACTAGGAGAGACGTCTGAAATATATACTCCCAAAGGCCTGCTCTTAGATGATGTATTCATTTTCTAGGGTTGCTGTAGGGAAAATACCACAAACCAGTTAGCTTATAATAATAGAAATATATTGTCTTATAGGTCTGGAGGTTGGGAGTCTGAATTCAGAGCTTCAGAAGGACCATGCCCTCAATGTGTACTCTAGGGGAAGATCCTTTCTGGTGTCTCCCTGCATCGGTTGTTGTTGTTGTTAGGTGCCATCGAGTTAGTACCGACTCATAGCGACCCTATGCACAACAGAAAGAAACACTGCTTGGTCCTGGGCCAATCTCACAATTCTTGCCACACTTGAGCCCACTGATGCTGTCACTTTGCCAATCCATCTCGCTGGGGATCTTCCTCTTTTTTGCTGACCCTCCACCTTACCAAACATGATATCCTTCTCCAGTCATTGATCCCTCCTGACAATATGTCTGAAGTATGAGAGACGAATTTTGGCCATCCTGGCCTCCAAGGAGCACTCTGGCTGCAGTTCTTCTAACACAGATCTGTTTGTTCTATGGGCAGCCCATGGCACTTTCAATATTCAACTCCAACACCATAACTCAAAGGCATCGATTCTTCTATGGTCTTCTTTATTTACTGTCCCACTTTCACATGCATATGAGGTTATTGAAAATACCATGGCTTGGGTCAGGCACACATTAGTCCTCAAACTGACATCTTTGTTCTTCAACACTGTAAAAAGACCTTGTGCAGCAGATTTGCCTAATGCAATACGTCATTTGATCTCTTGACTGCTGTTTCCATGAGTATTGATGGTTGATCCAAGAAGAATGAAGTCCTTGACAACTTCAATCTTTTCTCCATTGATAAGAATGTTGTTTATTGGTCCAGTGGTGAGGATTTTTGATTTCTTTACATTGAGATGTAATCCATACCAAAGGCTATGCTCTTTCATCTTCATCAGTAAATGTTTTAAGTCCTCTGCACTTTCAGCAAGCAAGGTTGTATCATCTGCATATCGCAGGTTGTTAATGAGTCTTCCTCCAATCCCAATGCGACATGTTTCTTCATATAACCCAGCTTCTCAGATTATTTGCTCAGCACATAGGTTGAATAAGTATGGTAAAAGAATACAACCTTGTCACATACCTTTCTTAATTTTAAACCATTTGGTGTTCCCGTGTTCTGTCTGAACAAACTGCCTCTTGGTCTATGTACAGGTTCCTTATGAACACAATTAAGTGTTCTGAAGTACTCTTACTTCACAATGTTGTCCATAGCTTGTCATGATCCACACAATTGAAAGCCTTTGTGTAGTCAATAAAGCACAGGTAAACATCTTTCTGGTATTCTTTGCTTTCAGCCAAGATCCAGCTGATGTCAACAATGATATCCTTCATTCTACATCCTCTTCTGAATGTGGCTTGAACCTTTGGAAGTTCTCTGTCAATGTATGCTTGCAGGCGTTTCTGTATTACCTTTAGTAAAACTTTCCTCACGTGGATAACAATGATATTGTCCAATGATTTTCACATTCCATTGGGTCACCTCTCTTTGGAATGGGCACAAATACGGATCTCTTCCAATCAGTCAGCCAGATAGTTGTCTTCCAAATTTCTTGGCAGAGATGAGTGAGTGCCTCCTGTGCCACCTCACTTTCTTGAAAGATTTCAATTTTTATTCCATCAGTTCCCTGTGCCTTGTTCTTTGCCAATTCCTTCAGTGCACCTTGGACTTCTTCCATCAGTATCATTGGCTACCTTGATCATATGTTACCTCTTGAAATGGTTGAACATCGACCATTTCCTTTTGGTACAGTGACTCTGTGTATTCCTTCCATTTTCTTTTGATGCTTTCTGCATCATTCAGTAATTTTCCCAGAGAATCCTTCAATAACACAAGTCAAGGCTTGGATTGTTTCTTCAGTTACCTCTGCTTGAGCAATGCTGAGCATGTTCTTCTTCCCTTTTGGTTTTCTAATTTCAAGTCTTTGCACATTTTGTTATAATACTTGACCAGCATCCTTGGCCATTCCTTGGCTTATACCTGCACATATGTACATGGTCATCATCCTTGTGTTCATCTCTAGTGTCACTTCTCTTTTATAAAAGCAGCACTGATTATATTAGAACCCACCCTATTCCAATAGGTCTTCTGCAAAGACTATTTCCACAAAGGTTATGATTGTAGGTACCAGGGTGTAATAGTTAGGGTTGGGTTCTGTGTCAACTTGACTAAGTCAGAAATTTAGCAGTTGAGATGAGCTTATTCCCATGGTGATGAAACCTAATGAAGGCATAGTTAACTCTATGATGAGTGACTATGAGCAGTCAATCAATTGAAAGTATGTTTCCTTTGGGGTGTGGCCTGCTCCCAATATAATGGACATGCAGAAAAGGCTCTCTCACTTTCTTCTGCTGAGGACCTTGGACTCTACAGTTTTAAGGCATTTCCTTGATAATAAACTTTTCTTTTAATAATAAACTTCTGATACATGTTTCACTGGTTTTGCTTCTCTAGAAAACCCGGCATAAGACACAGGGGATAGGACTACAACATACCTTCCTAGGGGATACAATTTAATCCATAACATACTACTAGTTGACATTTTATTTGTATGTTAGGCTTATCTTTCCAGCTTGATGGGAAATATTGACTCAGGCCAATATTCAAAAACTTTGGCACCCCTCATATTTGTTAATAGATCATGCTCAGAAAGGGAAGAAAGGAGCTACTTTCTAAAGTGTATAGCTACCAGTTATTAGATGTGATAATAATGTAGGTGATAGTTGTCATTTTGCTACACATAAGCATGAAATTGCAAGTAATTTACTCTTTGCAGCAATCTCATGCAGTAAGTACTATTTTTATCCCATTTGTGACATAAGAATATGAAGGCTTAAAGGATTTTCAAAACTTATCTACATTTACGTGTAGGATGTAGCAGAGCTGGGATTTGAACCCTGGAACCTGGACTCAGAGGCTATGCTCTCCTTCACCCATGTTATGAATTTATTTTTTTCCCATTCTTGTCCAAATAAAGACTGGGGTAAGTGTCCAAAGATCTTCCAGTCATTGAATTGTATGCGTAGAAATTGTTGGATTGGTGTATATTCTCAACAAAAAAATAAAACCAGTAAAAAAAAAAAAAAAAAGATCTTCCAGCGCCAAGAAAAATTCATATAAATCTTGTCATTGCTGAATTCATCTCTGCCTTTACTGCAATGTGAGACACATGTTTGGAACAGTTATTCAGGGTCAGATCACGCATGGTGCCTCATAGACTCGAAACAGAAAGAATTGTCAAATGGCATTTTTTAAATCTTGAAGATAACCTAATTCCACTATTTTATTTTATGACAGGGACAGCTAAAACCTGGATAGATTAAGAGAATGGTTCAATGTCAATCAAACAATGGAAAATGTAATAGAAGCCAATTGGTGGGAGGTGGCTTTACTGGCCTGTCCCTAGTTTAAAAGACCTCTGACAGAAGATAAGGCTGGGGTGATAATGATTGCAAACAGGGAAACTGCTCCATCTTAATCCTATAGGGACATTTCAGATCCTTTAAAGCTGTGTGTTCACTACACAAATATCAAGTCCACTGAAGTTCTCACTAACCTGTGAAGATGCATTTCTACAGATTGGAGCTCTAAATCACTTCATACTAAAATAAATCATTTTTTGTTTTCTATTTTTATTGTAAATAATAATAATAGTAATTATTATAAGTAATGTTGTTGTTATTGTTAAGTGCTGCTCAGTCCATCCTGTTTCATAGAGACCCTGTGTTTGGTTTCCAAGGAGCAGCTGGTGGGTTTGAACTGCCAAACTTGTAATTTACAATCCAGTGTTTATTCTACAACATCACATCAGGACTCTGTTTAAGTAATAGTAAAAATAGTATAGGATAAGCACTGGACTGCTAACCACAAGATCAGCAGTTCAAACCCACCAGCCACTTCATGGGAGAAAGATGAGGCTTTCTGCTCCCGTATATATTTATAGCCTCAGAAACCCTTTACAGGATCATTTTGAGTCAGAACCAACTCACTAGCAACTAAGAACAAGCAACAACATATTGAGACAGTGATGGTTCACTGGTAGAATTTGTGCCTTCTGTGTAGGAGAATACTATTTAAAATATTACTAATTTAAAATAGAGAGGACATCTTTGTCCACAACACACCTTCCCACCCCAACACAGACAACACAAACACATTATGGTTTCCTTATCTCTCAGACTTCCGTGTTCCTTTTTAAAAAATTTTATTTATTCTAACCAGTTAGATTTTCTTGTGATTTTTTCACATCCCAGTAACAGGGTTTGGCTGGATACTTGTCCTGAATAACACAGCTTGGAATGTGGAAGAGGGAAGGAAATCAGAAGGGAAGGAGATTTTATCTGGGTTGTTTTTGTTGTGTGTTGTCAAATTGGTTCTGACTCATAGAGACTCTGAATAGGGTTTCTGAGAAATGGCTGGTGAGTTTGAACCACTGATCTTGCAGTTAGCAGTCCAGTGCTTATTTTACAGTGCTGCACCAGGACTCCTTACTGGAATTGTTAAGTGCCTTCAAGTCAGTTTTAACTCATAGCAATCCTGTACAGGGTTTCTGAGGAGCAACTGGTGGATTTGAACTGCCAAACTTGTGGTTCGCAGTCTAGTGCTGCTCCTATAGGGCCACACCAGAGTACTGAAAAATGTTTTTTCCTTAAATGTTTCATTAGTGATCAGTTTGGAGGGAAAAAAGAAATAATAAAACCTAAATTTCCTTTCAGTTGCTTAACAAAAGAATTTCTTCTGGGGAGCTACAGTCTCCAAGCAGAAAATGAATTTTAACAATCAAACATCAAAATCTCAATACTTACCAGACTTGACAATGGATTTTTCTAAACAACATGTAGTCTGCTCTAGGGCCAGGGCAGGTTAAACTCTGAAAATGAATAGTTGAAAAAAGGAACACAGAACATCCGTGGTTGTTCAACTATTTACCTAGAAACATGTGAAAGTCCATTTTTATCCTTAAAAGCTGGTAAAAGGGAAGGTTAAATAAATATCTTTGCCACTTGGTCCATTCACTAGGGGAGTTTGTCATTAGGGGAAGCAGTATTGGGCCGGCAAGGGCCAGAAAATGTGCCAGGCAAAAACATCCCTCTCCTGTTATCACATCAGATTGACTGAAATAATGGGGAGGAGGGACAAAAATGGGAGGGAGAAAGAGAATGAGAATTTAGAGCCATCATTTTTGTTAAGAAAAATGTTCTTGAGGTTGCAGTGGCCTCTGAAAATATTCATGGTGAAAGAGCGCCCTCCTCTGGCTATATGGAGGAAATTCAAGAACTTTCTTACTTAAGTTGAAACTTCGTATTTGGATGACTCATGAATCTGGGAAATATCTGCGTTCAAAGTTTAATAAATCTGCCATTTTGCACTACAGAGAACCCATAAAATAGCAAATTCAATTTAAATTCAGTGTTCTGAGGGTGATGCGTTCTGGCAAAATTTAACGAGAAATTAATTGATTATGATCTTGCTCCTTTTCACAGTGATCTTTCTCAGTTAAATCAATATCCGCTCAAAATTATCTTATAATGGTAAGGCAACTTTTCCAAAACATAATTCAGGATCAAAGATCATTCCTATTACTCCAACGTTATAAGAAAATGTAGCTGTGGTCCAGCTGGGAGTCAGAAAAGCCTGGATTTGAATGCTGGAGTTCTACGTCTGGGTGATTTAGACTTAACAGTCTGTTTTACCATCTGTAAAATGGACACAGAAACAGCCACGTCTCAGGGCTTTTGTGAAGATTAAATATGAACATGTAAAACACCAGGCCTGTAGGTGATGGTGGTGGTAGTGATGTGCCGTGGAGTCGGTTCTGACTCATAGCGACCCTGCATAGGGTTTCTGAAGCTGTACATCTTTATGGGAGCAGAAAGCCTCATCTTTCTCCCACAAGACCTGTAGAGAACCCTCCAACATGCTAGACCCCATCCTGTGTGGAGTCATTGAGCACAATGTAGCTTAAACCAACCCCACTGCCACCGAATGGATTGTCACTCATAGCAACCTTACAGGACAGGGCAGAACTAACTGCTCCTTAGGGGTTCCAAGACTAAATCTTTACAGCAGTAGACAGCCTCATCTTTACCCTGCAGAGCAGGTGGTGGATTTGAACTTCCAACCTTGCAGTTAGCAGCCCAATGATTAACCTATTGTGCCACCAGGGCTCCTTACAACATAGCTTATGGTTAACTGAACAGTGAATCCAATATTTGGGTGTTATTTCTTTTTATCCTGACCCTTTGCATAGATTGAATTGTGACCCCCAAAATATATGTCAACTTGACTGGGTCATAATTCTCAGGGGTCTGGCAATTATGGAATAATGCAGTGTAATGATCCCCCATGATGTGCTCTGATGTAATATACGAATAAGAAGATTAAAGATGGGCTGTGATGTCCTTTATCCCAAAGCAACCCTGAGCCACTCTAAGGGAGTTTCCCAGGGGTGTGGCCTGCAACGTCTTTTATAAAGAAAAGTGAGCAGAGAAAGAGGGACTTGCTACCACCAAGGAAGACAAGCCGAGAGTGGAGTGTGTCCTTTAAACCTGGAATCCCCACACTGAGAAGCTCCTACATCCAGAGGAAGATTGATGCCAAGACACATGGAGATCTCCAAGGAATGCTGAAAGGAGACAAGGACCTTTCCCCAGAACCCAGAGAGTGAGAAACCCTTCTCCTAAAACCAGCACACTGAATTTGGACTTCTAACCTCCTAAACTGTGACAGACTAGTGTGGCACTATAGGGAAAGCGCTGGACTGCTGACCACAAGGTTGGTGGTTCAAACCCTGCAACCACTCTTGAAAACCTTATACAGGGTCACAAAGAGTCGGAAGTGACCTGACGGCACACAACCACATCAAAGTATCTCTGATAAAGCAGCACTAGATAATGAAGACATCCTTTTCAGAAACTGACACTAATCATTTTCAACAACTAAACTGAAAAGATCTTAAAAGTAGGCCTTCAAACCAGTTCATTCTAGTTCCATTTCCCGCTAAGGATTTGATATACTAAATCCATATCTGCATTTTACCAAGATCCCAATTTTAAGAATGGCCTGGGAATCTAAGACTCACCTGGGGATCTTGATAAAATATAGATTCTGATTCGGTATTTCTGGTGTGGAAATGCTCATTCTCAGCATAGGATGAAACTAGAATGAAGTTGGTTAGGGTCCAGAGTGATATTTTTTAGGTACATCTGAGTTTTCTAGAATATTTAATGACTGTTTATTGTGGGTCAGAAAAGTTGGATCAATATCCAAGGTGATCAGAGACTAGATAATGCCCATCGCAGGATATCTTCAAGAAGGGATGATCTCTGCTCTGGACATTGAAGACCTGTCCATCTTTGCATAATCAATCAATCAATCACCTCTCACATGTTTTATAACCTTCATAAAGCCTAAAATTGAGTTCCACTCTTAATCTTTAAAATGATAGTACCTCACTAAAAGCAATGATTACAAACTAATGTTCTCCATAAGGACATCACACAAACTGACGCAACCAAATATATGCTAACCCTCAAAGTGGCCTCATAGGAAGGGAATCATCCTTCATAAAAGGAAGTTTTACTCACCGTGCCTCTCTGGTAGCTGCTGTGTGAAAGGTCTAGCACACATTTCATATGTACAGGTATATACACACATAGGCATGTGCATGCACATTTGTATACATGTATATACATGTTACATATGCAGGTACATGACATGTGCACACACAGACTATACTCCTGTCTGTACACACATATGCAAACTCACACATAGATTCTCATCACAATTTGACCTCACCTCATTCACTGATGAAAAAAAATATATTTTCTGATTCTCATTTCCTACATCAATCAACTTCTCTACCTTGCATGAGGCTCTGCTTCTCCATAAGACCTGCTCCTGCAAGGTCTTCAGCGCCCACACTACCCCACTTCTGTGCCAACCTCACCTGTTCACACTTGCACCTGGGGCATAAATTGGTTCTACACCAAAGCAACTGTTTTTGTAAATCAGAGTTTGAAAATCAGAGCTATACAACACCAGGTGTGATATACGGGTCACCCTGGGTCATGGCCCAAAAATAAAGCACCCACAATCATCCAACACCCTCTCTATCCTCAGAATCTTCTGCTCTATGCTTCATCATAACCAAAATGCCCCTTTCCCTCTTCTTCACAAATCACCCAGCTGTCCTATGGGATCCTCACAGCCTGGTGAGCACTCAGCTGCATCCTCAGCCTCTTTCACGTCTGTGCCTTCCATGAAGCTTCCTGGCTTCCCAGCTAACTGGTGGACCCTAGGATACATGTCTGCATTCAGGTTGCAAGGGAAGTGGGGACGGCTAGAGAAGGAGGTGAATGGACCCATTCTGTTTTGAGAAAGCAGGGCAGGGTTTCCAAGACGTTTTTGTTGTTATTGTTAGGTGCTGTTGAGTCAGTTCCAGCTCACGTCGACCGACCACAGACACAACAAAATGAAACACAGCCCGGTCCCACACCATCCTCACAACTGTTGTTGTTTGAGTTTTGTAGCTGGCACTTTGTCATCCATCTCCTCGGGGTTACACCTCTTGTTCATTGACCCTCCACTTTATCAAGCATGATGGTTTCCAGAGATTGGTCCCTCCTGATACCATGTTCAAATTACAAGAGATAGTCTCATTATTTTTGCTTCTAAGGAGCATTCCAAGCATTGTTTGCTTTGACAACCCATGGTACTTTCAATATTCTTCACCAATGCCAAAATTCAAATGTAGCAAGTCTTCAGTGGTCTTCTTTATTCATTGTCCAACTTACACATGCATATGAGGCATAATTCTCAAACTGAAATTTTTGCTCATGAGTACTTTAAAGATTTGCCTAACGCACTAACGTCGTCTGATTTCCTGACTGCTGCTACCATGAGCATTGATTGTGGATACAAACAAAATGGAGTCTTTGAAAATGTCTTTTTATTTTTTTTTGGTTTATCATGATGTTATTTATTGGTCCAGTTGTGAGAATTTTTGTTTTCTTTACTTTGAGGTGTAATCCAGACTGCATGCTAGAGTCTTTGATCTTCATCAATAAGTATTTCAAGTCCTTTTAGTTTCCAGCAAGCAAAGTTGTATCATTGCATATCGCAGGTTGTTAATGACTCATCCTCCAATCCTGATGTCACATTCTTCTTCACACTTTCCAGCTTCATAGATTATTTGATCAGCATACAAACTGAGTAAGTCCAGTGAAAGGATAACCCTGGCACACATCTTTCCTGATTTTAAAGCATTCAGTGCCCCCATGTTCTATTCGAACAATTGCCTTTTGGGCTATGAACAGGTTCCTCATGAACACAATTAAGTGTTCTTGAATACCCGTTCTTCTCAATGCTATCTCTAGTTTGTTATGATCCACACAGCCTAATGCCTTTGCATGGTTGGTAAAACATAAGTAAAGATCCAGCTGATGTCAGCAAAGCTATCCCTAGCTCCATGTCCTTTTCTGACTGTTCCCTGTTGAGGTACTGTTGCAACTGTTTTTGAATGAACTTCAGCAGAATTTCCTTGCATGGGATATTATCACTGTTCTTAGATGATTACTGCATTCTGTTGGGTCACCTTTTTTGAAATGGGCATCTGGATCTCTTCTAAGGTGAGACTTCTCTAAATGAAAGGAGGGTGATCAAGGAGGAACAAGGGAGGGTCGAATGTCCACAGTTATTTGCAGTGATGAGGGGAAGGGAGATTTTGGCAATGGAAAGGAAATTATTAATTTTAGAGGAAAAAGGACCGGGTGGTGGATTAGATGCAGATGAGAAAGAAAGAAAGATAATAGTTGCCCAGCTTGAACAAACCAATAGAAAGAGGTATCATTATTACGATGAAGCATGCTGGAGGAAGGTAAAGACAGGGTGGAAATGATGAGTTCAATTTAATTTGGAAAAGACGTTTCCAGATTCTCAGGCTCCATGAAGAGTGCACATGAAGAGTGTCTTGTGGATCCCACCTACCCCCAAAAAAATCCATCATCACTGAGCCACCTCTGACTCATGGTAACCCTAGATGTTGCAAAGTAAAACTACTCCAGAGGTTTTCTAGGCTACAATCTTACAAAAGCCGATCTCTTGGCCTTTATGTCATGGTTGGCTGGGTGGGTTCAACCACAAACCTTTAGGTTAGTAGTCAAAGGCAAACCATTTCTGCCACCTGGGACCTGTTGTATACCCAGCTACTTTTTCTCATCTCTAAGCCTGTAGAGTCCTGGTGTGGTGCTGTGGGTTAATGTGCCAGACTGCAAAGCCGTTTGAACTGCAAGGTTGGCAGTTCAAACTCACCAACTGCTTCTCGGAAACCCTATACAGAGTCGCTATGGGTTGGGAGCAACTCAACAGCACTTAACAACAACAAAGCCTGTGCTCAGCCTGTTCCCTCCTGCCTTCTGTGTCTCTGCTCACTTCTACCCTGACCCACACCCCCAATCACTCAGTGTGTGAGTCTGGGAAATCCACTTCACTACCCCAGGCCTCTGTTCCTTATCTGTAAAATGAAGACCAGTTGCCCACCAGTTGATTCTAATTCATGGCCAGTCCACGTGCATCTGAACAGAACTGCGCACCACAGGGTTTTCAGTAAATGATTTTTCAGAAGTAGATGGCCAGGCATCGTTTCCAAAGCACCTCTGGGTGGACTTGAGCTACCGGCCTTTCAGTTAGTAGCCAAGCACATTAGCCATGTACACCACCCAGGGCCACCTCTGTGAAAGTACCCATTGCCTTATCTCGATTCTGACTCACAGAGACAATAGGGCAGAGTAGAACTGCTCCATAGGGTTCCCAAGAGTTTTCTCGGTGGCATGGTAGGATAAGAACTGGACTGCTAACTGCGAGGTTGACAGTTCAAACCCACCAGCTTCAGTTTCAGAAACCCTATATAGGGTTCTCTGCTATTCATAAGGCTTTCAGTGACTAAATATTCAGAATCAGTTCATCACTCCTTCTTCCTAGTCTGTCTGTCTGGAAGCTCATATAAAACCTGTCCACCAGGAGTGACCCTGCTGGTATTTAAAATACCAACGGCATAGCTTTCAGAGTCACAGCAACTCACAAGCCACCACAGTACAACAAACTGACAGAGGAGGGTGACATTCGTATTTGTGCCCATTCCAAAGAGAGGTGACCCAATGGAATGAGGAAATCATCAGACACTATCTTTGCTATCTAATGTGAGTAAAGTTTTACTAAAGGTAATAGAGAAACAGCTGCAAGCATACATTTATAGAGAACTTCCAAAGGTTCAAGCTGGATTCAGAAGAGTCCATGAAATGAGGAATATCATTGCTAATGTCCGATGGATCTTGGCTGAAAGCAGAGAATACCAGAAAGATGTTTTATGCTTTATTGACTACACAAAGGCTTTCAACTGTGTGTGGATCATGACAAGCTATGGACAACATTGCGATGTATGAGTATTCCGGAACACTTAATTGTGCTCATGAGGAATCTGTACCTGGACCAAGAGGCAGTTTGTTCAAACAGAACATGGGAACATTGAATGTTTTAAAATTAAGAAAGGCGTGTAACAGGGTTGTATTCTTTCACCTTATTTATTCAACTTGTATGCTGAACAAATAATCTGAGAAGCTGGGTTCTATGAAGAAAAATGTGGCATCAGGATTGGAGGAAGACTCATTAACAACCTATGGTATGCAGATGATACTACCTTGCTTTCCAAAAGTGAAGAGGACTTAAAATATTTACTGATGAAGATCAAAGACCACAGTCTTCAGTATGGATTGCATCTCAATGTAAAGAAAACAAAAATCCTCACCACTGGACCAATAAACAACATTCTTATAAACGGAGAAAAGATTGAAGTTGTCAAGGACTTCATTCTTCTTGGATCAACTATCAACACTCAAGGAAGCAGCAGTCAAGAAATCAAAGGACATATTGCATTAGGCAAATCTGCTGCACAAGACCTTTTTAAAGTGCTGAAGAGCAAAGATGTCAGCTTGAGGACTAAGGTGCACCTGACCCAAGCCATGGTATTTTCAATAACCTCATATGCATGTGAAAGCTGGACAGTGAATAAGGAAGACCATAGAAGAATTGATGCTTTTGAGTTATGGTGTTGGAGGAGAATATTGAAAGTGCCATGGGCTGCCAAAAGAACCAATAGATCTGTGTTGGAAGAAGTGCAGCCAGAGTGCTCCTTGGAGGCCAGGATGGCCAAACTGCATCTCTCATATTCCGGACATATTGTCAGGAGGGACCAGTCGCTGGAGAAGGATATGCTTGGTAAGGTGGAGGGTCAGCGAAAAAGAGGAAGTCCCCCAGCAAGATGTATTGGCAAAGTGGGCTCAAGCGTGGCAACAAAAGTGAGGTTGTCCCAGGATAGGGCAGTGTTTCGTTCTGTTGTGCATAGGGTCGCTATGAGTAGGTACCGACTCCATGGCACCTAACAAAAATATAGGGTTAATATGAGTCACATGGATTTGATGGTGCTAGGGGCGGGGGTCTGGTAGCGTAGTGGTTACGAATCGGGCTGCGAACCTTAAGGTCAGCGGTTCGAAACTACCAGCTGCTCCGCGGGAGAAAGATGAGGCTTTCTACTCCCGTAAAGATTTACACCCTTGGAAACCCTATACAGGGTCGCTATGGGTCGGAACCGACTCGATGGCACATAACAACAACAACAGGGGCGGGGGAGGGGGGGTAAGGTGGGGGGGGAAGGGGATCTTTTCTTTTGTTTTAATCACAGAATCTTCTCACAAGGCGTGCTGGTGGGTTCAAATGGCCAATCTTTTGGTTAACAGCGAAGCATTTAATCACTTTGCAGGGTTACAAAAGGCGGTCTTCATTACTCTGTCCTGGTCCACCTTTCTCTGATTTTAAATAAGAGGCGTTCCGCTAATCTACCACAAGGTGTCAGCAGAGAGGCCTTCTCACAGAGAGTTGCCAATGGACGTGCTCTCAGCTAGCCCCGGTACCTAAAGGATGCTGGGACGAGATTCCGTATCCTCCTCACTAGGGCAAAATCCTAAACAAATGGCATAGGGCAGACAACTCTTTATTATCGTGATACTCTGTATTGTTTTATTAAGGTAATAACATTGCAATGCTTTAAATTAATAGTTTATTGAGCTCAACGGGAACGGCAGTGGCTCCATCCGATGAGCACTGGACTGCGAACCACAAGGTCCGTGGTTGGAGCCCGCTACTTGGCCAGGTGGCATCATTGATGGCGTCAAGTGTGGCAGCGGTAGTGAGGTTGGCCCAGGATAGGACATTTTTTCGTTCTGCTGTGCATGGGGTCGCTATGAGTCGGTTCCGATTCGATGGCACCTGACAACAACAACAACAACTCCGCGGAAGAAAGATGAGGCTTTTCTGCTCCCGCTAAGATTTAACCCCTAGGAAACCCTATACAGGGTCTCTATGAGTCGGAACCGACTAGACGGCACTTAACAATAACACTGAGCTCAACACATTCAGAGCAGAGCAAAAGGTAACCACAACCCCTTCCGTTAAAAGATGAATTGGGAATGGATCCTTGGTCCCTGCTCCCATCCAGCCCCAACGAACTCACAGCCTAGTTGGTAAATTAGGACAACCCATTCCTAAAAAAAAACCCTTCAAAGGAAAATCCTGAAACGATGCAGCAAGTCTCCAGCAGGGGGAGGGTGGAGCACATTGGCGTCTTCAAAATGCTGGCAAAATACTTTCCACATGGTATTTTAACACGGCTCTTGTTTATTAGCGCCCTCATTAATGGGATAAATAGACAAAGAAAATACCGCAGGAGACCTTTAAAGACTAGAACGTGCCGTGTAGTCTTTTTTTTTTTTTTTTTTATTCCCAAAAGGACAGCGTTTTGAGCTTTGTAATTCTACCATTGGGATGCTGTGATTTCAACCAGTAGATGTTTTTTTGTGCTACTAAATGCTTGGACGTGCCCATTTGTCTCTCCGTGTGGGGTCCAGTTACCTGGTCATTAACATTTAACAAAAATCTGCTGTGGTTTAAGTAATTTTCCTTGAGCCTTCTTTTCTCACCTCTGGGATAAGATATTTACTCAATTCATCTCACAAAATTTTGTGAGAATGAGAGGGTATTTAATAAATGTTTTGGAAACATAAAATGAATGCAAACACTAGGTGTAATATTTTAATGGTAGTGTAAGTTATTTGTAATTATTTTAACGATTGTGTGCCGTGCAGTCGGTTCCGACTCATAGCGACCCTGTACAGGGTTTCTGAGACTGTAAATCTTTATGGGAGCAGAAAGCCTCCTCTTTCTCCCGCGGAACAGCTGGTAGCGAAACTGACCTTGCGGTTCGCAGCCCCGATTCATAACCACTACGCTACCAGAGCTCCTTTATTTTTAAGATACTGTACTGTAAATAAGCAGTAGCTGTTCAAGCTCACCAGTCACTCCTTGGAAACCCTATACAGGCTCGCTGTAAGTCAGAACTGACTCAACAGCACTTAACAACAACATCTACTTGGCAGTGTTTTGTACTGTTGTGCATAGGGTCACTACCAGTCAGAACCAACTTAACAGCATCTAACAACAACATCTATTTGGCTATAGGAGCGTGGTGGCGGTGTAAAGTTGACTATCAATCACAAGATTGACAGTTAGAGCCCCCAGTCACTCCATGGGTAAAAGATGAGGCTTTTGGCTCCTGCCGATTTATAGCCTCAGAAATTTTTAACAGGGTCACTATGAGTTGAACAGAACAGACGCGACAGCACTTAACAAGAACAACCCTGTAAATCTGTAGTAACAACGATGGTGTCGTTCCATGAATTCTGTGTCATTCCAGCAAATTCTCAAACCCAAAGGGGCAACAGGAGCCAGCAGATCAGAAAGTGTTGTATTGACTCCGAGCTTCCGGCTGGCATCCTATGGGGTAGTGAGAAACCAACTTCAAATTTGTAACTGGACATTGTACAGAAATTAACAGCCATATTGGTCTAGAAACGTTAAACTTAATTTTTTTTTCCCATTTGTACAGGGGTAACGCACTGTATTAAATATGTAAGGTCTTATCTACATGGGTTTGATTACAGAAACTAATAAAGTATTCTATAAATAAAAAAAAATTGTAACTGGAAGGTCAAAGGTTTGGGGTGTCATATGGGCTCCCCAAACTTGTGCCTGATGTCTGGCTATCTGGCAGTCTGAAGGACTGTGTACTTTTAACTTGTGAGCCCTGACCTTGCTCCGGGTGACTACAATCAGAGTGATAGAGCCACGGGTGTGACTAGTGAGTGACAAGGATGTAGAAGTGAGATGGTGATGACTGGACTTTGGAGGCTGGATGCATGCTGGGGGGTAGGAGGAGCATTATGATCATTTCTATATATCTCATTTGACACTCAAGACTTCTAGACAGATAAAATTAGCAATTAAACAGGAAACAAATGGCTTCATTCTCACTTACACTGGAGTGCAAATTATTTGAATAATTTCATCAAGGACGCGTCAGCTGGTTTCCAACATCCCCCAAGAGAGGAGCAGTGAATACAGAAAACTTTCTGTGTTGTAAAATGTAGATACTGGTGCAATAGTGCCTACAAACACAGATGAGGGGGCTTCAAAAAGTGTGTGGAAAAAGCCCATCATCTTTTCATTCCACTTTTCCATGAACTTTCTGAAGGCCCCTTGTAGTATGTATGTATGTTAAGTGCCATGGAGTCAGTTTCTACTCACAGCAACCCTGTATAGGATTTCCAAGGAGTGACTGGTGAGCTTGAACCACAACCAGGATGTCCTGGTGTGACACTGTAAGATAACCACTGGACTGCTAACTGCAAGGTTAATGGTTCACACCCACCAGTCAGCCGCTTCTCGGAAGCTCTGAGTTGGACCCAACTTGATAATAAAGATATATACTAAAGAGTCAATGCATGGGAAACATTAAGGGCCATGGTAAGATTTGTGAATGGACAGAGGTGATGAATGCACAACATGGTGAACATGTTACTGGACTGGATATGTAAAGATTGTTGAAATGCCAAATGTTTTGCTATATAGGCACATAACAAAAACCCACTCCCCAATCCCCAGCTACCCCCCAAAGGTTATGTATTCAGAATCAGTGTTCAACACCGGTTTGGAGACCACCCTTTTAATGCTTCTCAAACTTGTATATGTCCAGGAATCACCTGGCATCTCGTTAAAATGCAGGTTATGTTCAGTCATCTGGGTGGGGCACAACAGTCTGCATTTCTGACAGGCTTTCTGTAATGCTACTGGTCCACAGACCACATGAACAGCAGGAGTGGCCTGGTGGTACTATGGGTTAAGCACTGGGCTGTTTACTGCATGACAGGTGGCTTAAACCCACCAGCACTCCAATGGAGTAAGATAAGGCCATCTGCTCCTATAGAGATTTCGTGGTGGTGGTGGTGGTGATGTGCCCTGGAGTCAGTTCCGACTCAGCCACCCTGCATATCCTTTCCAAGGCTGTAAATCTTTCCAGGAGCAGAAAGCCTCATCTTTCTCCAGCAGAATGACTGGTAATTTCAAACTGCTGACCTTAAGGTTAGCAGCCTGACTCATAACCACTGTGTTACCAGAGCTCCTTTCTATGGAGATTTACAGTTCCTGAAACCCAACATAGGGGTTGCTGACGCTGTGGGTTAATGCACTGGACCGCAAAGTTGAACAGTAAGGTCGGTAGTTCAAGCTCACCAGCTGTTCTGTGGAAACCCTATACAGGGTCTCTATGAGTCAGTGGCACGTAACAAGTCATCCAGAATGGACTCCTGGTGTGGCGCTGTAAGATAAGCACTGGAGTGGGAACTGCAAGGTCAGTGGTTCAAACCCAGCAACTGCTCCTCAGAAACCCTGTATAAGTTGCTATGAGTTGGAATTGACTGCCTGGCACTTAACATCATGACTTGATGGCAGTGGGTTTGGTTTGGGAAATATCACAGGGAACCCTAAGTTGTACCAACAGTCAATGTGCTCCACTGCTAAGGAAGTCAGTTCAAGTCCCACAGAGGCACCACAGAAAAAGGCTGGGATTCTACTTCTGAAAAATCAGTAACTGGAAACCCTATGGAGCACACATAATGCTATGACACACATGGGGTTACCAGGAGCCAGAGTCTTTCAAAGGCAACTGGAAGGCTGAAGAGCCTAGAGCACTGCCGTGCCTGTGCGGTGAAAACCTTCTCCTCCAACAACCAGGAAGGAGAAAACCCTTTTACCTGAAGGGGAGGGACGGGGAGATTGGAAAGGAAATGGCAAGATCCAGAACTCTGAAAGGAAACTTAGCCAAGGATCCCGTCTATCTTTTGTGTGATTCTGTGGAGACCTGGGCACCAAGCGGCCCTGAATCCCAGAGTTCATTGACCCTAAGGCATGTCCTTTCCACATCACCCCAATGCTTCCTGGCTCACCCTCTGTGTGCTCCCACAAGGAGGTGGCAGAAAACGGAAGAAATTGAGCCATGCACCATTCAGATCCATCTTTATGGTATATCCTGTCCTTCAAATCCATCACCCATCTGTCAGTTTGTCGTAGTGTGGCAGCTCGCCACCAATATTGCAAGAATCAGCAGGATCATTCACCATGGACGGATTTTAGTGGAACTTCCAGATTAAGTCTAGGCATTAAAGTCTGGTTACCTACTTCCAAAAGTGAGCCCATGAAAACTCTATGATCACAACATAAGACGATCCAACTCCCTTGTTTCAGACACATCATCAGGAGGAATCAGTTGCTAGAGGACATCATGCTAGGTGAAGCAGAGCCATTGAGGGAGACCCTCGGTGAGCTGGCCCACCATGCCAGCAGTCATGGACACAGGGCAGGACCAGGCATTGCTTGTTTTATTATACATAAGGCTGTTGCATTTCCTTGGCAGTTTGTGAATTCTGTGAAATGTCATAATGGATTGCAAAACCAGCAGACAATACTAAAGGGAGGAATGGTAGTTGGTATTAGCGATTATGAAGTGGTAGAATCCTGGTGTGGTGCTATAGGATAAATAAGCACTGGACTGCTAGCCACAGGTCAGCAGTTCAAAACTACAGCTGCTTCTTGAAAACCCTATACAGGGCTGCTATGAGTTGGGACCAATTCAACAGCACTTAACAACATAGCGTTTTAGAAAAGTCAGACATCTGGGATATTTTTAACCTCGAACTCACAGGGACCAGCCTAGTGTTGGTCCTCCAAAAAGGACATTAATCTTGCAGTTGCCAATGAGGCAGATTCAACTCAATGGCAGGCAGCTCTCTAGCACCATGGTGATGCCCTGAGTTAGTGTGGAACGGCTTCATAGGGTTTTCTTGGCTATAATATTTATATCAACAGTTTGCCAGGTCTGTCTTCCATGGAGCCACTGGGTAGCCTTGAACTGCCAACCAGCTAATAGCAAACCTCTTGGGGCAGAGGATACAGCAATGGACTGGATTTCAATTTTATCTATATACCCCTCCATCCACCCATCTCCAAGTCTTCACACCAAGACTCTGAGCAACTGAAGTCAGTTTCACACCAGGCTAATTTTTTATTTTTGTATGGCCTGCAAATGATGTCATAAATTTTGGCAGTAAAAAAGGTTCCCCACCCCTGCCCTAGAAGTCATGAGAATCACTGTGTCTTTAAAAAAAAGCAGCATCTTCAAGAATTTCCTCCCATGAACTCTTTCCCACCAAAAGTGCAGACTCATCTTCCCACTGTTTAAAAAGGCACAGGACTGTCCAGACACGTTTCAATATTTTTATTGTTTGACAGGCATTTACAACGTTCCATTCATAGACCTAAAAACATAAAAATAGACCTTCTTTCAGCTTATAAAAGAAATATATAAGAACTTTGGACATAGACACGTCATGACCTTATGTACAAGAGACAATGGCACCCTCTCCAAGCACCAGACTTTCCAGTATTTCCAACGACCCCGTTGCACTGGGACTAGCAGATTATGATGTTAGAAGCCTCGGTTTCCGTTATTCATTCCGGACACAATCGAACCGGGGATGATATGGAACAATGCAGTGATACAAAGGGTATAGAAACCATTCTAAAGCTTTTAGGAAAACCAGAAGATATAGCAAAAATTTAATAGAATAAAACTTTTCAAAAGATCAAGCTCAAAGCCCTGGAGACCCGAAAGGGGAAGGGGAGAGGGCGGGAAAGCAGGGAAAGCAAGCAGGGGCACAAGAGCATGATGTTCTGAACTCTCTATTATCTGGAAATATAAAGTCATAACTGATTTTTATAAAATATAATTCCTAACACTACTATAAAATTCAGGTCTTTAAAGTACCTACTGATGTGTCAAACACCAAATAGATATTTTTCCCCAAAAAAGAAAGTTTTATTATTTCAACCCTTCTTAGGAAGTGGATATTGTGGAAATGGGGAGAGAAAAAAAAGCTATAAACCTTTTTCATTTTGTTTTTTAATTAAAAAAAAAAATTGAAAGTGCTATATAACTTGTTTTTTGTTCTTTCCTAATTGTAAATCTGTTTAAAATGTCCAGAGTTTTAGCAAGTTTACCCTGTTTCGTTGGCATGAAGAAAAGTGTTAAAATCCAAGAGATGTCTTTGTAGAGATTGTTTGGCTTACAGGTTTGGCTGTGGACTGTCAGGGAAGGGGGTGGGTCATCTATGGATGAAGATGCATTTTTTGATGGAGAAAAGAAAAAATCCAATGATCATCATGGTAACCCCGCAGGAGGCTCCCACCCCTGCCATGTGCAACAGGCACACACTGCCCATTTGGTGTCCTGTTTCATCCACCCAAATTCCCATCCTCAAATAGAGATTCAGACGTTTAAAAAAAAAAATCTTGGGGAAAAAATGTGAACCCTAAGCATGAGTTTCTTGTTGGCCTTTCATATATAAATATAAAATCACCATGCTTCCTTCTCTCTGTAAAAGATTATATCATTCTTCTCTAGCCCAACTCCAGAGTTACATGAACACTGTAAAATCCTCACCTGTTTGTGCCCCTGCATCTCAGGTAAAATACAAAAAAATAGTTTTATTTTTTTCCCTTTCTATTTTGCAAGTGATAAATTGAATCTCTTTGCAAAGAGTTTGGCATCTTTATAATTCTATGCAAAACTAGAGCTTCGGACACTGACAGAGACCAAAACGGAAAAAAGAAATAAAGGCTCATCAAAACATAAATCTCCACCCTCTCCTCACACATTCCTAAAATACACATATTCTCAGACATTTAAGAGGGGGAGGGCAGGAATACTGCAAGGTGGGCAGTGGTTCCGTTTCATTGTGGGTTTGAATGGGGTGGGCTCCCCCACTAGGAGATGACTCAGATTGGTTTCGGATACAGCGATCATTTTTATTTCATTTTTGTGCTGCCCCCTTGTACTTATCTGCTGTACATACTCCTGGGGAGCGGGCTAGGTCATTTAAATTTGCTTTCCAATGCTATCTAATCTTTTTTTTTTTTTGTCTTTTTCATTCTGCAGGCCCTGATTCATTTAGAATAAATAAAAGCCCTTAGTAATCTACAGAAGATAGGACTCAAGCTTTTTTTAGAATTTGGAACCATTCTCTCTGATGCTGTTGTTGGAAGTGACCAAGTCGGGTGGCTACATGGCTTCAGAAGAGAGTCGGCTGCCCGAACCGTGTGTGCAAGAGTGCGTTCGCTCGGAGGGGACGTCTCCCGGCAGGCTCAGGAGGGCGGGCGGAGGGCGGGCGGGTGGGCGGGGCAGGTATCTACACTGTCTCGTGCCAGAGGGCGGCACAGTCAGATTTCAGTGTTCAGTTTCCGGGGCGGGGCAAAGTCTTCCCGCCGGACCCAAATGACCTCCTCGCTTGTGCTCTCCAGGCCCCCGTTGATGCCTGACAGCGCAGCTTGCTTCTTGAGCTGTGTCATCCGGGATGCATGACTGTCCAGGGTTTTCCGGCCTCTTTCCCGCTGCCCAATCGAGGTGGCCTGAAGCCTTTCCTGTAGGTCTCTGTCCACTGAGGCGCCCTTGGCTGACTCACAGAACTCATCGTCGTCACTGAGGATGTCGGTCTCCTTCACGTCCTCCTGCTCCTCATACTGAGCAAGGTCAAACTGTTCCTCCACCCAGCGATCAGTGTCCCCGCCGCTGGGCGGCTGCTGGGACTCTCTCTCTGGGCTGCCGGCGGAGACGGCGTCGGAATCAATGGTAAACCTGTTTCGGGCCAGTCGCCGCCTCCTCCTCCCAAGTGACTTGCTTGGGGCAGACACTGCACACACACACAAAAATATAAAAATAAAACCCCCACATGCTTTACATGAGATGGAAATCCAGAAAGCAAACAGAGTCAAAGGAAAGCAAAAACTGAAAGGTATGCATTTTATGCCTTGATGGCATTTTTGGGGTTAAAAAAAAAAAATCCTTATTTCACCAGTCCATCTTGGAGTCATGGGTACTCTGTACAAAAGCCCGGATTTGGTAGGTGTTACAGCAACTGACTGGGAGGTAGGGGGCATGGGGAAAGGCACAGAAGTTGTAGATTATAGGAAAAAGAGGATTCAACTTCCTCTGAAAACCTTCTAATACTCTAACCTGTACACCTGAGAGGCAGGTAACAGACTCTTGGTTCCTCACCTGGGGATGTTAGTGAGTTAGCACCCTCAACTTGGCACTTGGCTATGGCACTGTGATCTGAAGACGCCCAGGACTTCCCTGGGTTCAACTAGCTGAGAGAGGTCTTCAGCAAGGGTAGGGGCATTACTCTACTTGTAAAAACCACCCTGATGTACCAAATTGGCAAAAGTACTGGTTACAGTTATGTTATTTTTTGGGAAATTAAATGCAATATTTCTTGAGGACTTGTGGTTAAACGGAAGGCACGAAACCCCTCAGAGAGTTGACGGAAGCGAGCAACTCTCAGGGACATCAAGCTTCTGGTTACTTCTCTGCAGTCTTTCTGACAAAGCCCCACATGAACTGTAAGATAAGCCCAATGGGAGGGAGCCTTAGGTCCTCCTGGACTGTGATCGGTGTATCCCCACTTTCTCTTCACCAAGGCAGTTAAGAAATCAGCAAGTAGGTTAGATGAGAAATAAATAGCATATGACATTCAAGCACTTGATCAACCAAGTGCTCTATAAAGTTAAGAATGATAAATACATCTCTGAACTCATTCTTTCATTCTATTCTCCTCTAGGAAGCCAGAATTATTAAAAACAAATCAATGAAAACCCACACTAAACCAAGCAAACAAATAAGTCCACCACACACACATACACAAAAGACGGATCAAACAGGACGGCTGCGGCTTCGCCCTCACTGGTAATTAGTTTTGATACTAGAGATCAAGAAAAAAATGCACTGTGGCATTCAAAGGGAGGGGAAGAGCCCACATGAAAAACCACTTGGAAACAACTTTTCTGAAACCTAAGCCTAAAAACTGCTAAATTGCTTCAGTGCTGCTAGAAGTAAGTGAATTATTCTTGATTACTGTTCCAGGTAGTCTTGACTTCAGTCATAGTGGGCACAGGGTCAGGGAGCTGGGCAATGGCCTCCATTCAAGCAACCTCTGCCTGAAAGAATCATCAGCATTCCAGAACATTCCACCATCATAAAACATAGAATAAATGGCTACCACTCTGGTTTGAGCAGGTTGAAAAAAAAAAAAAAAAAAAAAGATAGGGGAAAGCTCCCTTCTCCATTGGGAAGAAGCAAAGCTTCCTGTCTACCTTTATCTCAACATCCCCACAGTGGAGCCTGAGTTGTCTTTGATCATATTTGGAACTACCTCACATCAAAACTGGGTAATGTGTATTAATGCTGACTATTTAAGGGTGATGTATACTAAATGTTTGTAACTTTGAAATGTATCGTAAGATGAGTGGATGGGATGATGGACGGACAGATATGTGATCATGAAAATAGATTAAGGTATTAATTATAAAATATAGGTATGTTTACCATATAATTTCCACAATTGTTCTATGTATTTATTATAAGAAAAGAAAATGTTGGAACAAAAAATAGATATATGGTAATTGGGTTACCAGCAGACATCCAGTCTTTTGAGTCAGGATATCTGGCTTTTTACTATCCTATCCAAACAAATGAACAACCTGGATATTCATACAAAACAAAGCATGGGTTATTTCTGCATTATTAAAAGGAAGTTAATAATCCAGCCAGTCTGACTGGGTTTTGCCCAATCTCTCATGGAGACAAATATTGATTGGAATATTTCCAGTGTTTGTTGTTAAGGCAGACTGGTTAGTGCTATACCGGTCCACTTGAGCACATTTGAAAATCACTTAACCTAAGACCCTGATGATACTGAGGGATTAAAAACATTTTTTATAAGGACTAAATATTTTCTTCAGCCAAAATGAATCATTAGGCAGAAAATCCTTCCATGAATCAAAACCAATAGGTTACTACATCATTAAGACATTCTCTTGAAATTCACGATGAGGGTGCAGGCTATGGGTTGCTTTGGCTTTCTTTTATTGGGGAGTCCAAAGGAGTCTCGGCAGGAAAACCTCTGAGTGTCTTACAGACTGAAAGTACCTACTTTCAAAGTAAATGGAGTTCTAAATTTGAGTTCATTGATTAGCAATTGGAACCTAGCCAATGACAGTCTGGGACACATATTCCAACCCTAATAAAATATGCCCTGGCAAGCAAAGGAAGCAGGTTAGAGAATTCCGAGATAACATTCTCTAGTGTGAGATCTAAAAGGATAAGTGAGCCTTCCACTCAGGTGACCCCATGAGAAACAGGAAGTAGGGAGGTATATGAGGCTCTCGCGGCATACCCTGGAAAACTCAGAACTCTGGGCGTTCCACACATTAAGTGTCAAAAAATACTTATCAATTGATTGGAGAGCAGGTTTAAGATAACTAATTTAAACCTAAGGTGCTTAAAGAATGCAATAATCCCTTATTGATACTACATTAGGTTCTAGCTATAAAATCAAACTTCCTGCCATTCACAGTTCTATCTATGCTTCTTCACCGCAAAGGAGAACAGTGGGAAGATCATGCAGACAAAGGTCGGCGACCTTTTTTGGCAAATGCAAATGATGCCTCTTTTCTTGGAATCCCCTAGTACCCTCAACCCCCTTTATAAAATTCCAGGCTGCCTCTGAAGAGAAGCGCTATAAAAATGTTGACATCTTGAGGTCATTAAGTACATGAGTAATATGAAAGTATCTTTCTCCCTAGGAATACATCATGGTCCCTCACATGGGTTCATTCTGACCTCCCATCCTATTGATCCACAGTGCTGAGTCCTAAGAGAATATTTACCCCAGGACCACTCTGGACCCCTCTTTTCCAATAGCAACTCAAGGCTTCATCAAACCAGCAGTGAGACTAAAAATAAAGCTGCAGGCATGAGGCAGGGATAAAACTCTGATGCCTCACAGACTCCTCACACCTGGAATCCTTACTGAGCATGGGCCTTGCTGTGCTTCTGGGCGAAGCAGCTGTGGCCTTCTGAAATAGGACACACTGCTTTTTGCTAGACACAGCTGGCTGTCATGCAAAGCAGCAGCTCTCATTCTGCAGGCAGGCCAGGATCGCCCCTCTAGAAGAGGATGCTCCTAAATCCTGGCTTGGAGAATGAGAGAAGAGCTCACCAGCCACAGGGAGGAGGGCAGCAGAGGGCAGGCTTGAAGGGAGGGTGGGAGAAATTACCACAGGGCAGATCCCCAGGGAGCCATCAGGACCAGAAGCAAAGGGAAAGACCCTTGCACCAGGGAAAAACCCTATTCCCATGTGAGCCCCCACAGGGCCACACTGAAGTCTTGCTCAGTAAGGAGGTCAAGCTTACTGAGTCCTACTGTGGAATGGGGGTGACTGGGATCTTGAATGTCTGAATCCCCACAGTACCTGCCCTGTTCATGGCTGGCCTGGCCCCTTTCAGCGCACACAATCTCTTTCCTCCAAAAGGGACATACTGCTGGGATGAGGGAAGGCTTTCGGTTTTGAGGAGCTGTCTTCTGTGCTTATCACGCAGGATCGAATGCACGCCCTTCAGGAAATCCTTCCGGCTCTCTGGGGAGCTATGAAAAGGAGATTCACACATGTTAGGGAAGCAATACTTAACATACGGGCTCACTTGTAATGTCACCAGCTGCAGACAAACAAATATCACCCAGGAGTTAAAGGTTAATAACTAAGGCCCTGACTCCCATTTCTATGCTGACAGACAGATGTTTTCACAGCTGGGAATGAAGAACACATACTCCTTTCCCCTGATGCTTTGTAGTGCGTCTCCTGCGGCCAGTCTGCAACAGAACACTCCACTAATGATGGCACAAATGGTTAAAAGTTGGTGGTTTGAACCCACAAGGGGTGTCATGGAAGATAGTTCTGGTGATATGCTCCAAAAATCACAGACTCAAAAACCTGTGGAGCAGTTTGACTTTGTACACCTGGGTCCTCATAAGCCGGATCCAAATTGATATCAACTAATAATACCAATAATCCACTACTGAACAGACAGATGGATTGTGCACACAGAAGTTAACAAAGTTTGCACATAGCAGAGGCTACCAGGTTTTTGAGGATAAAAAGAACCACAAGATGCTAGTCGCTCAGCAGAGCTCTCTAAAACTGATGGCCCTAGGTCCTTAGTTTCCTTTCAAGTTGGAATCGTATTAAATACAAACTCCATGACACTTTGCAACACATAAATATTTAAGCTACACTGCTAAGAGCTGTAAGATCTTCTCAAGTCCTAACTCTCCCAGTTAAAAAGTACTTCATAGGTAAGATTTGGTGGAGAGGGGTTAATGCATTGCTGGGTCAGTGGCAGAATTCTCGCCCTTCCATGTCAGACCCAGGTTTGATTCCTGGCCAAGGCATCTCATGTGCAGACAGCCCGCCCATCTATCAGTGGAGGCTTGTGATGCTATGATGCTGAATAGGTTTCAGTGGAGCCTCTAGACTAAGTCTAGGAAGAAAGGCCTGGTAATCTACCTTCAGAAGTCAACCAGTAAAAACGCTATGGATCACAACAGTCCCACTGTCCACCAGGTCACTATGCTTTGGGGGCCCACTTGATGGAAACAAACAATAACTGGTAAGAATTATGTTTCCAGTTAAACTCTCAATGTTTTCAATCAGGTGGATTTCAAAACAATCTTGGGTTTGCCAGTGTGTCTGTGACAAAACTATCTATCATCAGTGGGTAGCTTTAAGAAACAAAAAATTATTTTCTCACTGATTAGGCTTAAAACTAAATTCAGAGCAGCAGCTCTAGGGATAGGATCTCTCTCACTGTCATTTCTGGGGAAAGATCTACTTCAGTTTCTGTAAACCCAATGTCCTTCAGTTCCTTGGTGGTCTCTATGTTTCCTCCATCTGTGCTGGCTTGTCTCTGTTTAATTTACTTCTTGTGTAACTCAGAAGTGACTAGGGTTAGAACACACCCTATGCTGATATGAACTCATGAACACAACAAAGAAAACCTTATTTCCAAATGGAATAGCATCCACTGGTATAGTTTAAAATTCCAACTTTTTTTTTTTGGAGGGGGGGCGAGGGGGGGCGCCCTGGGATACAATTCAGTCCATCACAGGCTGCCTATAGAAAAAGGTCTCAGATTCTCACAGAACTAGAGTAGAAGATGTTACACGTTAACATGAGGAACTTCCACCAAAGATCTGTGGATGATGCTGTGTAACTTACACTAGCCTCCCACTGATGCAGTTTCTCTAATGGTGAGGAATCCTGGTTATTAGACATGCACAATCTCTCACCCCTCCCACTTGACTCTGCTCTATATGTCAGAGGTGCTACAATAGATACCATATCTCCAAAAAACAAAACCACTGTATGATGTCTATGTGCTTCTAATTTATCAAATGGGAAGAAAGCCCTCTTTTGTATGTTCATTACACTTGAAAATTTATATTTCTTTCCAAAAGGTATTCAATTGACCAGGTTACTGTCCACATTCGTTAAAAAAAAAAAAAAAATAGTTTAGCTTCTTCTTCTTCTATGTTTGTTATTGTTAGGTGTCATCGAGTCAGTACTGACTCATAGCGACCTTATGCACAAAAGAATGAAACACTGCCCGATCCTGGGCCAACCTCACAATTGTTGCCACACTTGAGCCCATTAATGCTGCCACTTTGCCAACCATCTCGCTGGGGGTCTTCCTCTTTTTCTCTGACCCTCGACCTTACTAAACATGATACTGTAGATTCCATATTCTGATTGTTAATGATGTTTACAGCTGTTTCTCTTCATTTTGAGTTGGGCCCCATCAGCAAATGAAGGTCCCGCGGGCTTCACTCCTTTGCATCATCACGATCAACTCTACTTTGAGGAGGCAGCTCTTCCCCAGTCGAATTTTGAGTGCCTTCCAACCTAAGGGGCTCATTTTCTGGCACTGTATCTGACAGTGTTTCTCAGTGACTAAATATTCAGAAGCAGTTTGTCACTCCTTCCTAGTCTGTCTTTGTCTGGAAGCTCATCTGAAACCTGTCCACCATGGGTGACCCTGCTGGTATTTAAAATACCAGTGGCATAGCTTCCAGAATCACAGCATCTCACAAGCCACCACAATACAACAAACTGACAGACAAGTGGTGGAATTAATACGTTTGTTGTTGTTTTTAAGTGCAGTTGAGTCAATTCTGACCCATAGCAATCCTGTATTAGGTTTCCGAGGAGCAGCTGGTAAGCTTGAACTGCCAACCTTACAGTTCAAACGGCTTTGCAGTCCAGCGCATTAACCCACAGCACCACAGCAGGACTCCCCTAACTATGTTTAGTAAGTATTGAATAATACGTTTAAGCATGTAGTGTCCCAGGAGGCAGAGGCTGGCTTGGAGCACACAGATGG
>NW_006408567.1:7048863-7170372 GCF_000296735.1 Chrysochloris asiatica
AGTGGCACAGCTTCCAGAATCACAGCATCTCACAAGCCACCACAATACAACAAACTGACAGACAAGTGGTGGAATTAATACGTTTGTTGCTGTTTTTAAGTGCAGTTGAGTCAATTCTGACCCATAGCAACCCTGTATTAGGTTTCCGAGGAGCAGCTGGTAAGCTTGAACCGCCAACCTTACAGTTCAAACGGCTTTGCAGTCCAGCACATTAACCCACAGCGCCTCACCAGGACTCCCCTAACTATGTTTAGTAAGTATTGAATAATACGTTTAAGCATGTAGTGTCCCAGGAGGCAGAGGCTGGCTTGGAGCACACAGATGGGCTTGGAAGGGCCCAAACCGGGTCCCCATCCTTCCCACCAGGCTGCATGCTAGACTTCACTGCACAGACTCACCTGCAGCACAGGTGGAAGACCCTCTCTGGCCTTCCTTCAGACTCTGATTTTACATGGACAATTTCACACACGGCATTTGCTTCTGCATCTATAAATTAAGGCAAAAACAAGTCAGAGCAGGTATGAAAAGAATTTGTTTGCATTATGACCCAAGCATACTCGATGCTTCACTTGAAGATGAAACCAATGGAACCTAACTGTAATCCTGGGATCCCGTAACTACAAGCTTAGTGGGCGGGAGGATCAAGAACACTTGGGACATTTCCAGTTGCTAAAATCTCCTAGATGGTCTCAAAGGACAACCATTTCATCATGTGATTGAAGAACTGACCCATTCAGCCACTTAATCAGTTTGGCTGAATTGTTTCAATTAACTGGTTAGGATTTCTGGCAACGGTTGGACTAGACAGAGACCATGGCTTCCATATAGATTTCATCAGGACAGTGGGGCAAAGATGCTAGTCTGTAGGGTGCAACCCTGAGCACCCAACACAAGTGTCCTTCCTTTGCCTGCCCTGGCCACCTAATGGGTGGCCCTCTCATTCCATTCCCAAAATAGCAAGCCAAGAAGGCGAGGAACACATAAATTCCTAGGCCTTATAAAACCTAGAAACTGTTTTATTTCAAGTTATGAATACAGTGTTTGTGAAAGGAACAATTCATTACAGATATCTGTAACGCCCACCGTGGGGCCTCAATCCTTCCTAGTGGTTCGGAACTCTGGTCACAAACCCTCATTGTGACCATAGTATTTAACCCCAACTAAGGTCTATTTAAGAAAGTTTCATATGATTTCCAAAACCAAGATACAAATCTAGAAATTCCACTTTCTGATTCTCAAACTCAGAAAGAGACTTATTGGCAGGTCCATCAAAATAAGCTTTTATCTTGATGGTTTTAAACTGGATTTAAATGAAAAATAAAGGGGAGGATGGAATGTCACAGCACAAAGACAGCTTTGTTTTAAAAATGGAAAGTCTTTATATACATTTAGTCTTCAACATGGCAAAAATTCCTCGCTGAGAAATTTGCAGTTCTATTATAGACATTGTTTTCTTGTTTGGGTAATTCACAAACCAAGATTGCAAAGTAAGAGCATGCTTGTAGTGAGACTCAAAAATGCTATTATAACTGTCTCTAGTCTGATAACATATAGAGTCCTGCAAATTCACACGTGAGTCAATTTTGCAAATCAAATCATAACTAAAAAGGCATACAGGGATGTCACAGTGGTGGCAGCTTAGAAAGAAACGTTTTCCAACCTCTTAAAAGCAAATAATCTACAAGTCTGCATTTGTGCAGCTCAGTTTTCCTACTGCAACTTGAACCACCAAAGCATTAACTGCTGTGAAGGAAAAAGCATCTAATTTAATACTAGTGAGTAACTGAAGGCTTCCAAGTATTGCAAGAACATTCTCTTCATGACACTGCTGACTAGGGTGAGCTAGTCTTATGAGAATCAGAACCAGTTTTATTACTGAGGGAGGGTGACAAGTGGAAATAAGGATGGGGAAGCAGCACAAATCAGGTACTTATTTATAACGTAATGCTCATGTTAGATCCCAGAACCATGAGACCCCGGAACCTCTCTTTACTACCTGAAAGGTACACCTGGTGTCCAAATGGGATAAGGAATTGGTGCAGCCAAGGGTTTCCATTTAACTCCCCAGAGTATGTTCCCCAGAAAGAAACTGCCGATTCCTCCTCTTAGAACTTAGCTTCAGATGCATCTGGATGGGGCCTCGGAGTCACAGAAATGCAGTAAAACCTGCAAACACTGGAACCTGTGACAGGCAGAGACCTTCCAGACAAGGAAAACTAAAAAGATTTTCCTCTAAAACGAGTCAACAGAGAAGTGTTGAGTGTGAGTCCTGTCAAGGTAGAAAACTTGCAAGACTCAAAAAAACAAGGAGTCCTATTGATTCCAGCTCTTACAGGTTCACTGTATTGCTTTCTTAGTTAATACTGTCTGTGCTGAAGTTTACTTCTCTTCTCCTGAACTCGCATTTTATCGAGTAAATTTGTCACTATTCAACCATTTCACTACTATCTGATCATAGAACTGACATGTCAAAAGCCTTCTCACTAATACCAAAGTAAAATCTTGGCAACAGTTCAGAGCAGAAAGATAAAATGCTTATTCAAGGGTGTTTCTGTGAGCATGGTACTTTTTTCTGGTCTCCCAGTTAAAGGCAAGTGAGCTTTATCTTGGCTGCATGGATATGTTCCACAACTGGAAGACATGTTCCTACTCAAATATAAGTCATTGAAACAACATGTTGTTGTTGTTAAGTGCCGTCAGGTCAGTTCTGACCCATATCAACCCTGTATAGGATTTCCAAGGAGCAGCTGGTGAGCTTGAACTGCTGACCTTTGCAGTCTGGTGCATTAACCCAGCGCACCATACCAGGAGTGCTCATATATATATCTCAGAACTAGAATCCTTGAACAAATCTGCAGACATTACAACCATCTACTTGTTCACTCATTTTCACTCATTCAAATAGTTAATAAATAGCTAGGTAAATAAAAGGGAATAGAAAGCTCAAGGGAAACAAAGTTTTAAGCATAGAAAATAAAGGATGGGAAGGTGGCTGGTTAGACCAAGCGTCTGGATTCATACGCACAGCAGAAATATATACCCAGCACATGTCAGGGTTTACCTGCACTTGCCAAAGCTCGAACCTGCAGAGCCTCAGTAGGGATCATGTGCCGAAATCGGAAGGGGTCCCAGTCCTCATAAATGGAAAGCCTGTGAGATCCTACCTGCAGGAGAGAAGAAATCAGCGGTATAAGAATAACCTGTTCTACTTCCGGATGGCTAACTTTCACCCTGGAGCCCCAGTGCTTGCCCAAAGGAATTCTACCAGTATGCTCCTTGATCCAGCATAAGTGCTCTCAGGTAATCAATATGCCGAGGGTGTACAAGTGTGCTAACCAATATAGCTAAGAGAAAGGAACAGGATAGAGGAGAAAATAGATCCAACACAAGAATGGGGAAAGGAGAAAATAGTGTCAGGATATGGACTATAGTAGACCCCAGAGCTTATTCACTGCCATGCTCCAAATGAGCCTGCCTGAAAGAAGGCAGGAGGGGGAGGGTCATCAGCCACGAAGAAAAGAAAGGAGATTATAAAAGGGTGCATGTCTGACTAAGGGGAAGCATTTTAAACAGACTAAGAATGGGAGATACTTCAAAGTATGAGGTGAAACAAGAAGTCTTACAAGTTTCTTCTTCTGCTTGGAGCCATCTTTATACACAAGGACCACGGCAGTTTTAAAGACTGGAAACAATACAAAATAAGGCAGTTAGATGCTCGGGGTTTCCCCCTCACTTCAATGGCTTGCGGAAATCAACACTACAGTTATGAAGACAGCAGCAGGATTCCAGTTAACTGACTCCCACTAGACCTTCCATTCACTCATCACACCTGTGAAAACCAGAACTCTTTTGAGGCAACATTTTCCAAGTTTAAAATAACACAGAGTCTACAGCAAGTGGAAATATCACCAGCCCCTGAAAATTCTGGTCTGAATCGTGTTTCCAATCAAAAAAAAAAAAAAAAAAACCAACAAACATAAATTGCAATCTTGACCTCCTGGATGTATTTCTGTTTGGACATAGTCTTCATTATTATGTCAGTGAGGTCTGTCTGTGTTGTGTGTGTCTAAATCCAACAACTCCTTAGTTATTAAAGAGCAGACACTTTCACATACTGGGGAAAAGAGAGGCCGTGGAAGATTGTCTGCAAGTCAAAGAACCACGTAATACCCAGGTTCCCAACAAGGAAGAAATCTATACAGCCAAGACGCTGATCTGGACTTTGATCCCCGCTCCTGAACTGTGAGAAAACTAATTTCTGTTCCTGAAAGCCCCCCCCCCCCATATGCGGTATTTGTGTTACAACAGCACCAGATAACGAAGGCAGTGCCATTTCAAAGTTCAAAGCTTCAGCTGATAAAATCCAGAAAATCTAGTTGAGTAACTAGAGAAATAATAAAATAATAAAGGTACATTTATGCAAACTAAGCTAATAGCTTTCTCTCTCTTTCTCACTCACACACACACACACACACACACACACACATTTGTTCATAGTTCAGGAAATACAACTCCATCTTTTTGACCTGAGAAAATCTTAGTTTTGGACATAAATGCAATACCACTTCCTCCAAACAGATTGAATCACAGTATAAGCTCCCTAAGAGCAGGGAATATGTCATGTTATTATAGGGGGAAGTGGGGAACTATTCCTTAAAGAAAGCCAAATGTGTAACTCTCAATGATTTCAGCTCCTCTTCTGGTGGGGGAGAAAATGGCTCATCCTTGGTTCTAGATCTCAGGCTCTCTGTCATCCTTCACACTCTGACACCCAGGCAAAGCCAGGGGCCAGTCATGTGGCAGGTGGGTACACAGAGTCTGGGTGTACCAGACCCCAAATCACAGAGGAAAAGAACATTCTGGGAATTCTCAGGATGGCTGCCCAGCTGCCAGGGCCCTCTAGAAACTAAACCAAAGCACAGAAATCCTATGTAAAAAGTAAAAACCTGTCAGAGACTGTGGCTTAGCTCCTGTGTGTGGCTATAACAAAAATACCACATGTGGATGGCTTCAGCCGATTGATTCCCTCACAGTTTAGGAAGCTAGAAGTCCAAATTCAGGAGGCCACTTTTAGAGGAAGACTGTGGGCTCTGGGAGAAGGTCTATTTCTTGGCTTTTTGGTGTTCTTCAGGTGACTTTGCATCTCTCTTCCCTCATCTCTGCTTCTAGTTTGGGTTTAATCTCCTTTGCATCTCAAAAGGCACCCTACATTAATCCTGTCTCTTACATGATAAAGACAACCCAGTCCTAAATGGAATTACAACTACAAGGCATACAGATTTGGATTTATAACATGTATTTGGGAGGGATAAATTCAATCCGCAACCCACCATACTGCCAGTGCTCCTTATCCAAAACACAAGAGAAATGCAAACAATTTTCCACTAAAATGAGCCATAAAAAAGTGTCAAAGGTGGAAAACTTGCAAGACCCAGAAAAATAATGCAGTCCTATTGATTTCAGCTAGCACCAGTTTGCTTGCATCTGTTTCATCTTCTGTCCTAGTCTGGAGTAGCCCGTCTTCCTTCTGTTGCCCTCTCCACGCAGGAAAACAAGTCTTGAAAGGCAAAGAACCAACTCCAGCTACTGGGTCTGCACTTTGCAGCCATTCACCTGCATGCCTCAGCATCTGACCCCTCAAGGTTTCCAGAGGATTGATGATGGTTCCCTTCCCTAAGGGTCACACTGGCTGAAGACATCACACCAGCTCTGCATGGATGCCTTTCCCTTCCAATGCCTTTAGAAATAGCTGGGGCCAGGGCAGCTAGGCCCCTTAAAAGTGGGTAAGTCTGCCCCTGGTGATGTGAACCTAACCTCACAAGACATGTGTCATCACTGGAACACACTTCAATGGTGCCGTTGTTATAGTTCTGTGAAAGCTAACTGGGCTGCCTCAGTTTACCTCCAGTTTGCCTCTGCCTGCCTCTCAGGTTTGTGGTACCTGGAGCAAGTCAGTCTTTCACTTAAGCTGCCCGATTCGCAAGTGTGTGTGATCTGTTGAATGTAAAACTGATGGTCTTTTCTGTGAACCTTCACCCAATTCACTAATAAAAAGTTAAACAAATCAGTACACAAAATGAACTACTGGATTGTCCCTTATCCCTCTGGGCTGTTCTTATGAAATTAGCTTTATGGTGTTTCCCAATAATCCTTTGTTGTTGTTGTTGTTGAGTGCCGTCGAGTCAGTTCCGACCCATAGCGACCCTGTACAGGGTTTCCGAGGGTGTAAATCCTTACAGGAGTAGAAAGCCTCATCTTTCTCCCGCGGAGCAGCTGGTAGTTTCGAACCACTGACCTTAAGGTTCGCAGCCCAATTCGTAACCACTACACTAATAATCCTTTAGGGGTGGCTTTTATTTCTAAACTTCCTGGCTACCTTTGCCAGTCTACAGCGTAGGCAAACTCTTCCTCCTTTCCTCTCACCTTCACCACTTCCTACCCTCCTCTCTCTTTTCCTAGGCGATGATCATCAAAATTCAGTCCACAGTGGACAACATCAACATGCAAGTTTGGCAGCAAATCAACTTCAGTTTCAGAAAAACACTGCACAATTTGTTGAGATCAAAGGTTTAAACCCAAACAAAAGACAACCACCAGTTACCACAAAAGCTGCCTGTTTCTCTGAGCAAGTCTTCCTGATTTCAAAAGATCCCAAAGGATCGGGTAGTCGGGCCTTTCTGTGCTTGAAATCACATCCAAACGTCTCCATATGTCACTTTTGTTGTTGCAGTTGTTCAGTGTCGTCAAATAGGTTTGCTAACAGAGCGACCCTGTTTAGCGTTTCCGAGTGACAACTGGTGGGCTTGAACTGCTGACCTTGTGGTTAGCAGTCTAGTTTATTCTACAGCGCCATCCTAGAATTCCACTGGGAATCTATAAACAAGCTTATTACGATGTGTGTCCTTGCTCATAATCCTGATTTTAAGTCTCCTTATGATTCCTCTGGAGTCCTGGTGTGGAATTGGAGGATAAGCACCAGACTGCTAACCGCAAAACTGGTGATTCAAACCCAGCAGCTGCTCCTTGGAAATCCTGTACTGGGTCTATTTGACTTGGAACTAACTCAACAGCACTTAATAACCACAACAAGCAGTGACGACTCTGGAGAGGATTCTGAATCTTGATATACTTGGTTCCTAACAGCCAGCCTTTGCAGTTTCCATCTTGTTAACTAGAGCCCCTACAGAGTCTCCTCTCACTGTCGTGTACTGGGGTTTCGGTGTGCAGCCTCCATTTACAACCAGGACAGGTGTCATGGGCTCACTTTCCCTCAAGTCACATATCCTGCACACTTCCTTTCCTCTTGGTAACAGCCCATGAAGCAGGAAACAGAGAAACGAGGAGAAAAAAACGACACACACGCCATCTGAGCCTGCAGGGCACTTGGCACCTTCAGCCCCAAACCTCCTAACAGGCACTTTCCTGAATCCTGTATACCACAAGTTGCCAAACTATAGCCTGCTGACCGAATCCAATCTGCCACCTATTTCATATAGCTCACCACCACAGTCCTGCTCATTGCTTTCCACACAGTCGAGGGCAGCCTCTGGCTCTTTGTGCGGCCCCTCGGATCACAAAGTTCAGAATATTTACTATGCAGGTCCTTTATAGAAAAAGCGTTTCAACCTCTACTCTCGGCTATGCAAATGACTTATTCTAAAGCTGCTTATTTCTAACTGTACGAAATCTGAACATTTCAGGGGCTGAGCCGTGAAACATTTATATGTTGAACTCTGGAACTGCTTGCTCGTCTTTAGTTCAGCATTAAAAATAGACTTGGGTCATTTCATCATTTATTTCCTACGTCCCACAAGTGAACCACCAAGAAGCTGCAAATGAAAAAGTCACAAATATAAACAACACCCCCATAAAAACTACCAACATGTTAAAATACCCCAGTACTCCATTACATCGCATTTTTAGTCTCATGCTTTCCTGCCCACTTTCTTAAGGAGCCCTAGTGATTCAGTGGGCTAAGTACTGCCCTGCTAACCACAAGGCTGATGGTTTGAACCTACCAGCTGCTCTCCAATAGAGAAAGATGAGGCTGCCTACAGCATTGGAAACCCTATGGGGTGATTCTATTCTTCCCTTAAGGTTGCGATGAGTCGGAATCGACTCCATGGCAGTAGGGTGGGGTTTTATGGTTTATGCTTCTTGGTTATTTTGTAATGAAATGACATCAACAGCGACAAGCAGTAGTTCCTTGAAATGTGAAGATATCATTAGATTTCTCCATGAAAGCTAAGTGAGCTAAAAAAGAATCCAACACATTTTTGCATTAAACTCACTGATTTCAGTATCACTCGATAACACTTTATTTAGGAATTCTTTGTTCTCAACTATGAAGGATAAAAGTACTCAGATTAAAAAGCAGACTTCTGATTACTAACCAAAGAGTTGGCAGTCCGAACCCACAAGCCTCTGCTTAGGAGAAAGATGTGGTAGGCTGCTCCTGTAAAGATTACAGTCTTAGAAACTCTATGACATCATTCTACTCTGGCATATATGGTCACTGAGTCAGAAATGAACTCTACATAAATCAGAAATGGGTTAAGCAAACCCCCCAAAATCCAGAAAATTAAAGTATGTAAGAGATGAAAAGTACTGCAGACTTCCTTCAAGCTCTGCATAGATTGAATTATGTCTCCCCAAAATATATGTTGGAGTCCTGATGTGGCGCTGTAGGGTAAACACTGGATTGGTAACCCCAAAGACGGCAGTTCAAACCTACCAGCCACTCCTCGAAAACCCTACACAGGGTCCCTGTGAGTTGGTATTGACTCCACAGCACTTAATAACAAGAGCAACAACAACATGATTCTCAGTGGTCTGACAGTTATATAATAATGTAATGTGACCCTTATGTGATGATCCTTCATGACGTGATCTGATATGAGAAACCAGGAAGAGGATTAAAGGTGAGATGCAACACCCTTACTCCTACCTCAGCCCTAACCTAAGTGGACTTTCCCTGGGATATGGAGAGAGAAGTGAGCAGAGATGACAGGGACCTGCCACCACCAAGAAAGAAGATCCAGTAGTGAAGCGCATCCTTTGGACCTGAGCTCCCTATACTGTGAAGCATCGAGATCCAGGGAAAGACTGATGTCAAGACACATGTGGGTCTCCAAAGAATGCTGGGCCTATGTGTGCTGAAAGGAATCACACCTTTGACCTCCTAAACTGTGAGAGAATAAATTTCCTTGTGAAAACCGTCCACTTACGGTAGGCCCGTTATAGCAGTACGAAGCAGAACTAAGACACGTTCCTAACCCATCAGTCTTCTAGAGGGGGTGGTCAAGGGAAACATAAACACAGAACATAGTCGGGACTGGTGATGGTTTTAGACTCAGGAACACCACCACAATGTGGCAACACAAGCATTCACACTGCAGCAAAAGCCACCTTTCCTGGATTCGGCACAATTCCTGATATGTTAGTCCTAAATTTTCCTCTCTCAAGAAAGATATTGCAGACATAGTCACATGAGGTTTCTAATTACAGCAATATCATACATCTAAACTGGCTTATTAAAAAATCAATCACTGCAACATCTCTACTTTCACTATTGTTAGTAACAAGCTGACTGAGATGCAACTCATAACCAATAGTGGCACCCCTGTGTTGTCAAAACAACTCAGCTGAGAACCTGTGTTCTAAATCATGGCATGTTACATATAACAACATACACAATGAAGAACCTCAGAAAGAGACGCAGTGGTGTCCTGATTGTTCAGTTTATTTTTCCTTGACTAGTTATTATCAACCCATTATTTTGAAATGATACTCAAAGCAACAGCAGTTTAAAAAAAAAAAAAAAAAAAATCCTTCTCTGTATGTTTATACCTGGAAGAGACTTGGGCACATCCCTGTCCTTCCCCACCACCCACATAGCAGGTTTGTCCTGTTATCTAGATTTAATTAGAAGGTTTTAATTTAATATTTGTGACAGTAGCAGGAAGACCACTTCAGATAATGTGATTAACTTTATTTTGGAATCAATAATGTCTTGGGGAAAATATGTCATTATTTTGAAAAATTAGTCATTTTACCTCTCCTCAAAACCCTTCACTGCTACATACCAAATGCTGCCAGCTCCGGCTCCTTTTTCCACTTTCCCAGCGAGGCTGGCGGGTTCAGCCAGATGACAGTGGTATGCAGAAGCAGGTCCCCCATGCTCAGATCTGCAACCTGAAAACCAGGGAAACAGAAGAATTACTGGGAAGTGCTTTAAATTGTCAGGATGTTTTAAAATTCAACATCCTGGTGTCAATTCTCTTCATAAAAATATGATCTCTAAAACATGTGGCTTTTTAAAATTAAATCCTGTGTCTGTCTACCTGAACCTCAAAAATAAAGAGCCAAAAAGAGTACAAATTGGGGCTCTGAAATTTACACATAGTATATCTGTGAAGGAGTCCCGCTGTGGCACTGTAGGATAACTACTGGATTGCAATCCACAAGATAAGCAGTTCAAATCCACCAATCGTTCCTTGGGAACCCTATACAGGGTGGCTATGAGTCAGAACCAACTGGATGGCACAGAACAACAACAATGTATCAGTGAAAACTGAGCTACAGAATTGGAGACATTTCATGTTAAGATGGAGACTGTGGCCCAAGGAGACACAAATGGTTACCAATGACAAAGATCTGCCCAGAAAACTGCAGACATTTCTATCTGTGAGTTACAACTCCGACAACCCAGGGTCTTCTGAGAAACAGTAGACTCTATTCTTTCTTCTTTTAAAATTTTTAAAAAGATTTTGTTTCACTCTGAAGGAAGCAGCATCTGAATGAGGAGTTTTAAGTGTCCTCTTTATAACTGTGTGCAATATGAGCTTGGGCACCTTCAGAGACCATGAGGTCCAAGTCACCTACACCCCGGTGGTCCAGTGCTAAACAGATGCATGCTCTTGTCCTTTTAGAGTCATGCAGACAGGATGGCTCCAGAGATTCTTGGGGAATTCCAGAGTTTGTTCTTCACAACCCTGTCTGCCTTTCTCTATGCATTCCACCGACCCATTTACTAGTTGATGTTGAGTAGAATCAAACTCATGGTAACCCCAATGTGTTTGAGAGTACAGTTCTGCTCCATAGCGTTCTCAGAGGCTGGGGCTTTGTAAGTAGATCACCAGACATTTTATCGGAAGCACCTCTGGGTGGACACAAACCTCCAACTTTTCGGTTAGCAGCTGAGCACATTAACCATTTGTATTTGGACTCCTGGTCTACTTGCAAACCTGTAAGTATATCCCAAGCTTCCCCTCACTGTAGGGACACTCCCAATAGCTTAATAATAGGAAAATCAATCACCTAATCTCTAACCTGGTCGGAGGATTCAGACATCACAACAATCAGAATCCAAAGCCCATCCCATTTGTAATCACCCCCAATTACCAGGATGTTCTCCCTCCACTTTGCCTCCCTGTGAGGCCGATCCACACACCTCTGTCTCACCTTCTACTCCCTGAGTCCACAGAAATCAACCCCAATTCTCTTTTTCTAGGGGAAGCATTTCAAGTGTTTGAAAACTTGAAGCTGAACATCTCAAGGACAAACAAGTCTAGTTGCTGTTTCTGACCTGACTGGGTTTCTACATACAGTAGCAACCTAGCAACCTAACAGCAAACAGTGCAGCTTCTCACGGCTGCTCTGAAGCCACCTGAAAGAGGACAGAGCTGGCAAGGTGGTTCCATCAGAGCAGTTACAGTGGTGTTCTTGTCCTTAACTGGGATTATGGTAACACTTTTTATTGACCTATATTATCAGAAATGAGCCCCAATGGTTGGTTTCTAACCAAAACATTGGTAGTGTGAACCCACCAGACTGAAAACGATCAATACCAGCCTGTATCAGTTCACTGATATTCTAGGCTATCAAAATGCATTCCATTTCATTTTTGACAACTTCCAATTATCCTAGATTCATACTTCATACATTCCACGTTCCATTAGATGTCTACAATGATTTCTCCTCATTTTGAGATGTTCCCCATCAGCAAACGAAGGGGCATGGCCGTATGATTTGGACCCTGGACTTGGCAGAACACAGAGTAGTGAGGTGTGTCTTCTCACCAGTTTACATATTGCCATCATGAGTGGGCTCTGACTCACGAGGACCCTGTCTATGCATGTCAGTGTAGAACTATTGCTCCATAGGATCTCCAATGGCATTAACAGTTTGCACTACCCAGACTAGCACAGACTGTACCCATTCCTCAGGACCCTTTCTCTTCTAGGTTATTTTTGAAGAACTGAAATCACCCCATCCTTTCCAATTTAAAGACCATTCTCCTCAACTAACAAGAAAGAGATTCTTTTTCCACCTTTTCCTGAGCAATTCACTGCCTTTGATTATTATACCTCTGGCCCCATTCAGGGCCTATTTTCTTTCTTATCCTCTTAAAACATATTCTTGCATTGGTCTCTTTAGCATCTTTTCCAAGTCTTGATAATTTTCTTCAGACCTTCCGATACTGATGCAGCATTTTTGTACCCTTTAATATTGGTACTTGAACAAGTATCCGTCTTTTGTACATTTCCTTTTACAAGCTTAGCTCATGGGAGAACACTCTGTACTGCACTCTAACTCTTTGTTACATGCTGGGAAGATTTCTTACTTGATTGTCAGAATTTGGTTTTAGGGGAACTTTCATTTCACTCAAGCCATATTCCCTTTTATAGTCTCTGCCTTTTGAATCACACTCATCTTTTTTTTCTATATTCTTTGCAATCTACTGCCCACAATACCTTCCAGTCTCTAGCATGGTCACTTGCTCCTAAAATCATTAAAATCTAAAAGTTAATACACCATGTATATGAAAATGTTTGTTTGTTTGTTTGTTTGTTTGTTTTGGGGGGGGGGTTCCCAGTAAAATCCACTTTTGTCAGAGAGTGTCGTCCATAAATTCCACCCCCAGTTATTAACTGCACTCAGCATCAAGTAGTTTTGAATTGTGACTATAAACGCTGTATGTTAGTGTTATCTTAGGTTTTATTAGGAGTCCTGGTATGGCGCCATAGGTTAAACACTGGACTATAAACCGCAAGGTCAGTGGTTCATACCCAACAGTTGCTCCTTGGAAACCCTAATACTGGGTTCTTTATGAGTCAAAACTGACTCGACGGCACTTAACAACAATAACAATGTGTTATTTGGTATGTTTTGGTAGGTTATTTTGGGGGGCTTGGAGTGCTAAAAAGTGTTTCCTGTATTAATTAATGGCAACTACTTTTTTGTGTATTAAAGATTTCCTAGAACACCCTACTTTGAGATAGTGGGAAAAAGCTGTAACTGGTACTGTCGCCTAGTCGATTCTGACTCGTATCGACCCTGTCTGACAGGATAGGACATCTCCCATGTGGATTCAAGACTGTAATCTTTACAGAAGCACACTGCCTCATGTTTGCCCATGGAGCAGCTGGTGGGTTGAAATGACTGACCTTTTAGTTAGTAGCTCAGCACAGAGCCAGTGTGCCACCAAGACTCCTTCTAGGTAACTGACAGACAAGTCAATTCTCTCATTGGCTTCCTCCTCTGCAATGGGAAAACGAGTCTCCCTCCTTTACAATTGATCTCACCATTCCTTTACCAAACATAAATCAGTGCTGTTTTCACTTTTCGTTTGAATATTTGCCTGGTCTCTTCATACATACCATCTGAGTAAAAGAATTTTTTTTTTTTACTAAGTGTTCATTATGACTACCTCTGTATGAGAGCCATGATTTTGCCTTTTCCTGAAAACTATCTTTTTCACAGTTAAGAAACATGTTTTCTATCATGTTGTTGTTAGGCACCATCGAGTTGGTATCCACTCACAGTGGTCCTATGCACAACAGAACAAAACACTGCCTGGGCCTGCACCAACCTCACAATCATTGCTACATTTGAGCCCATTGCTGCTGCCACTGTGCCAATCCATGTCAGTGGGGGTCTTCCTCTTTTTCTACAACCCTCCTCTTTACCAAACATGATATCCTTCTCCAGAGACTAGTCCCTCCTGATAATATCTCCAAAGTATGAGAGACAAAGTCTTACTGTTCTGGCTTCCAAGGAGCATTCTGGCTGTATTTCTTACAACACAGATCTGTTTGATTTTTTGGCAGTCCAACACCACAACTCAAATACATCAATTCCTCTACAGTCTTCCTTATTCACTGTCCAACTATCATATGCATGTGAAGCTACTGAAATTACCATGGGTTGGGTCAGGTGCACCTTAGTCCTCAAGCTGACATCTTTGCTCTTCAACACTTTACAGAGATCTTGTGCAAACACCTATTTGCTTAATTTGAGGATTAAGGTGTGCCAGATCCAAGCCATGGTATGTTTCATTGTGGATGTCAAAATAAGCCTGGATAATAACCCGTTATACCTCTGAAGATGAGGCTGTTTTCTTTCATGTAGACTAAACAGCCACATCCTATCCACCCCTTTGCCTCTAACCATCCTTCTGGCCACATACAGCAATAGTGTTTTTCCGTCCTTCTCTAGACTTTTTATTTTTTTAATGTGGAAATGAGTACAAACTTCTGATCTAATTGGAGTGTATGTATGGCGGCATTAATGAACATTATTATGTATGAATTCCCTCTGACTCATCTCCACATTTTCGTTTATGTAAGCCCTTCTCAGTGGCTCAGACTCATAGTTCTTTCTCACTGTTTCTGTCCTGTTACTGTCTCTTTTAAGTACATGTTTTGGTGGGCTTAAAATTCAAATTATGGTAAAAGAAGTTTATTCTCACACTTACAGAGAACAAAACCTCCAGGTGACGTGGTAAGCATCAGAAACACATCTGCTATATAAGAAAATTCATGTCTTAGCCTTGACTATGTGATAAAAGATCCACCAACAAACATTATTTCCATAACTATTTTATTTACTAATAACAAGTCAAATTTAGTAAGTACAACTGTGAACCACAAGGCCGGTGGTGCCAACCCACCAGCTGCTCCTCGGAAACCCTACATAGGGTCTCTGTGAGTTAGAATCCATTTGACGGCACTTAACAACAACATGTTAAAAACCAAACCAAATGCGGCTTTCCAGAGAGGTACCCCAAGAAGAAGACAGGCCCTTACCTCTTTTTTCTCACCCGTCTGTTCAGCAATTAGCTGGTCGAACACGGCACCAAATTCTTCATGGATTTTCTGCATTTCATTGATATGACTTGCAACCTTGTTCATGGTCTTGATGGCCACTAGAAGGAAATGGAGGGTGAATGAGGAGGTTACTGAAAACTTTCAGGGAGGCGAAGGGAGGCACCTTCGTGCAGCCCCAAGCTCACCATCCAGATGGTAGTGTTCCTCGCTCTCTGCGTCCGTCAGGGCAAACAGTTCCTTCAGCAGGAGCGGGTACTTGAGGATCCTCTGGATGGGCTTGATGAGGTAAGACTCCAGTGTGGACGAATGCTGTTGCCTTGGGTTCTGGGCATCCAGGAATGCCTTGAAAGCCGTGTCTGTCTTAGCTGAAACCATTTAAATACAGGGTGTCAGAGGGGAACGCCCAAATGAGTCCCTTCTCTCAGTTTTACTCACTTTTCCCAACATGCCTCTTTATAGGACTGACAGAGAATGGTCTGCAGGGGCTAATGGGGATGTTCAGAGGCACAGATGGAAGGGTCTGTCAGTCAGATTTATTTGTTGACTTGTTTATGTGTTCGTGCTGAGTGAAAGATAACAGAGTTTATAAATGCTACAACCTGGCTTTTTCAGGGACTGCTGTTCATACTCCTCAACCTGGTCTTCCTTCTCTTTCAGTTTTCACTGCCAGCAGAACTACTTTAATGGGGACAATGGTGGTTCTGGGGTGGAATTCGTGCCGTCCATGCAAAAGACCCAAGTTTAATTTCTGCCTGGTACTCCTCATGAATAGCCACCACTCCTCTGTCACTGGAGGCTTTCCTGTTGCTATGATACTGAACAGATTTCCACCAAGTATCCAGACTAAGACAGACTAGGAAGAAAGGCCTGGTGATCTACTTTGGAAAATCAGCCAATGAAACCCTATGGATCACAAGGGTTTGATCTACAAATGATCTTGGGGATAGTGCAGGACTGGGCAGCACTTCCTCTGGGGGTCATCTCAATGGCAGTTAATAACAACAGAACCTCCTTGGAGAAAAGGCAGGAAAAAAAGAACCAATATAGAAGGAACCGCACATAGCTCAGGTAAGTGGAAAGAGGCTGGATCTCCCATTGTGAGTTCCTTTTATTATCTAGTCTCCTTAATTCAGGTCGACCGGTTATTAGCATCCGTGGGGGAGGGCCTGCTGGCCAGGACTGCCAAGTCATCACAGATAGAAACTTATATATGACCTCATGCAACCTGGGCATGCTATCATCTCTGTCGCTGTTCAGCAGAAAAGCAGCCCTGAGCAGTTACAGGTCCCCCAAAAAGCACAGAGATGTCTGCCAGTGGACAGATACGAAGACATGACTAAGGATGGATGCTACAGGAGGGAGAAGAGTGATGTTGAAAAGTTAGGAGGGAAGGACAGCATATCAAAGTGCCTTATCAGTGGCATGCATTACAAAGCAGCAAGAACAGTAGCTGATACAAATCTCCATCCTCCCCTGGTGAGACAGCCAAGGCCAGATGTGATAATAAGGTAGCATCCTGACACTAGGAAATGACTCATCTCACAATCTTTATTCAATTATGGAAAATCGTCATGGGGGAAAGACTTCATTAAGGACCACAATCTTTTTGACCTTTTGAGATCCCATTAAACTGTCAAGGCCCATGGATGTAAACTGAAAGGCTGGAGGTTCAAGTCCAACCCAGAGGTGCCCCAGAAGAAATGCCTGGTGATCTGTTTCTGAAAAATGAGTCCTGGAAAACTCCATGTAGCACAGTTTTACTCTGGAATACACAGAATCACCGTAAGGCAGACTCAGCGCTACAGCAAATGGTATTTTCTAAAGAAGAATCGCACTCCAAGGGTTCAGCATCAGAGCTCCCTGAAGAGAAAGGAGGTCTGGAGTAAGGTGACCAATAGACCTACACTCCAAGGAAGCTAGGCCTGACCCATAGGTGGTGCATGGGGAAGCTATGGCTTCTATGAGGCATCCCAAGTATGGATCCATATATCTAGAAGGAACCTAGAGATCGCCCCCAAAACCTCAGGTGCAAGACTATGGCTATGGGTGTGTGGTTCACAATACCTTGTTGGGACAAGAGCACCAATCCTGTCCCACCTAGCTATGCACCAGGGAAGAGTCGTACATAGGTCTTCGGTTGTTCTCCAAGGGTTCACTACATTCTCTTGCACATTTGCCAATTAGGAGAAATTGGGTCATACCTACTGTTGAGAGATACTCTGGAAACAGCCTATAATACTTTACAGGTGCAAATAATAATACTATTGAATTAAGAAACTCTACTGGGGAAGACTTTAATCAAATTGAAAGGAAGAAAATAACACAAATTGCTCTATAATTTATCATTTCACTATAAAGTAAAGTGCTCTTGTTAATAATAATCGTTGTTAAGTGCTGTAGAGTCAGTTCTGACTCATAGCGACCCTGTATAGGGTTTCCAAAGAGCAGCTGGTAGGTTTGAACTGCCAACCTTGTGGTTCAGAGTCCAGCGCTGATCCTACAGTGCCACACCAGGAGTCCCTAATAACAATTAGCATCCAATTAAAGTACTTTAAAAAAAACTTTTGAAAACTGCAGTGTATGTGAAACTCTGGTCTATGTCAGACAAAATGACAAGGAAATTCCCAAGTCCCCTTTACATTGGTTGTCCCCTTTACAACTAGAACTCTGTGTCATTGACAATTACCAGCATTCAGTCTGTCACGAGCTGAAGCGGGCCCTTTGGCTATCCAACACCTGCACTGCACTACCATTTCCTTCCAGTTGCTCTGAAGTCCACTTTGACTCATGGTGGCCCCATGTGTGTCCACATACAACTCTGCTCCATAGGGTGGTCGAGGGCTGATTTTTCAGAAGTAGATCACTGAGGCTTTCTTCCTTGGCTTCTCAGGCTGAACCTTTCCGTTACCAACAGAGTGCATTAACCCAAGGACTCTAATACGAGGGGACCTCAAAACGTTCATGGAAAAAACTTCATTTTCCTGTGAACTTTGTAAAATACCCTATTTCCTACCAAAAACTTAAACCAAACCCACTGTCATCATGTCAATTCCAAGCCATAGTGACCCTATAAATGACAGACAGGAAGTCACCAAGGAGGTTCCAAGGCTGTAATCTTCAGAAGTAGACGGCTACATCTGTCTTTTACAATGGTATCATAGCCACCACCGTTACTAATTATTCATGAAATTTTCTTTCGTGGCAATTATATTTTGCACAGGGAAGAGTCATGAGTAGCATCTAATCACTTAACCAGAGTCCCACCAAATAAAACCAGAACCACACCTATTGCGATCAAGTCAGTTCTGACTCATTAGAAACCCTACAGAGGGTCAAAGACTATGAATCTTTGTTGTTGTCAAGTTGGTTCTGATTCAGCGACCCAATATAGGGTTTTCAAGGGCAGCTGGAAACTGGTGTATTTGAACTGGTGTATTTGAACCAATCTTGTGGTTCTCAGTCTGAGCAGAAAGGCTCATCTTTGTCCCATGAAGTGGCTGGTGAGTTTGAACTGCCATCCTTGTAGATAACAGTTCCAACACATAACCTACAGCATCGCCAGGACTCCTTAATTATTTCCTACCATGGATTTAAAATAAACTCAAGCCAGTTCTCCTCGGCATACAATGAGAACACACAATTTGGTAAACTATTTACATGTTCGGGGACTTGATCAGCAGCTCCTTATATGGCAGCCACAGTGAGGTATTAAGGAGAAGTCGGTCCCGTTCTAGGTTCTAGAGATTCTCTGAAATCAAACTTCCTATGGACTCCACTGTTAACCAAACAAATGCTTCATTAATCCTTTTCCAATAAAACCTGCAAAAATTGGAACCTGTGTAAGGTGGAAAACTGTCCGAAAGAAAAACTCAAAAATTCCCCACTGAAACAAGCTCAAGAAATGTAGTCAAGCTGCATTCTGTCCATGAAAACTTAGGCTATAGCTGGAAAAACAAGGCTGTCCCATCAAGTTCTGGCTCTCACATGTTCCACCGTACCTATCACCATACTTATCACAACCATCACAGACTAACCATGGAAGTACAACTGCTTGTTCTGTCACATCCTTAGAGCACTTAAGAAAAGGAGATTGCAAACATAAAAATTGTATTCTGGCCTGCGCAAAATACAATTGCCACTAAAGAAAATACCATGAATAGTTAGTAATGGTGGTGGCTATTATACAGCTAAACAACAAAAGAGTCCTGGTGTGGCACTGTAGGTTACTGTGCTGGACTGCAAGGTTGGCAGATTAATCTCACCAGCTGCTCCTCAGAAACCCTATACTGGGTCACTATGAGTTGGAACTGACTTGACAGCACTTAACAACAACAATAACAACAAACAAGAAAGTCAAAATCAAGAGTCCTAGTATGCGTTATAGAGATCCACACTGCAAGGTCAGTTTGAACTGCAAGGTCAGCCATTCAAATGCATCAACCGCTCCATGGAAACCTTAAACAGGGTTGTTATGAGTCAGAACCGATCCAATAGCACTTAACAACAAGGCAAAACTAAAACCATTGCCATCGAGTAGATTCCACCTCATAGGGACTCATAGTATAGGGTTTCTGAGGCTGTAACAGAAGCAGGAAGCCTCCAGCTGGTGAGTTTGAACAGCCAACCTTGTGATTAGCAATCCACCGTTTCTCCTACAACACCACACCATGACTACTATCATACTCCTAGTGATGAAAATAGGTCAAGTGAAGATGCTGTTCCATCAGAAGGTATATGTAGTGTGGTTGGTTATTACAGAAATTAATGGCAAGTTGGACTAAAGCAGCAATTTCTCAACGCCTCTATGTTTTATATAATTACAAAATGATATGTCAACTCTGATAAAAAATTATGCAGCTGAGGCAAACTTTCATTATAAAGAAAACTGGCAAAACTACTAAATCAAATTCTGAGTGCATTTCCTTCCTCAGTGCCCATTATGCATTCCTTGTTACAAAGTAGATCTGGCACACTCTTCAAGACATGAAAGTATTTTGTTCCTTAGAACCCATATTTGTGGCTTCTTGGAACACTATCTGCCACACCAATGACATGTTCAAAAGCCCCTAATTAAAGTGAGCTAGGCAAATGACAAGGACATTCCCAAGTCCCCTTTGCACGTTTTTGTGCTGCACTCTAAAATTCTATTAAAGAATTATGGTAGCATAGCAGGCTATATGCTGGGCTGCTAACTGCTAGTTCAGCAGTTCAAATCCACCAGCTGCTCCTTGAGAGAAAGATGAGGCTTGCTGTTCTCATGAAGACTTGTAGCCTCGGGAACGTTATACAGGGTCACTGTAAGTTGGAACCAACTCAATGGCACAAAACCACCACTATTACACTATCAGCATCATTAAGTCTGCCATGATCTGAATCACCAATTAACATGCCCACCACCCACCACCCAGACACACCAGCCTTACCTTTCACCAGAACCTTGGGGACTTTTGTGTGGCTGGCGCAGAAGGCACTGTAGAGCTTGAAACGATCGGCATAATACAGAAAGGATCCCCCGAGAGAGAACAGCACTTTCTGGGTGTGAGAAGACAAAGTACAGTTAGTTCACTTGTTAATTTTCATGGTTTATATACAAATATCTGTGGGGTGCATCAGAAGCTCACACCCACCAACCATTCCTACAAGTCACATCACCGATACCTGTCTATGATCACGGATCTTCCTAAGGCTATCTAGGAGAAGGCACGTGGCTGAGAAATTTGTACCAGATACAAGAGTTTATCTTCTCAGTATTTATAGTTAGACACCACTGGTTTCCCAGGCCTGTGTCTTTATGTTCTATCTGGAAAGTTAAGTATTGATGACAATGTATATATGCCATTTTGGAAAACATACACAGCTCGAGAGTACTCTCATTAGGTTCCATTGGGAGATTGAACTGACAAATCAAACAAAGACAGGAAATTTCCAACCAATCACCTCCCCTATTTTTGTCCCCAGGGTGTATGACAGAAGCCCTGGTGGTGCTACAGGATAAGCACTGGACTTCTAACTGCAAGGCTGGCAGTTCAAACCCATCAGCCACTTTGCTGGAGAAAGAAGAGGTTTTCTGCTCCCATAAAGATTAAGATTCAAACCCTTGGAAACTCTTTACAAGGTCATCATACTGTCTTATAATGAAAGTTTGGCTATGCTCTATAGGGGTTTCAAAGGCTGATTTTTCAGAAATAGATCATTAGGTATTTCTTCCACGGCATATCTGGGTGAACTCAAACCTCTAACCTTTCAATCAGCAGCTGAGCATGTTAACCGTATACACCATTGCGACCTCTGCCCATACCCACCCCTCAAAAAAATAAAAAATCCACATATCTCTCTTCTAACAGAGAGCACATGAGAATGTATGCAATATCATTAAAGAAAGAAAGATGCTCAATTCTGGACATTATATGTCTTATTAGTCCACAGTCCTGTCCCCAGAAGATCAAAACTGGTTGGAGGTTCCCATTATGACTTTAATACGCCTCCAAGATTATATTTCTTAACACACACACACACACACACACATATATATATTACTATGTCTCTGTGTGTGTGCCTATATATATATATATAGCGAGAGAGAGAGAGAGAGAGAGAGAGAAAGGGTCGCTATGGGTTGGAATAGACTCAACGACACTTAACAACAACATATATAGATAGATAGATAGATAGATAGATAGATAGATAGATAGATAACATATGCATATAAATAGAGATAACATATGTATTGTTGTTATTGTTAAGTGCCACTGAGTCGGTTCCAACTCATAGAGATCCTGTATAATAAGGTTTCCAAGGAGTGGCTGGTGAGCTTGAACTGCTGACCTTATGGTTCAAACCATTTTTATGATCAACTGTTCATCCTACAGTGCCACACCAGGATGCCAAACATATGTATTGTTGATACTGCTATTGTTGTTAAGTGTCATCAAGTCAGTTCTGACTCAGCGACCCTGTACAGGGTTTCCGAGGAGTGGTTGGTGAGCTTGAACCACCAACCTTGTGGTTCAAATCGACCTTGTAGTCCAGCTCATTAACCCACATCGCCACACCAGGAGTCCAACATACGTATAAACAACAAATATATACATAAATTATATGTGTGTGTATCCTCCACCCATTGGTCAGTTTGTCATACTGTGGTGGCTTGCACATTGCTGTGATGCTGTCTCTAAGCTATCTGTAGACTACATATATTCAGTTCAAGGAAGTACTTGCTTTCTTATGCTTAGAATTAAAAGTTAGGTTACATGCAAGGAAATAGGTTTTAGAATATGAGTGATAAATTGGATTCCCAAAAGTTCAATTTATATAATGAACACCTCAGAGAATTCTGGTAGACTATTAACAACAAAAAACACTTTTTAGAACCACATGAATTCCTAGTTAGATGTCTAAATCATTTCCCCACATGTTCTATTATTATGAGTTGAATTGTGTCCCTCAAAACAGACTGAGTTCAGCTCCTCATCTAGACTGAACTTCAGGCAAAATGGCAAAACTAGGCAGACAAGCAACACGGACCTTTTACAATAAAGATTTAAGAGACCAGATGAAACAGACACAGATGAAAATCCTGGAATCCTGAACCTCAGAGAAAAGGATAGAGAAGTGAGGACTGAGTGCTTGCTGGGAGAAAATGCTGAGCAGGGACAGTGAGAGAGGGAGACTAACTGACCATTGGCTGGCCGGTTATAGGTAATGCAATCATCTTAAACTTTTGTGAGCAGCTTTGGAGACAGAAAGTGGCCTGACAGATCAGATTCACACGAGAAAGGTGTGATTCCCACCCCACCCCGTCTGACTCTCCACACTATTCCCTGATGACCAGAGGTGTGGCCAGCACACCCACCCTCATCTACTCCAGCCCAGATCCTGCTCTCTAGGAGTTCAGAAACACATGGTTGGGAACCATACCAGTGTGTGACAGGTGTGAACACAGAATAGTGCACATGCTTCCCCTTCTCTAACTACACACAAATGAGACAGTTGATGAAAACATATTAACATACAATCATCAGTTAAATACAAACATGACACCACCACAATATCCTGGAGACAACATACAATTTTATCTCATATGAAGAATAAGAGAATGACTCAAACAAATGGCCTCGAGGAAAGAGCCAGATAATGTTTCTCTGGAAGAAAAGATAATGGCACTAACTGAGAAAGAATTAAAAAATAAATAAATATTTAAGTAACTTCAGAGAGCTGACAGAAAGATCAATGAAAGCAAGGAGAACAAAGAAAAAAACTTTAGAGGATTTCAGGAAAATACTGCAAGAACAAACAGACAAAATAAATACAAATTCTGAAACAATATAAAACTTGTAATTAGAAATCCAGAAGACACATATTAAAATTTCAGAAATATATAATACAATGAAAGGGCAGGCAAAATAATAGATTCAAAGCAATGGAAACATGAATTAGTGAGTGTCTAAATCTTTCAATACTTATATTCTAGAAAAACAATCAGAAAAAATCTGAAGAAAGTTTAAGAGTTAAGTAGGACACCATTAAGAGGAATAACTTATGGGTGATCAGAATTCCAGAACAGGAAAAAACAGTAAAATTGTTAGACTTGTTGGAAGAAAACTTCCTTATCATCATGAAAAAGGAAAAGTATAAAAGAAGCTGAAGGAAACCAAAACAGGATAGATCTCAATAGAAAATTACCAAGGCATACAATAATCAGACTTCCCCAAACCAAAAACAAGGAAAGGAAAATGAAGTTACCTACAAAGAAAACCCAAGAAGACTATGCTCTGATTTCTCAGCAAAAACCATACAGGTAAGAAGACAAGGGAATCACTATACAAAGTCTGAAAGTAAAAAATTCCCTCTCTAGAATCGTAGCCAAGTAAAGCTGTCCTTCAAATATAATGGCAAAATTAGGACATTTCCAGATAAACAGAAATTAAAGGAATTGTAATAACCAGACCAACTTTACAAAAATTTCTAAAGGGTATTCTTTGGACCAAGAACCAACAACAGCAGACAACAATCTGAGATTAACATACATAAAAAAAACCTCCTAGAACTCAATTGAGATATGTAAAACAAAGCTACAAGACTGAAACAGGAAACCAGAGATATCAACTTATAATGAAGTCAACTATGAAGTAAAAAGAGGGAATAGTATAAATAGAGAACTTCCAAATTATGAAGAACACAAGAAAATTTCATGATAAAACAGACTTATTTTATTTTGGAGACACAACCCATGATAGTAGGCTTAGCTTGTCCTAATGATTTCGATAGGGTTTCTGCTTCTCTCCCATCTTTGCTGGGAATAAGTTACCTGTGCTTAGCAGTTTAAGTTTATAAATACTGTCTACATTATCCCATTTTAATTCTGGACCTCACAAACACTACAGGATATATGTAAGGGTTGGCAAGTAATAATCCACACTTTCAAACAGGCTGTTTCAAATGGGAGAACAAAACTAATAAATTACAGAGCAACTGTAAAGAAAATTAATACATCTTCACATAAAAAAAAAGGAAAATCAGAAAGATATAGTAAACATTAACACAACAGTCATGAAGAAAATGAAAAGAAAACCCATAAACAAAATGAACTCAGAGCAGAAATTTATGTGGAACAGAGACCCAGCAGCACCACAAAAACAAACACAGCAAAATGATAACAATCAATTCATACCCATCAATACATACACTGAATGTAAATGGATTAAATGCACCATTCAAGAGACAGAAAGTAGAAGGGATAAGATAATAAGATCCTTCAGTATGCTAACTACAAGAGACACATCTGACACACAGAGACAGAAATAGAATTTTTTTTAAAATCAAAGGATAGAAAAAATATATCAAACTAATGGCAATCAAAAACAAGCAGGAATGACCATTTTTATCATTGATAAAATAGAATTTAAGACAAAAACCAGCATTCAGTTTAGAGACAAAGAAGGACATTATATCATGATTACGGGGTCAAGTGAACAAGAAAACAACTATAATAAATATCTAACTTCCAATGAAAGCCTCAAAATATATAAATCAAACGCTAATAGAATTGAAGAAAGAAACAGACAACTCTACAATAATAATAATAGTAGGAGTTCTCATGTGGTGCTGTGGGATAAAAGTACTGGATCCCAAGGTCAGTTTGAGCCACAAGGTCAGTGGTTCAAACTCACCAGCTGCTCCTTGGAAACCCTATACAGGGTCTCCATGAGTCAGAATTGACTCCACAGCACTTAACAACAATAACATAATAATAGTAGGAGATTTTGATATACCACTTTTGATGAAGGACAAAACAACTAGAAAGAAATTCAACAAATACAGAAGAACTAAACAACACAATTAACCAACTTAACCTCATAAGACATATACAGAGCATTCAACCCAACAATAGCACAATGTGCATTCTTTTCCAGTTTACATGGAACATTCTCAGAATAGACCATGTTAGGCCACAATAAATTTTAAAAACATCATAATACTACAAAACTTCTTTTCAAACCACAATATACAAAATTAGAAAGCAACAATAGAAAGATCAAGGGAGAAACAATCAAACACATGGAAATTAAATAACACCCTGTTTAAAACTACTGAATAAAAAATGAAATGACAAATTTCCTTGAATCAAATGAGAATTATATCACAATATACCAAAACCTTTGGGGCACAGCAAAAGTAGTGCTGAGGGCAATTTATGACAATAAATGCACACATCGTAAAATAAGAACCAAAATCAACATCTTAATCCAGTATTTCCAAGAATTAGAAAAAGAGCAAGAGAGTAAGCCTATAACCACCAGAAGAAAATAAATTAGTTTAGAGCAGAAATAAATGAAATGGAAAACAATAAAAAGAATAAGATGAGAAGTTGGTTCTTTGAAAAGACTAAAAAAATTGGCAAATCTAACAAAAGACAAAAAGATTCAAGTACCAATGATATGGATGACATCACAACAGGAACAACTAAAACAAAAAGGATATAATAATAGAATACTATCAAGACTTGGTAGTGTTGGGCTGCTAACTACAAGGTCAGCAGTTCAAATCTACCAGCCATTTCGAGGAAAAAGATGAAGCTTTCAGCTCCTGCAATGATTTACAGCCACAGAACCTGACTCAACGGCATTAAACAGTAGCAGCATGAAGAATTATACATAAATAAATTGGAAAATCTACAAGAAAGGGACAAATATCTAGAAACACACAACCTACCTAAACTAACAAAGACTGAAGCAGAAAACTTGAATAGTCTAACAACAAAGGAGTCCTGGTGCGGTGCTGTTGGATAATGCACTAGATTTCAAGGTCAGTTTGAACTGTAAGGTTGGTGGTTCAAGTTCAGCAGCCGCTCCTCAGAAACCCTATTCAGGGTCGCTAGGAGTCGGAGCCAACTTGACAGCACTTAACAATAATAACAAGAAAACAAATTGATCAAATCATTTTAAATAAATAAAAGTCCATACCCAGTTGGTTTTAATGCTGAATTCTAAAACACATTCAGAGAGACACTGATACCAATTCTACTTAAACTATTCCAGAATATAATAAAGGATCGAAAACTCCAGAATTCATTCATGAAGCCAGCATAACTCTAATACCAAAACCAGGCAAAGACATCACTAAGAAAGGAAAAAAAAAAAGAGATTGAATCCTAACCCCTAGTAACTGTGAATGTGACCTTGTTTGGATACTGTCACTGAATATGTGATCAGCTACTGTATAGGTAATATAGCAGTGTTGTTGTCAAGTGCCGTCGAGTCAGTTCCGACCCACAGCAACACTGTATAGGGTTTCCGAGGCGTGGCTGGTGAATTTGAACCACCGACATTGCTGTTCAAACTGACTTTGCAGTCCCACGCATCGGACTGCACAGCACCCCATAGTAAGATGATCCTAAGAGTATGACTCTGCTGCACTTTAAATTCAGGGTTTTGACCTCCAGAATTCTGAGACAATAACTTTCTGTTCTTTAAAGTTTGTGATATTTTATTATAGCAGCCCAAGGAAACGAATACATTTAGCTTTATTCCTTTACTTTACAAAACCCTAGGCTGCTTAGAAAGAATCAGCAGAGGCAGTCTGATCCTTTAGAGTGTCGTTATTCTTTCAGTCATACTCAGTAATTAAACCAAAGAGTTGAGGAAGGAAAAGCTCTAATTGTAACCCTCATTTTAGTTATTCCAAAGTCATTTATTTGTTTAGTTAATATTTACTATACAGTTACCATACAGCTGTGATTGCTAGCTGCCATTATCAGTCGATTTCAACTCATACCAGTTCCATGTGACAGAGCAGAACTGCTCTTAACAACAACATAGGGTTCTCTAGGCTACAATATGATAAGCCCTGGACTGAGAACCACAGGTCTGTGGTTCAAGCCCACCAACCACTCAGTGGAGAAAAATGAGACTTTGTGGTCTCACAAAGGTTTCATAAATAATCTCAGAAACCCTATACAGGGTCACTGTGAGTGAAAATTATAAATAGCAATTCTTATGGGAAGAAATTGCCAGGTCTTTCTCCCACAGAGAGTCAACGTTTCAGTTAGCAGGGGAGTACGTAACCATTGTGCCACCAGGGTTCCTAACACGAACATTACGCAGGCAGATTTCTATATGTGGGTCATAGTGTATGAGGCCCCTATATACAGACAACTGCTTTCCAACAGAAGAGTAAGAGACGTTCAGTGCAAAAATTACAAAAGAACAGTCTTTTTCAAATAATTAGATACTCAAATGCCCCCCCAAAAAGTATTTTAATCTATTTATCACACCATATAAAAATGTCACTCAACACAGATCATAGACCTAAGTGAAAAATCCCAGAACTACCGAACCTCTAGAGAAAACATAAATTCCTTGTGACCTAGATGTAGGCAACAATTTCATAGATCTAACGTCAAGCTCATAACACAAAAAGGAAACACTGAATACATTGTGCTTCTTGAAAATTAAAAGTCTGCTCTTTGAAGGTCACTCTTAAGAAAATGAAAAGACAGGACACAGAGAAGAAGAAAATATTTACAAAGAACTTCTAAAATGGAATAAGAAGAAAACAGAATACATGGGCAAAAGATTTGGACAGACACTTCACAATAAAGATGACATATTGAAGTCAAATAAGCACATAAAAATATATTCATCACTATAGGTAAATTATACTAAAACCTCAATGAGACGCCACTACATGTCTGTTAGAACGGCTACAGTTGTTGTTATTGTTGTTGTTAGGTGCCATCAAGTCAGTACCAACTCATAGTGACCCTGTGCACAACAGAATGAAACACTGACCAGTCCTGCACCAACCTCACAATTATTGCCATGTTTGAGCCCATTGATGCTGCCACTTTGCCAATCCATCTCACTGGGGGTCTTCCTCTTTTTCTCTGACCCTCCACCTTACCAAACATGATATCCTTCTCCAGCGACTGGTCCCTCCAGACAATCTGTCTGAAGTATAAAAGATGAAGCCTGGCCATCCTGGCCTCCAAGGAACACTCTGGCTGCACTTCTTCCTAAAACAGATCTATTGGTTCTTTTGGCAGCCCAGTGCACTTTCAATATTCTCCTCCAACATCATAACTCAAAAGCAATTCTTCTACAGTCTTCCTGATTCACTGTCCAGCTTTCACATGCATATGTGGTTATTGAAAATACCATACTTTGGGTGAGGCGCACCTTAGTCTTCAAGCTGACATCTTTGCTCTTCAACACTTTAAAAAAATCTTGTACAGCTGATTTGCCTAATGCAATATGACGTTTGATTTCTTGACTGCTGCTTCCATGAGTGTTGATAGTTAATCCAAGAAGAATGAAGTCCTTGACAACTTCAATCTTTTCTCCATTGATAAGAATGTTGTTTATTGGTCCTGTGCTAAGGATTTTTGTTTTCTTTACATTGAGATGTAATCCATACCGAAGGCGGTGCTCTTTGATCTTCATCAGTAAATATTTTAAGTTCTCTTCACTTTCAGCAAGCAAGCTACAGTTGTTGTTATTGTTATTGTTAGCCACCATCGAGTCAGTACCGACCCATAGCAACCTTATGCACAGCAGGACAAAACACTGCCCTGTCCTGGGCCAACCTCACTACTGTTGCCACACTTGAGTGCATCGATGCTGCCACTTGGCCAATCCATCTTGTTGGGGGTCTTCCTCTTTTTCTCTGACCCTCCATCTTATCAAATGGGATATCCCTTTCCAGCAACTGGTCTCTCCTGACAATATGTCCAAAGTATGAGAGCCGAAGTTTGGCCATCTTGGTCTCCAAGGAGCATTCTGGCTGCACTTCTTCCAAAACAGATCTATTGGTTCTTTTGGCAGCCCATGGCACTTTCAATATTCTCCTCCAACACCAAAACTCAAAAGCATCAATTCTTTTACGGTCTTCCTTATTCACTGTCCAACTTTTGCATGCATATGAGGTTATTGAAAATACCATGGCTTGGGTCAGGTGCACCTTAGTCTTCAAGCTGACAGTTAGGAGTGTCTATATCCAGGGTTGGAGTCCTGGTGTGGTGCTGTGGGTTAATGTGCCTGACCGCAAAGCCATTTGAACTACAAGTTTGGCGGTTCAAGCTCACCAGCAGCTCCTCAGAAACCCTATACAGGGTCACTATGGGTCGGAACTGACTCGACGGCACTTAACAACAACAACAACATATCCAGGGTTGGTGAGAATGAGGCAGGACTCCTGAGGAAAATGTACAATGTACAGCCACTTTGGAAAATAGCCAGGCAATTTCTTTTAAAATAATGCATACAACCCCCTTCCAAGACTAAGACACACAGGGAATACACAAGCAGACAGGCGCTCTGACTGGGGACCACATTGGTCACCGATAAGGGGAAGTGAAGGAAAAACAGCAATGAAGCTGTGAGCTAAGTCCTAACCACATTCCATAGACTCCTGTGAACCTGAGTGGAGAACTTGCTGGCCAGCAGTACGGCAAGATCTGGGGATTCTGGGGCCCAGAGTCAGTGGCATAGCTATAGAAGACTAGAGTGGCAAGTGAAGTGTCCAGCTGATAAGAAGTGAGGCATATGCACATGAACACCCACACTTGCAGATAATGGCTTCAATGGCTAGATGATCAGAGCTCAGCTAGAAGAAGAAAGGAGAAAAAAAGAATAATCTGATACAATTTGATGAACTTGACCTATACCTATGAATGCAGTAGCTCAAAAGAAGAAACACATCTTTACAGCGAGGATCATTCCCACCCCCTCCATACACAGAGTAGGCAGGGATGGGAAACTTGGACATTGGCTACCCAAAATGGAGGGGAGGGGGGGCGCTAAATAAAAGGCAAGCAATAGCAATCACAAATAAAAGGCAAGAAGTGACTGGCTTACAAGCTTTCAAGAGGGAGCCTAGATCCAGAGGATGCGTAGGAAGACAGACTCTCCACTGAGTAGTATCCAATCTGTCTGGGTGGGGCTAAGGAAAGGAGATGGGGATAGGACCCTTGTGGTACAATAGTGAATAATTGCTATCAGGACTGATTGTGAGGGTTGGAAATGTAAAGGTAGATATTTTGTAGCAAAAGGAGGGGAGTGATTGACTTTGCAGTCCAGGAGCAGAGGTCCCTGGGGCCATCAAAGGAGAAGAGCGGAGTGCAGAACCCTACCCAGAGAAACAGTGACACCAGCAATGGAGGAAGAGATGATGATGTGTACAGATAGAGCCGCTGGGGCCTCTAGACCCAGAGAGAGAGAGAGAAAAGAATTGTGTGCTGATGACCAGAGGGCAGGCTTGCAGGGTATACCCTTTGGTTGTTTGATGATGCATAGAGGGGATTGTAACCATGGCAGTGAAACGCTATATGATAGGATGAATGTAAAGCTAATGTTCTCCCATGTAAACTATCGCATAATTCACAATAAGACATTTAAAAAATAAAGCATACCCCTCCTAAGTGATCCAATTGCCCCACTCCAAAGTATGTGTATTCAAGAGAAATCAAAGTGTGCATCCATATAAAAAATTATATACAGATGTTCCTAAGCGGCTCTAGTTGTCATAGCAAATAAAAGTGGAAACAACTCAAATGCCCATCAAAGATGACAGGATAAGTAGAGTGTGGCGTGGCCATACTATGGAATGCTGTTGTTGTTGCTAACTGCTATTGAGTTGGTTCCAACTCATAGTTCCAACCACATATAGGGTTTCCAAGAAGGGACTGTGAATTTGAACCACTGACCTTGCGGTTCAAACTGACTCTGCTGTCCAGTGCTTTATCCCACAGCACCACACCAGGATAAAAAGGAATGAATTATTAATATATGTTGCAGAATGGATCTTGAAATAATTGTGATAAGTAAAGGTGGATCCAAAAAAAAAAGTACCTATTGTATGATTCCATTAAAGTAATTACCAAGAAAATGCAAACTAATCTATACTGACAGAAAGCAGAGCTTGGCTGTCTGGGGTTTGGCATGTAGGAGATAGAAACAGGGAGGGGCAGGAGAGAGGGACCACAAAGTTGCAAGAGAAAAATCTAGGGTGTGGATGGTTACATTCATTATCTCAATTGTAGCGATATACATATACATACATATATATATATATATTTTTTTTTTTTCCTATATATATATTGTTGCTGTTGAGCGCCTTCAAGTCAGTTTCGACCCATATCGACCCTATATAGGGTTTCTGAAGAACAGCTGGTGAGCTTGACCACCAGCCTTGCGGTTCAAACAACTTTGCAGTCCAGCACATTAGCCCACAGCGCCACACCAGGACTCTATGTGCCAAGTGTACTTCAATCAATATTTTCTAAAAAATATATGTGGGACACAGAATCAGAGAGCTTTGCACAGGAAATCTCTGCAATAACGGACAGCCAGCCTAGGAGGGAGGAAGAAATCAGCTAAGTGCAACCTAACTTAGACACTAGTCATACATCCTCATTAAGGTCGGAGGACACTGTGTTCTGGGAGATTGTCTTCCTCTGGATAATGATAAGCATTTTTTTTAAGCAAAGTTTCCTAGAACAGGATAAATTAATTTGGTTACTGGGAGACCTAGGGTGCTAGTCTAATTTGCTAATAGCAAATGTATTAAAGGCCCCGTCATAAACAGAACAAAAGGTCAAGGTTGGTACATCTTGCAAAGCAGTAGCAAACAGATGTACCAGTTTAATGCAAATTGATTGACAGCCAGACAAACAAAACACAGTGAGTGAGCAACCTTGTCAGATGCCCTTTAAGAACTGGCCCCTACTGGGGCAACCCATTGAAGACACCACAAACACAAGAACTGACCAAAGACAGCACAGTGCCACTTGGGATGTGTTAGCTGGGAACTCACACTGATAATCCATTAATGACATTAGAAAAATAAAACAGCTGCCGTGGAGTCCAATCGAACTCAGGACGACCCCTATGTGTCTGAGCAGTACCTGGGCTAAAGAACTTTCCATGGTCGCTTTCTTGGAAGTAGACCACTAATCTTTATTTCAAGGTTCCTCTGGGTAGACTCAAACATCTAGGCTTTCGGTTGGCAGCTGAACACACTAAACTGGTTATACCATGATTAGACATTAGGAAGCAACTTTCCACTCTTTGAAAGAGGAGGCTTACCTTAAATTGATCAACTTTCTCAAGCTTTTCCAAGTCAGGTACAAGTCTCACCCCATCTTCTAGAGTTTTAAGGAACTCCACTTGAAACTCTACCATTTCAGTTAAATTTCCAAAGAGCACATCACGCTAAAAAGTGGAAAAGAATTTAATTCATTCCATAGCTCATTAGTGTTCAGAATTTCAGTTTTAATTACCAACTTTTTCTATTAATACTTAGCAATGATGATAATAATCCCACCACCAGAGGGAGGGGCAGACCCACACTCTCTAAGTCTCAGTCAAAGAGCTGGTTGTTGTTAAGAGCTGTTCAGTAGATTCTTCTCATAAAAACCTTGTACAGCAGGGGTTGTTGCTGTTGCTATTAAGTGATTGTTGAGTCACTTCCTACTCATAGCAAGCCTGTATAGGGTTTCCAAGGAGCAGCTGGTGAGTTTGAAACATTGACCTGGAGGTCGAGTGCTTATCCTGTGGTGCCACAGCAGGGCAGAGGAACATTTTTCTGCCTAAATTTATAACATCATTCGCGGGCCATACAAAGTTATCATCTTAAAAATTAGCCTGATATATTTGGTCAAACCGTTAATTAACTCATCCCTAATATGATGCAGTCCTGGTGTGGTGCTGTGGGTTAATGCACTGGACTGCAAAGTCTGTTTGAACCACAGGGTCAGAGGTTCAAGCTCACCAGCTGCTCCTCGGAAACCCTATATAGGGTCACTGTGGGTCAGAACCAACTCGATGGCACTTAACAATAACAACATATTATGACTGGAACTGCACTGCCTTGGCAGGGCCAGACCAAGTGATTTTGTGAGTCTTATGCGGCCCGTGGACTGTATAGGGCTTCCAAGGAGTAGCTGATGGGTTTGAACCTCTGACCTGAAGTTAGCAATCCAATGCTTATCCTACAGCACCACACCAGGACTCAAAAAGCTTAGCAGGCAGTAAAGGGGCCCACTTATCACAATAAATGAATTTCCAACGCTTTCAGTACTGTGTGTATGCACCTCTCCCTGTTTACGCTCAGGTCAAAACTGCAATGTGACCCTCACCAAGTTGAGACAATGCCATCATACCTCATCTTGGGTGAGAAACGTTTCTTTCTGAAGAGGCTTCAGGTATCTCTCCATGAGACAGTTTAAGTCCTAAAAATCAAAAGGAAATCTCATTAGTATATCTAAATGCCTTTAATAGATTATGCCCTAAATGTTAACATTGATCTTTAGATTCCTAAAGTCCATTCCAGCAAGAGACAGAAAACATTTTCTATAAATCAGATAGTAAGTTATTTGTCTCGATCGCAACCACATAAACAATCTGGTTCCAACACACATGTAACCCAAGACTACATGTGTCCTGTGTTACATTAACACTTTATTTACAAACACAGGCTGCAGGCTGGATTTAGGCCAAGGGTCATAATTTGCTGATCTCTGATACAAAGTAAAATAGATAATTAAAAACCAATCCCACTGTTTTAACACAGCTACTTTAAATGTCAGAAGAAGTGATTTAAAAAAAAAAAAAAAAAAGACCGGCTCTAATTGCGATTCTGCCTAGACTCAAAGTTGATTATAAAGATAATATCTTCATTTGTCAAACTCAAATTCATTTTTAGCATTATTATCTCAACAGCGTAAGTAGAAAGGTCAGGAGGATAAATCATCGTCATCTCCTTTTTGAGCCAATAATTCAATTATATTGTACTGCTTCCTTAAAGCAAAATACGTAAACAAGGAAACTTAGTTGCCGTCAAGTAGATGATGCATCATCGTGGCTCCACATGTGTCAGAGTAAAACCTCACATGCTCCATGGGGTTTTCAGTGACTGATTTTTTGGAAATAGGTCACCAGATCTTTCTTCTGAGGCTTCTTCGGGGTAGACTCAACCCCTAACTTTTCAGTTAGCACCCAAGTACATTAACCATTGGCATCACCCAGAGACTCTACAACAAAATAGATGATTTTCACATTCATAATAAAAATCAGATTCCATATGAAAGACCAAAAGACTCCTCATACTAAGAACTGACTTTGTGGCTAGACAGTGGTGATAGTGTGCCATGGAGTGACTCACAGCGACCCCTGTAATAGGGTTTCCGAGGCTGTAAATCTTTACGGGAGCAGAAAGCCTCATCTTTCTCCCGCAAAACAGCTGGTAGTTTCGAACTGTGGACCTTGCGGTTAGCAGCCCGACTCGTAACTACTACCCTACCAGAGCTCCTAGAGAAGGTTATAAAAATAGCATATTCACACAAACTGCATTCTTTAGAAGAGGAAGGCTGGCCGTGCGGGACAGAGGAGCAGTAAAGCAAGTCTTACCTTCACATAGGTACGCTCTGTCTCCAAGAGCTCACAGATGACCTTGCGAAGCTTGTCGGCATCTGTGAGTTGTCTCATGGTTGCCAGCTGAGGCCCGGTGGAATCCTGAGGTGATGGACTCTGGTCAGAGGGGTTCATCTCATGCAGGCTGCGGCAAAATGCGGCCACCTGTTCTGTACTCTGCAGCGCACAGTGAAAAAGGAAAGGCAGATGCAGTTAGTCCTCATTAAAGGGCCTTGTCTCCTGAATGGGCTCTTTCTGGTTAATGAGCTGTTACAGATGAATCACATCTCATGTTTCCCCAAAGTGCTCTACAAACTGGAAGCTCATTAAATGCTCAATACAACCAGAGTAACAATACCAATACCAATGTTGTCAAGTCGATCCTGACTCATGGCAAACCCACGTGTGTCAGAGTAGTAACTGTGCTGCACAGTTCTGGCTGATTTCTCAGAAGTCAGTCACCAGGTCTTTCTTCCAAGGGACCTCTGGTGGACTCAAACCTCCAACCTTTCCATTAGCAGCTGTGTTACCCATTTACACCACCAAAGGACTCCATAATAACAGCTAATGCTTATTGAACACTTACTGTGTGCCAGGTACTAGTCAGATGCACCTAGTGCCACCCCCCCTCCACACACACACACACACACACACACACACACACACACACACACACGATGAGTAAAGACTACTATTATATTCCTTTTACAAAATTGGGAAAACTGAGGCCCAGAGAGGCTAAGTAATTCATCCAAGATTACACTGCTCATAATTAGCAGATCTGGGATTTGGACTAGTCTGGCTCTAAAATGTTATCTTCTTCACCAGAACAAAAGCTTATGAGATGGAGATCCAAGGAAGTAAATGCATTCTACCCCAAGTACATGGCGTATTCATTATCAGACTCTCAATTCAGTGCATTATCTACTGCACTTTGAAATAGCAGAGACCCTTTTACAAAGCAAAGTTCTTCCAGCCTCTGTTAATAATTGCCACTGAGGTGCCTTCATGGTTAAAAGACACTCATCCATACATTCAAAACAAGTTTCCTACTCAATCAGAAAGGAAAGTGAAGTTCTGACACACGCTACCACATGGATGAACCTTGAAAACATTATGCTGAGTGAAACAAGTCAAACACACAAGGACAAGTTTGTATTGTGTAATTTCACATATATAAAATAACTAGTCTAGGTAAATACACAGAGACCAAAGTTTATCAGGGGCAGGTGGCAAAGAGAAATGGGAATTATTGCTTAAGGGATACTAAGTTTGTGTTAATCCAAAAAACCAACCCACTGTCAATGAGTGGATTTGAACTCACAACAACCCAGTAGGGTAGAGTAGAACAGCTTCACAATGTTTCCAAGTCTATAAAGGGAGCAGACAGTCTCATCTCTCTCCTGCAGAGCAGCTGCTGGGTTTGGGCCTCCAACTTAGCAGTTAGTAGCCCATTTGAATAACGGTTTGAATACACAACCCATTTGAATAACGATCATGGTTGTACAATATGGTGAATATAATTAACGTCACTGAATTATGCCTGTAAAAATGGTTGAAATGGCAAATGTTTTATCATATATGGTATACCATGATAAAAATCAAATCACTAAATAATATATTTTTTTTAAGTTTCTATCTCTCCATCTTCTCCAGAGACAGGAATGGGTATAAAAGAACATGTTGGCTACTGGCAGAGCTTCAATGGTAGATTCCAAACTCTGCCTGACCTTTCCCTCAAGATAATTCAGATGAAGACCTGAACCCAAACCAAACCTACTGCCATTGAGCCAATTCCAATTCACAGTGACCCTGAAGAGAAGAGTAGACCTCCTCCTTGGGATTTCCAAGACTAAATCTTCAGGGGAGCAGAGAGTCACATCTTGCTCCCTCAGAGCGCTACTAGGTTTGAAATGCTTGCCCTGAGGGTCAACAGCCCAATGTTTAACCCACTGTGCTACAGAAACACTACAGAAAATTCTATCAGCATTTTAAAATTTGGGATTCTAAGATTCCAAATTCAAAACAAACTAAAAAACCCCACCATAGTTTTCTACTTTGGCTGCATAATGATCACCTGGGAGCTTCTAATCGTCCCAGAACCTGATGCACACAGCCCCTACACCAATCCAATCAGCATCTCCGTGATGCTGTGTGCAGCCATCAGTACCTTTTAAAAGGGCTCTGGTCCGCCGTCTCACTGAGAATTTGCCTTTTTCCCTGACGATATACTGTATCCGAATCTACGTTTTATTGAGATTGCAATAGGTATCCTAAGGTTTACATAATAATCACCTGGAGATTTTGTTAAAATGTAGACTCTAATTCAGTATATCTGGGGTGGAAAGGCAAATTCTCAGCAGGAGAGTCAAACCAGGAAAAAAAAAGTTCAGGTGGAAGCCTTGTTTTTTTTGTTTTTTTTAATGTTTCTCATGTACTTGCTGAAGAAGCCACTCTGGAACACAAAATCTTGTTTATTAATATTGGTCCAAATGTACTGCTCCACAAGTGTTTGCTAGGTTTCTCCTAGAAGAAGAGAGATGCTTTTTTCATACTTCTTTTCCAAGTGTCTTTCAACTCAAAACACAGAGTATTTCTAATAAACACCTCTGCATATGGACATACATCTATAATCCACCTAACCTAGAGGAACATGTAGAACACATCCTCCACAAACCAAGGTTTGGTGTGCAGCTGGTGACTCCAGGTGTTACAGAAGCAGATAGACAGATGTTTCTTCCACAGTGTGAATGGCTGAGTTCAAATTGCCAACCATTCTGTCAGTAGATGAATGCAAACCATTTTGGGACACCCAGGGACCCACACAGAGCTTAAAGCCAGGTTTGGCATTTTGTACAGTGGAATCCTGGTGTGGTGCTGTAGGGTCAGCACTGGACTACAAGCCACAAGGTCGGCGGTTCAAACCCACCAGCCGTTGCTCGGAAACCCTAAACAGAGTAGCTATGAGTTGGAACTGACTCGATGGCACTTAACAACATTATGCAAAAGGGGCTAAAACCAAGCAAATTTCACTAAGTAATTTTTTCATTTCAAACAGAGAAAGGCAGCTACTATTAACACATCTTTTTCTCACAGGGCTTCAAACCATTTCTTCCCAGTTTGGTAATGGCCAGTGAAACAAAACCAGAATGACCCGAATTTGTAAAATGGAAATGATAACTGGAATTGGGGGAAGTTCTGGACTGGAGTCCTGCTAGAAACATCATCTCCTCTCTTAGAAAGAAAGCAAGGGCAGTGGGAGTGTTCCATAGCAGCCAAATCGCTTGACAGACACAGGTGGAAACACCAGTAGCCAGATGCATTTCTTTGAAAGTTTGTTGCTCATAGCAATAACCCAATCTCTTACATCAGACTCCTGAAAGGGCTCTGTAAGCCTCTTCCAAGTCTCCCATTCCAAGGTTTCGAGTCATAATTTTTTCCTGTTGTGGATATCATTTCACCCAAATGTTTACAATTTGCTCTGTCTTAATGTCACTGCATGACAGAACCACTTCAAACCAGTTTGAAGTCCTGTTTTCTCATTGCTGTTGGTAAGTGCCTCATTGTGACCCTGTATAGGGTTTCCAAGGAGCAGCTTGTGGGTTTGAACCTCTGACTTTATGGTTAGCAGTCCAGTGCTTATCCTACAGCACCATACCAATGTGAAAAAGGGAAGGATGAAATAAGGATAGTATGTTGTTGTTGTTGTTATGTGCCATGGAGTCAGTTCCGACTCATAGCAACTATATACAGGGTTTCCGAGACTGTTAATCTTTACGGGAGCAGAACGCCTCATCTTTCTCCCGCAGAACAGCTGGTAGTTTCAAACTGCTGACCCTGAGGTTCGCAGCCCGATTCGTAACCACTACGCTACCAGAGCTCCTTCAAGGATAGTATAGAAATCTGGAAAATTAACCAAAAAACGGTCCATCATCAGAAATGATGTGATCAAAAAGATTGTGCAGATTGAAATGTTAAGATTCCTAATCTGCACAATCATTACTCCAATTCTCACAGCTTATTTATTGCTAATACTAACCCCAGTATTATATGCCAGGAAGTTCTGATCACCTACTGTTGTTGTTGTTAAGTGCCCTTGAGTTGGTTCCAACTCATATTGATCCTGCATAGGGTTTCTGAGGAGTGGCTGGTGAGTTTGAACTGCCAACCTTACAGTTCAAACTGACCTTGTGGGCCAGTGTTTATCCTACAGCACCACACCAGGACTCCATCAAAGCTACCACTCAGGATAAATACACCCAATATCAGTCTCATTGTAGTTGTAGTTGTTGTTGTTGTTATGTGCTGTGGAGTCGGTTCAAACTCATAGTGACCCTATACAGGGTTTCCGAGGCTGTAAATCTTTACAGGAGCAGAAAGCCTCAGCTTTCTCCCGCAGAACAGCTGGTAGCTTCGAACTGCTGACCTTGTGGTTCTCAGACCGATTTGTAACCACTATGCTACCAGAGCTATAGAAAACCTCTCTACTGTTTTATCATTCAAATGAGTAGCCCATATGAAATCCAATGGAAATCCAGTGCAGTGAAATCTAATGCAGAGACACACCAAAGGCACAAAATTATAAAAGACATTTATTTCCCTACGTACCCGTAGTCGATACCACACCACTCTCAACTACATCTGGGCAAAATAATGGAAAGTACTGGATGGAGTTTCGGGGTTGTTTTCATTCTCTTTTTTTTCACCATAAATACCTTGAGTTTTCCATTTGCAAGTGTGTCAGTAAACTTCCTGATTTAGACTGCGTAAACTTTGCCACCTCCCAGGTCTGGCACCCTTAGTTTTAAGCAGGCCCTTGGGGAAGCTTAGATCAGTGGGATATGTGCTAGGGCTTTATTGCTCAAAATACAGCTGTCTCCCACCCAACTGTATCCCTAAGCAGCCCAGGTATACTCACTTCTCTTCTGTCTCAACACTCACAACTCCCTAGCAAAGTCCTGGATTATTTTAGGAAATGCCATTAGCGTCTCAGAAATCACTTAGAAATTCCCCTGGGTCATCTCCTGACAGTTCCGAGCCTTGGGCATCCCTTCCTTATGAGACATAGTCCTAAACGCAGGGCTGAATTCAGTTAGGTGTTCTAAATCCGGTCGAGCAGGGGCAAAGCAATTCCTTCACTGGTAACACAGTTCAGATTCAAGGTATAGATTCTCTGGCTGTCTTAAGGAACTAACTCCAAATGAATAATTGTTTCACTGTAATGATGACATTTCATTAAAAATAAAAAAATACAGAATTTTAAACTATGATGCATATCTGTTGTCATGTCAGTTCCAACCTATAGCGATCCTATTTAGGGTTTCTGAGGAGCAGCTAGTAAGCTTTAATTGCTGACCTTGTAGTTCAAAATGACTTTGCAGTCCAGAGCACCATACTGCCAAAGGATGCTATTTACAAGGCAAATTTAAAATTGTTCAAGAAAAATTAACTAAAAAGGAAGTCATCAAGTTTTAGAGTTCTACTTTACTAAACTATTATCAAATAATTATTTGAAGGACATATGAAACACAGGATTCTTTTAGAATACCTCTAGTCCCTGGATGGTACAAAGAGTTAACACATTTGACTACTAACTGAAAAGTTGGTGGTTCATGTTCACCCACAGGCACACTGGAAGAGAGGTCTGGTCATCTACTTCCCAACAGTCATTCACTGAAAAACCTATGAAGCAGAGTTCTACTGTAGCATATGAAGAGTAGTCATGATGATAACTGTTTTTCATTTTTGCTTTTTACTGTTTGTTTGTTTAGAATACTTATAATCTGGAGATTTTACATACTGTGGCCAAGCTCTGAAATCTTCCTCTCCCTTATTCTGACCAAACTTCTTCACATCAAAATCTGCTAGAATCTTCTGCATTCAACCACTAAAGGAGGACCTGAGTGCAGCATTCTCCTGTTCCATCACAGAGTGTTAGGTGACATCCTGTCATTTACAACCAAACACTGTAGCGAGAAGTGCCAGGAAAGGTAGATGCCAACACACCTCTGAAAGTCAAGCTTTCCGGGGCTTCTTGGGGGGGGGGGGGTGTGTGCTGCCTGCAGTTCAGGTGGCCCCAATTCATAATAATCACATGCACAATGAAGCAAAACACTGCTCAGTCCTGCAAAACAGCTGTGATCAGCTGTAGATTGGCCCACTGTAATGGAAGTAGATGCCCAGATCTTTCTTCCTACTCATCGTAGTCTACTGACAAGCTCTACTGCACATAAGGTGCACTGGAGAGGAATCAAACCCTGGTCACCCATGAGAATTCTACCACTAAGCCACCAACTCTCTCTTCAGGAAGGTAGGACAAGCAGCTAATGATTTCTGTGAACAAGAGGACAGCCTAGCATTCCTCCAATGGGAGAAACACAAAGCTCTCACCACTTGAGGTCTGCAATCAGTCACCCTGGAAACTGAAAAGCACTCAAGGGCATTTGAGAACTGCCAGTTTAAAACCGTTCAAGAGTAACAAAGAATTATCCACCCAGCATAGAGAGAAGAAGGGGACAATTGCAGGAGGAAATGGGCCACTTCTATGAAGGCCTGCAAGAAACTCAATGTTTATAGTATCCCTGTAAAAGATGAAAAGAAAGTACAAAAAGAAGGGGGGTGGGGTGGGGGCAGGACAGGCTTTGAAATGCACAATATCACTTCAAACTACCCAGCTGTTTAAGCCCATCCTGTTATGCAACCACTAAAGGTTTTTTCTCTCTAGAAGAGTTGAGTGTTCTAAAGCTGTCCTTAGAGTTGAACTCATTTCACACATCCCACAGATTTAAAAGGGTTTGCAGTGGCCTAAATGTACAACTATATTTAAGCTTTTATATACATGTGCAATATAACTGCAGAAACTGTTAACATACAATGCTAACCCTTACTATTTCCCATAATTTTTCAGTCTCCTTTTGCACAAACTTCTCATTAGAAATGCCAACAAGAACAAAAGCTTATTTGGGTACACCAGGCATACATACTGATGAAGTTCAAGTTTGATTTTATGACCAAAAAAGACAACAACAACGGACTCTAATCTTAACATTTCAAGGTGCCCTTTCATTCTGTAAAATTATTTCTTACCATTAATCCACTGAACTTTGATACAATGTCAACATTAACTAGAGGACCTGACATTAAACCGTTAACACATTCCTCCAAACAGATGCTTCAGTATCCACCACCTTCCTCATAAAGCAGAAGAGAAAGAAAAAACAGAAAACTCGGACTTAAAACTTCATACAAGGAGGCCGGTAGAACATCCTCTTTCCAGACTATTGCTAAATATTCATATTCTATCCAAGTTGCCAAGCAAACAACACAAAACACTTAAGTAAAAACAAGGAGAAAAACCGAAGTATCACTTAGTAAAAGAATACAGATGGCATCTTTCTGCCATCAAAAACTAAAATAATTATATGCAAATTTAACTTCACACCAACTACAGACCCCCCCCCCCCAAAGCTACAATCTATACATACAATAAGGGGTATAGGACAAAAACAAGATTATCATCTCTTGATTTGAAAATAAGTCCACTGGAAAGTCCTTACATAAACAAGGCTAGCAAAATAGAATTCAAATGGCAATTGTGCTCACCAGATTAAGCGTCCGATATATAGAACCACTGGACTTGTCATTGTTTGCAATCCTGGACTTGCGCTTGATTTTCCACAGTGCAGACATCATCAGGAATAAATTCTCATGGTAATTCTACCACCTGACGTGGTCGGCACAGACACAGAAGTTTCTTAAAATACTCCAAGAGCACCACAAGCCTTCTAGCTCAGGAGACAGCATCCTCTCTCACAGATAACCCGTGCTGGCTCAGCCATGAAAGCCTACAGGCACATCTGAACATGGAAAAGACAGCGAGTGTGTCCCAGACTCCACCATAGGACAAGATCTCATGCTTTGATTTCACCTGGCTAAGCAACAAAGTTTCAGAAAGCGAGAGTCCAAACAGGAAAGAAAACAGAGAGGAAAACTGCCCCCCACCCCCACCCCCTTGGGATGTTAGGAGCAGCACAGCCCAGGGGATGGAGATCAGCTGATTGGTCAGTTCCACACAGGAATTTTTAACCCAGAACCCAAACCTGCCCAGCTCACACAACCTTGAATACCCCACTGGCTGCCTCAAGCACTAAAAAACTGTTTTTAAGAGTTTCTGTGTTCACAGATTTCTGCTAATGCTTTGTTACTAAAGCAAATACTTCAGGAAAAAACATTAGATTTAGATGCACAAGACAAAACAATTGAAGACTGCTTGCAGAACGGCAATGTTCTGGAAATTATTCTAATACATTTACTAAATGGAAAACAAAGTCACAACTGTTTTGTTTTGTTTTATTTTGATTTTGGTGGGAGGGGGGCACGAGATGGCAGGCTGGAATGCCTGACACAAACTGCCCTGGAATAATTAGCATGCATTTTCAGAGACAAGAGTTTTTGATGAACAGCAAGGAAAACTAGTAGCCAATGGGAATGAGGCTCTTTTGAGGTTGTCACCCAAGTTACCACAGGAAAGAGGCTGCTCACAAAAAGAAGCAACTGCCAGACTGCCCCTGCAGTGTGCTGGTCCCACCCCTGCTCCTCCGGGTGTGACATTCCAGTGTCCCCAACAAGCAGTGCACAGCAAAATCTGCTCTTTCATCAACTGAATAGCCACTGAACTCCAATGTGCATTCTCTTCACGCTTCCCAATAGTTTCTAAAAATAACTCATTAAGAAAGAAAAGTAAAAATGTGAAAGAAAGGAGAAAATAAAAGAACAATTGACACACATTCAGATAGAATTTGAGAACTAACTTGTTTTATGTTTGTTTCTACACCCAGTCTGCTCATTTTGGACAGGATAAAACGATCATTCCATTGTCTATATAATTTATAACAGAAAAATTAATTTTCAGTTCAGAAAACTAACTGCACATTAATTGCTGTCGTTGCTTTTAAGTGCCATCCGGTCAGTTCCAACCCATATGGACCCTGATAGGGTTTCCAAGGAGTGGCTGGTGAGCCTGAACCGCTGAACTTGCAGCTCAAATGACTTTGCAATCCAGCACATTAACCCATATAAAAAAAATACTTAATGTTAATCAATTAATTCAAAGATACTTCTTATTCCTACTTTAAATCTTGCTATGGCTCTGCAGGATAAGCATTGAACTGCTAACCGCAAAGTTGGTGGTTCAAACCCACCGCCATCTCTCAGAAGCCCTATACAGAGTGGCTGTGAGTTGAAACCTATTAAGTGGCACCAGAAAGTTTGTTGTCGTTGTGTTAACTGCCATTGAATCAGTTCCAACTCATAGCAACCCTGTATAGGGTTTCCGAGGAGTGGCTGGTGAGTTTGAACCACCGACCTTGCAGTTCAAACCGACATGCAGTCCAAAGCTTATCCTATAGAGCCACACCAGGACTCCAAGAACTTTAAACCACAATAAAAGAAAGACATTTAGAAAACTAGAGCATAGGAAAATATTTAAGTGGCAACAGTAGTGAGGTTGGCCCAAGATTGGGCAGTGTTTTGTTCTGCTGTGCATAGGGTTGTTATGAGTCGGTACCAACTCGATGGCACCTAACAACAACAACAACAACAACAAAAGGATTGTAACTTTTACTGACCTACAAGGAGCTCTGGTAGCGTAGTGGTTATGAATCGGGCTGCGAACCACAAGGTCAGCAGTTCGAAACTACCAGCTGTTCTGTGGGAGAAAGATGAGGCTTTCTGCTCCCGTAAAGATTTACAGCCTCGGAAACCCTGTGCAGGGTCACTATGAGTCGGAACCGACTCCACGGCACATAACCACCACCACCACAATACCACTAATTCTCTCTTTTATTGAGACCTAAGATGATACCGCAGTTTAAGATCACCAGCTGCTTCTGGGAAACCCTATATAGGGATGCTATGGGTCAGAATTGACTCGACAGCAGCATTTAACAACAATAACTGGTAGCACAGTCGTTACAAGTCAGGCTGCTAACGTAAAAGTCAGAAGTTCAAAACTACCAGCCGTTCCATGGGAGAAAGGTGAGGCTTTCTGCTCCTCTAAAGTTTTACAGTCTCAGAAACCCTGTACAGAGTTGCTGTTAGTCAGGAACCTACTCCATGCATGGTACACCACCACCATCAAGATAATACAGGACTCCTGATGTGGTGCTTCAGGATATTGCACTGGACTACAAGATCAGTTTAATCACAAGGTTGATGGTTCAAACCCACCAGCTGCTCCTCAGAAACTCTATAAATCAAGGGCCTTCATGGCTCAGAACTGACTCAATAGCACTTAACAACAAGAAGAAGATGATATAACCTTGCTTGCTTAAAGCAAAGAGGATGAAGATCAAAGATTGCAGCCATCAGTATGAATTGCACCTCAATGTAGAGAAAACAAAAATCCTTACAACTGGAGCAATAAAATAACATGATAAAAATGGTGAAAAGTTTGAAGTTGTCAAAGACTTCATTTTGTTTGGATCCACAATCAGCACTCATGGAAGTAACAGTCAAAAAAAATCAAACGATATCTGCTGCACAAGACCTCTTTAAAATATCCATTTGAGGACTAAAGTGCACCTAATCCAAACCATGGCATTTTCAATAGCCTCATATGAAAAATGGAAAATGAATTAGGAAGACTAGAAGAATTGATGCAGTTGAGTTATAGTGCTGGAAAAGAATATTAAAAGCACCAGGGACTATCAGAAAAACAATCAAATCTGTGTCAAGATGGTAAGACTTCATCTCTCATACTTCAGGCATGTTATCAGGAGAAACCAGTCCCTGGAGAAGGACATTATGCTTGGAAAGGTCACAGAAATCAAGGAAAATTTCTAAAATGGTTATGAAATATGAATTTTGACACTATGGGACACATATGTCCCTCGACTCAAAGACAGGATTATGTGGGACATACTTGTTATTCTGGACTCAAGGAGGAAAATTATATGGGGAATATATGTCCCTCTGGATGCAGGGAGTGTGAGTAGGACTGTTGTTTTAAGTGCTATCCAGTCGGTTCTGAATCATAGCAACCCCATATAGAGTTTCCAAGGAACACCTGGTGGGTTTGAACTACCAACCTTATGGCTAGCAGTCCAGTGCTGATCCTACAGTCTAAGGCTCTTGTTGTTAAATATCACCGAGGCAGTTCCGATTCTTAGCAACCCTGTATACTGTTTCCGAGGAGTGGCTAGTGAGTTTAAACCACTGATCTTGTGGCTCAAACTAACCTTGCAGTCGAGTGCTTACCCTAAAGCTCCACATCAGGACTCCAACAGCACCAGGATGAGGAGGACATAACTGTCCCTCTGGGCTCTGCATCACCTTCCAGATCCCTTGGCTGATACATAGAATTTAGGGTAGAGCTGGGAATGCGGTATATTCAAACAAACATGGAATCATCAAAAGAAAGGCAATTTTCAAATACCGCAGAGGAACCTGGAAACGTACTTACAAAGCTTATCTTCCAGCAAAAACACCCCAAAGAAACAAAACTTTTGTAAAATCACACCTCCATGATGCATCACTGTGTACAATTTCAGTACAATTTCATTTACCATTTCTTCCATTTCAGTTATACAGTTCCTCTCCTGCCGGCTACAGCAACTGCCCAATAAACCCCAGAGAAGAAAAATGTAAGTGGCTGCTATACAAGGAGGCTTCAAAAAGCTTGTGGCAGCATTCCATTATTTTTAAATTCCATTTCCCTCTGAACTTTTTGAAGCCCCCTTATATATGTTTCACAGGTCAAGAAAGGGTTAATATATTTTAGACAAGTGGAGAGATATGTTTCTCATGAGAATGACTGAATCCCTCCTCAAAAAGTGGGTCAAAATCAAATAAGGGCTACATGAATAAAAAGTAACTGAGTGTGTTTTGGTTTGGTTTGGTTTTTGGTTTGAAATGAACCATGTGTGTTTCCATTCATCTGCTTTGTAATGAAAAACCAGCAACATAAAGTCCTTTAGTTTAAATATTAAAAGTGTTCTCAAATATTAAATTTGTACCGTGCCCAATTTAAAAAGACATTGAGAATGGTGATCATATGTCAGTGAGAGAGAAACATATGGGTAAAAAGAGATACTGAAAGACATTCGAGCATATGCACCCAAGAACGTTCTACTGAAAAACTTATACACAGAGAGAGACAAAAAAGAAAACACACAGGCCTTTAAAAAATGGTTCATATTAGAAAAGAAAGTGTATTTCCATTATCAGTGTATTTTCCCATGGTTATATAATTTGAAAAAAAGTTGCTTTTTTTTGTGTTACTCAGTTGCAGAGAACTGTATCCCATAGGTTTTTATAGATGTGAACTTTTGGAAGCAGATCACCAGACTTTCTTCCATGATGCTTCTGAGTGGGTTTGAACTATCAACCTTTCACAGTCAGAAGCCTCATTTGCACTCCCCAACCACCAATAATCCAGTCAGTTGGAGAAATGTTAAAAATCATCCTGATTTTTCAAAGAAAAAACAATGGTATAACTTAAAGTTACATAATTTGTTCAAGGTTTAATAACTAGTGTTTAAGACATAAATCACAGAGAAATCAACATAAATATGTCATTATAATAAAATACGATGAGTAAGTACAGACATATACTCCTGCATGATTACTTTTGTTGAAGGGATGATTTTTGTATGTAAGTATAAGTAGCACAGAGTTTTAAAACAGTGTTATATTTTGGAAATTGATGTAAAAGAAGCTAGCTTGGAATTTCTAACGTAGCAGAATGAAAGCCTGATGAATTATGGGAATTGGTTTTAGTATCTTGCACCAAAGAATCAGAATAAGAGCCTTCTTACAGTGCTCAACAGGAACATTCTATTTGGATGAATTAAAAAATTGTTTCTTTCCCTTTAATGTAAAAGATGTTTACCTTTAACAAGAATCAAACACAGATAATTCAAAAGTAGCTCATTGCAGAAGCCATAAATAGCAAAAAAATTATAAATGACTCAAACACACACATTTTGGATACTGTCTAATCAGATCCAAATGAAGAAGATGTAAAGAGTAAATAGGATGAAACTATAGCATCAACTGGGAACTCCAGCAGTGGCAGAAATGAAAAAGAAAAGGACTTCAATTTAATACAAGTGATTTTGCCATATATTCTCAGAAGTGGGCTTGCTATCAAGGCTGTAATTTGGATTTCGTATCATACTATTTAGCAACATCTCAGATGCAAGAATACTTCATCCCTTGGAGAGACTGCTAACCACATATACTGCAAAAGCAGTGTGTCAGCTGCGATTTGTAGGCGGTGAAGAGGTATAGGAAGTGAAAATGAAAATCTCTCACCTTACTGCTGTGGTCTGTCTCATCTGAAGACTCCAGGTCTGGTCCGTCAGTGTCCTCGGGGGCAGTCTCGGCACTACTGCCCTGCTCGCTGCAAAGACTGTGACCTGCAAAACAGAATCCACAGAAAATGTGGGTCAACACGCATAACAATGGCTAAAAGCCACACCTGTGCAGGGAGGGGTGGAGGGTCTGAGTTAATGGTGTGTAAATACATTGTTAGACAATCCATGTACTAGTTTCATGATTTTGGCTCGATAAATGTTCGTTTGTGTTGTTTTTATTGTTACAGCTACTGTTATTGCTTTATCATACACACTGGGCTTCAAAAACTCAATAAACCATTCTGACAAGCAGTACAACACAAGTGATTGCCCCATATTCATTTTCTGAAAAGCCCTGTGATGTCATTTTTGCCAAGTGGTAAACTATAAACATCTTACAACATCCGGTCTTCCTACTGTATTCTCTGCAAAAGTACAGGCATAGATGAGTCTGGTGAAAAGAGATGTGGATAAGAGTCTTATGATTCAACAGTGAGTAACTGTTATCATGACTAACTGTGACTGCCACAACTGTAAAGGTAGAAGTTTTGTAACAAAAATGGGGGAGTAGTTAAATTTACGGTCCAGAAACAGAGGACCCTAGGGACCATCAAGGAGAAGAGCACTAGTAGAATATGGACCCTATCCAGAGAAGCAGCGACACCAGAGATGGTGACAAGGAGAGAGGGAGCAGCTGAGGACTCTAGACTCATGGGAAGAGAGGGACTAAGAGATGGCGGCCAAGAGGCAGACTTACAGAATGTGCCCTTTGGTTGTTTAAATTATTATATATTACCGAGTGTTTCTATGTTACCCCCCCCCCGGCCCCCACCTAAAAAAAACCCCAAAAACTGGTATCATTGAAAAGGCACTACTTTGGGGTAATGTGCTGAGAGAAAGCAACACTCTCCTTGTTTTCTATTCATTACCCATTCAGCCCCCGCCTCCCTCTATCTCCAGCTTCCTGGCCTGTGTGTTGGAAGTATTTGAAGCAACTGGATAAATATGCTGTATCCTATTGGAGTACCAAGTTTCCTTATCAATTTCTATCAAGTTAATTCTGACTCATAGAGACCCTATAGAATAGAGTACGACAAAATATTTCCAGGTTGTAATCTTTATGTGAGCACATTACCAGGTCCTTTCTCTTGCACAGCTACCAGTGGTCTCAAACCACCAACCAAAATGCTCAGCATTTTGCCACTGTAATACCATGGCTCCTTAGTGCCCCACAGTTTCTAAATCTAATTATGTATTAAAATAAATTTTCATATAGATTTACTAAAAGGGAAAAAAAAAAAAAGGTACAGGCAACTTCTCTCTCTTCCTATTTATTTAATGCCAACCTCAGTGGTTCATGGTTATCTGCTCCAACAAAACTGCAGCCTAGGAAACTCTATGGGGCAGTTCGGCTCTCGTCAAACAGGGTTACTATGAGCCCAAATTCACATGACAGTCGCAAAAACATAGTAGTCCTCAGGGGCAGTGGCAGAATTTTCACCTTGGATGCAGGAGACCAGGATTCAATTCCCGGCAAAAGCCTCTCACACATAGTCATTTGGAGGGACATTATGATCTCAAACAGGTTTTAACAGAGCTTTCAGACTAATGCAGACTAGGAAGAAAGACCTGGTGATCTACTTCTTTTTTTAACTTTTTGTGAATTGGGTGAAGGTTACAGAGCAAATGAGTTTTCCGATCAACAAGGCATAGATATTGATTGTAATCCCTACAACATAAGATCACTTACCCATTTCTTACCGGTGCTTCCAGTTTACATTCCCTCTTCTTTCCTAACTGTTATGAACTTTGCCCTTTGGATCTCAAATGGTTGATTTTCTAAAAAGTGCATACACCTCCTTAGTGTTATGGTTTCCCTTATAGATCTGTCTATTGTTTGGCTACAAATGGAACCATGAGGCTGAGTTCATTTCCAGACCTGAGGGCCACAGCCTACGGGGTTCCACCTGTCCCTATTTGAACAGTAAGCCTCATCTTTTTTTATTACTGTTTTGAGTGCTACTCCACATATTTCTCTCACTCTATCCAGAAACCTTTTAGAACAGTTGATAGTGGTAGGCTAGCATCATCTTGTTCTGACCTCAGAGTCATGGAGGCTAATGTCCATGTGGTCCATTAGTCATTTGGACTAATTACTTCCACGTATCTTCAGTTTTCTTTCATTATCCGTTCCTCTGGATGAGGAGAGACCAACATTTGCACTACAGATGGCCACTCACAAGCTTTTAAGACCCCAATAGCAATTCATCAAAGTAGGATGTAGAACACTGTCATTGTGGACTATGGCATGCCAGCTGACCTGTTAAATGCCGAAGAGTCAGTTCCAACTCATAGCGACCCTGTACAGGGTTTCCGAGGAGAAAATGGTGAGTTTGAACCATCAACCAAGCAAGTTGAACCCATACTGCAGTCAAGATGTAGTCAAGTATCAATGCTATCCCCTCTGTATACAGGGTAGAAAGGATGGGCAACTTAGACATTGGCTACCTAAAATGAGGGGGCAATAAAGGCTTTACAAGGTTTAAAGAGGGAGTTTAGTTTAAGAGTATGCAGGGGAAAATGGAGTCCCCACTGAATAGTTTTCAGCTTGTCTAGATGGGTTTGGTGAAAAGATGGAGATAAGATTCTGATGATTTAATAGTGAGTAATTGTTATCATGACTAATTGCAACCGTCACAACTGTAAAGGTAGAAGTTTTGTAAAAAAACTGGAGAGTAGTTCTACAGTCCAGAAACAGAGGACCCTAGGGCCATCAAGGGAGAAGAGCGTGAGCAGAATGTGGGACCCTATCCAAAGAAGCAGCGATGCCAGAGATGGAGGCAGAGATGAGGACATGGAGAGAGGGAGCAGCTAAGGACTCTAGACTCCTGGAAAGAGACGGACTGAGTGTTGGCGGCCAGGAGGCAGGCTTGTAGAATGTGCTCTTTGGTTCTTTAAATTATTATGTATTCCTGAGTATTTTTGTGTACATCTTCCCACCCCACCACACCCCCCAAAAAAGAAAAGAAAACCAGAGGGAATTGAAGCAAATACTGTTGAATGATGATGCACAGAGGAGATTGTAGTCGATGCAATAAAATGATGGTGTAAAGTGATGTTCTCCCATGTAAACTATCACTCAATTCACAATGAAAAAACAAAACAAAACAAAAGATAATGGAATTTTCCCATGAACTTTCTGAAAGCCTCTCCTGTATATGTATTTGTGGGTACAGTCCCACTTTCCCTCCCACAGGTTCAGCCTACATGCCTATCCTGATGATCTACTGAAAAATCAACCACTGAAAATCCTGTGGATCACAATGGTCCAATCCACAACCAATAATGGGGATTGATCCAGAATGAACAGCATTCCATTCTGTTGTGCATTGGGTCACCAGGACTGGGGTCTGAGTAGATAGCAGCTAACAAGACTAGTCTCCTGCAGTGGGGAAAGGCACATCCCAATCACTTCCCTCTGCAGGAGTTCCCAAACTTTAAAGGGTATCAGAATCATCTGGGGATCATGTTAAAATGCACACTCTGATTCAATATAGACTTGGGTCTGAGATTCCCTTTTTTTATAGGATCCTAGGAAAGACTATGGGCCTATGAACCACACTTCTAGTTGCAAGGCTTTAGGGCATTTAAGGAGCCCTGGTGTGGCACTGTAGGATAATGCACTAGATCATAAGGTCAGTTTGAACCACAAGGTTAGCAGCTCAAACCCATGTGCTGCTCCTCAGAAACCCTACACAGGGCTGCTAAGAGTTGGAACCGACTCCCTGGCACTTAACAACAACAGGGCATTGAAACACCTTCTCTAGTAGATTCTGATATGCTCCTGGCTTCAAGACCAGTGCACTCAAAAGAGGGAAAAATCTTTACAGCGAAGATCATTCCCACCTCCTCTATACACAGAGTAGAAAGGGATGGGCAACTTGGACATTGGCTACCCAAAATGGGGGGCAGGGGGCTACAAAGGCAAGAAGTGACTGGCTTACAAGCTTTCAAGAGGGAGCCTAGATCCAGAGGGCATGGAGGAAGGTAGAATCTCCACTGAGTAGTATCCAACCTGTCTAGGCGGGGCTGATGAAAGGAGATGGGGATGGCACTCATGTGGGACAACAGTGAATAATTGCTATCAGGACTGACAGTGAGGGTCGGAAATGTAAAGGTAGACACTTTGTAGCAAAAAGAGGGAAGTATTGACTATGCAGTCCAGAAGCCAAGGTTCCTGGAACCATCAAGGGAAAAGAGTAGAGTGTGAGACCCTACCCAGAGAAGCAGTGATGCCAGAGATGGAAGCAGAGAAAATAACATGGAGAGATGGAACGGCTGGAGACTCTAGACCCAGAGTGGAAAAGGGACTGTGTGCTGATGACCAGAGGGAAGACTTGCAGGGTATACCCTCTGGTTGGTTGATGATGCATGCAGGGGATTGTAACCATGGCAATGAAACGCCATACGATAGGATGAATATAAAGCTAATGTTCTTCCATGTAAACTATCACATAATTCACGATAAAACGTTAAAAAAACAAAAAAGACTAGTGCATTAAAATAAACCAGGCACTTCATCAGGAACTGTTGTTGTTAAGTGCTGTAGAGTAGGTTCCGACCCATAGCTCCCCAACACAGCAGTGCTGACTGGTTCACCTGGCACCCTGTGCTAACAGTGGGAGGCCCTCTGGATGCAGGAGCTGTGGCTTACTCAGCACTGCACTGGAGCTGCCATGGTGCACCACTCATGGGGGCACCTTCACACTGGTGTCTCACTGCCTCCCAGAGTAGTCCAATTCATTCACAGCCCATACAGCCAAATACTGTGACTTTGTATCACACTGCTTAGTACAGTGCCTGGGACATAACAGATGCTCACAAATGACATGAAAAATGATGAAAGATAGTCCCAAATCTAAAATATGGTATGAGTTATGGTGTTGGAGGAAAATATTGAAAGTGCCAAAAGAACCAATAGATCCGTTTGGAAGAAGTGCAGCCAGAGTGCTCCTTAGAGGACATATTGTCAGGAGGGACCAGTCACAGGAAAAGGATGTCATGCTGGGTAAGGTCTTTTAATTCTACGTCTACTCTGTGTCAGGAGTCTAGGGAGAGAGGAAAGAGGCCTTCTTCTCTGAGATTATGGCAAATTAACACTATGTATATCATCCAGAAAACCCCAAGATAAAAAATTACCTTCGCATCATTCTGGATTACTATTCCAAGGGCATCTGACAAAAACAATTCTATCTGTTCTGGAAGTACTTATCCTTAACAATGGTATCATTTGATGCCCACAGATAAAGCATGACAAGAAAAACTCATAATCCAAAATTATAAAACACAGGAAGATGCAAGTTCTGGTGAATGAGAAGCAATGGTTGCAACAAACAGCAGAATTGTTGTTGGTACTGACTCACAGCAGCCCTGTGCACAACAGAATAGTGCCCAGTCCTGGGCCAACCTCACAATCATGCTTCAACAGTCAAAACAGCATAATAAGACCTCCCAAAAAGGTGATCCTGCAGGTGTTGAATATCAAATGAGTATACTTAAAATATTTTAAATAAAATTACAAGAGAAGTGATACTTTCAACAAACATCAAGTCAAGTAACCGAATTTCTAAGAATGAGAACTATAACCACTAAAATTAAACACTTGATGTACAAGAATAAACACTGCAAAAACAGAAGACATTAACATGGAAAAGAAATTTTCAAATGTTGAAACCCATCAATATACTATTATATTTCTAGCTGTAATATCATTCAAGAAAATCAAAATAAAGACATTTAAGGAACAAAGAGTGATAAACTTTACCACAAAAAAGAACCTTATTATGAAAAAATAATTTCCTAAAGAGATTACATTTCAAAATTCCCTACAGGAACTGCACTTTAGGAAAAAGAAAAACCCTCTTAGAAGAGATGGCATATAAAATGAAGTGGTAAATAAAGAAGTTGATGTACACAAGAGTAACTCTGAGCACAGAACAAGAGAGGGCAATGCAGTTGTGGCCAATGGTTTATAAAGATTCTGTAGTGTTTAGTCCCACCTCCGCATGAAGGAGCTCAGGTAGCGTAGTGGTTACAAGCCAGGCTTCTAACCTAAAGATCAGCAGTTCGAACTACCAGCTGTTCCACAGGAGAAATACGAGGCTTTCTGCTCTTGTAAAGATTTACAGCCTTGGAAATCCTATACAGGGTCACTATGGGTCAGAAACAACCCCATGACAAGTTGCCACCGCCGCCACCACCACCACCACCCATGAAACTGGGCTCATGACCTGCCTTGACCAATCAAATATGACAAAAGTAATTCTGTATGGATTCTGGACCAAAGTCAACAGACAACTTAAAGTTCCCTCATCTTATACTCTTGTGACCCTGAGCCAAAAATATGAAAACTCTCCAAGTTAATCTTCTTGAGGATGAGAGAACTCATAGAGGACCAGCCAAACAATCACCAAACATGTTAGTGAGCCCATTTAAAGATCCAGACTTAGTCAGGCAAACACAACAGAATGAGAGCTCAGCAAAGGTAACACAAAACTGGAGTCTGGTCCAAATTGCTTATCCACAGAGCAGACAGCTAATAAAATGGTTGCTGGAGGAGGATTTGGTACACAGCACTGTCGTTGTTAAGCACGGTCGAATCACTTCTACTCATAGCGACCCTATGTACAACAGAACAAAGCTCTGCTCAGTCCTGTGCCAACCTCACAATCATATTACACTTGAGTCCATTAGTGTGGTCACTGTGACAATCCATCTCATTGGAGGTCTTCTACTTCTTCACTGACCCTCCACTCTACCAAACATAACTTCTTTCTCCAGGGACTGTTCCTTCCCGATAATATGTCCGAAGTATGAGAGATAGTCTCACCATCCGGGCTTCTAAGGAACATCCTGGCTATATTTCTTCCAACACAGATTTGTTGTGCTTTTGGTGGTTCATGGTACTTTTCATATTCTTCTACAACACCATAACTCAAATGTATCAGTTCTTCTACAGTTTTCCTTATTCATTGTCCAACTTTCACATGAAAATACTATGGCTTGGGGAGGCACACTTAGTCCTCAAAGTGACATCTTTGCTCTTGAGTACTCACAGAAGTCTCATGCAGCAGATTTGCCTAATGCAGTATGTCATTTGGTATCTCGATCTTTTCTCCATTTATCATGATGTTATTTATTGCTTCTGTGGTGAGGATTTTTGTTTTCTTTACATTGTGGTGCAACCCATGGTGAAAGCTGTGATTTTTCATCTTCATCAGTAAGTATTTTAATTCCTCTTTGCTTTCAGCAAGCAAGTTGTATCATATGCATATTGAAAGTTGTTAATGAGTCTTCCTCCAATCCTGATGAAACATTCTTCTTCATATAATCCAGCTTTTTTGGGTTTATTTGCTCAGCATACAGACTGAAAAAGTATGGTGAAAGAATACACCCTGACACACACCTTTCCTGATTATAAACCACTCAGTATCCCCTTGTTCTATTTGATTGTACAGGTTCTCATGAGCATAATTAAGTGTTCCGGAGTACCCATACTTCACAATGCTATCCATAATACTGTCATAATCCAAACTGCCTTTACATAGTCAAAGAAACACAGGTATCTTTTTGCTATTCTCTGCTTTCAGTCAAGATCCATCTGATGTCAACAATGATATTACTCATTCCATGTCCTTGCATGAATCCAGACTGAACCCCTGGTAGTTTCCTGTCAATATTCTGTAGTAGCTGTTTTTGAATTATCTTTATCAAAATATTACTTGTATGTGATACTAATACTCTCTGATTATTTCCACATTTTGTTGGATTGCCTCTCTTTAGAATGAACACAAACTTGGCTTTCTTCCAGTCAGTTCGCCAGATCTTCCAAATTTCTTTGCACAGATGAGTGAGTGCCTCTGGTGCTGAATAAATCTGTTGAAATATTTCCATTTGTATTCCATCAATTCCTGGAGCCTTGTTCTTTGCCAATGCTTTTAGTATACCTTGGATTCTTCCTTCGGTCCCGTTGGCTCTTGGTCATATGGACCTCTTGAAAATGTTGAACACTGAGCATTTCTTTTTAGTACAATGATTCTGTGTATTCCTTCCATCTTCTTTTGATTATTTGCTCAGCATACAGACTGAATAAGTTTTCTGCATTATTCAATAATTTTCCCATAGAATCCTTTAGTATAAAAAGTTAGGCTTGAATTTTTTTCTTCAGTTCTTTCAGCTTGAGAACTGCTGAGCATGTTCTTCACTTTTTGTTTTATAACTCCAGGTCTTTGCACATTTCATTTTAATACTTGATTTTGCATTCTCAAGCAGCCTTTTGAAAATTTCTGTTCAGCTTTTTCACCTCCTTATGTTTTCCATTTGCTTTATAGCATCTCTATGCTGTAGAGCAAGTTTAAGAGTCTCTTCTGACATCGCTTTTGGTCTTCTTCTTACTTATTTAATGACCTTTTCCTTTCTTATTGTATGATGTTTTGATATCACCCCAGAGCTCTCTGGCTTTAAATTCAGTATAATGCTGTCTGTGACAAGGTAACATTCACATGCTTCCAAGGAAGACCAGTTAATACCACTATTATTCAAATGCTCACCACAGGACCAATAAGCAACATATTAACAAAGAAAAGATTGCCGTTGTAAAGACTTCATTTTGCTCAGCTCAATCATCAACACTCATGGAAGCAGCAGTCAAGAAATCAAACGATGTATTGCATTAGGCAAATATGCTGCACAAGACCTCTTTAAAGTGTTCAAGAGCAAAGATATCAGTTTGAGGACTTAAGTGTGCCTGACCAAAGCCATGATATTTTCAATAACCTCATATGCATGCAAAAGTTGGACAGCGAATAAGGAAGACCATAGAAGAATTGATGCATTTGAGTTATGGTGTTGGAAAATACTAAAAGTACCATGGACTGCCAAAAGAACAAATGGATCTATGTTGGCAGAAGTACAGCCAGAGTGCTCCTTGGAAGTCGGAATGGTCAGACTTCGTCTCTCATACTTCAAACATATTGTCAGGAAGGATCAGTCACTGGAGAAGGACGTCGTGTTTGGTAAAGTGGAGGGTCAGAGAAAAAGAGGAAGACCCCAGTGAGATGGATTGGCATGGTGGCAGCATCAATGGGCTCAGGCGTGACAACAATTGTGAGGTTGGCCTAAAACCAGGCAGTATTTTGTGCTGTAAGTCGCTATAAGTCATTACCAACTTAACAGTACCTAACAATAGTAAACAAGCAAATTCTCCAATTTAAACATTTCTAAAGAGAACCCAATTTTAACAGATTTTTTTAAAGGTCCTTATTAACCTCTGAGTTTAATTAACTGACAAGGGCTGGGTAGAGACTGAAGGGAAGGGCATAAAGTTTAGATACTACAATAAATTCAATAATTAGGCTACAACCTTATTTTATTTTTCACTGTTAGATGAGTATAAAACTTCTATGTTGTTGTTAGTTGCCATCGAGTTAGTCCCAACTCATGGAAACCCCATGCACAAGGGGCTGAGCTGGCTGTGATCCACAGGTTTTCACTGGCTGATTTCCAGAAGCAGATTCTCAGGCCTTTCTTCCTAGTTTGTCTTAGTCTAGAACCTATTCAATATCATGGTAACACACAGGCCTCCACTGATAAGGCAGGCAGTGGCTGTGCTTAAGATGCACTGGCCAGGAATCGAACCTGGGTCTCCTGCATGGAAAAATGAGAATTGCACCACCCATGCACTATGCCACAGAAATCCGATATGGAGTATATATCATCCACGTCTCCCCTAAACACAACATCATACATACCAATCCAATGATAGAGAAAAAGAAGGAAGAGGTGGGAAAGAAGGGAGAGTAGAAAGACGGGTAAGGGTGAAGGAGGACCACAGTGACAATTGGGGGAAAATTAAATAAACACTATTTTAAAGGGAGGGACAGAACTTTAATTTGGTGGCAAAGAAACAATAACTTCTTCCCTGTTAAAATTCACAAAACCACAATGAGGTTTTTTTTCCTATAAAATGTGCTGGAATACCTATAGAAACTGTAGACACTGGCCTCAAGGATCCAGTTGTGAAAGTCAATGCAAAGTAAGGAGCTCTGGTAGCGTAGTGCTTACAAATCAGGCTGCTAATCTCAAAATCAGCAGTTCAAAGCTACCAGAGGTTCCATGAGAGAAAGATGAGGCTTTCTGCTCCTGTAAAGATTTACAGCCTGGGAAACCCTATGCAGGGTCGCTAGGGGTCGGAATAGACTCAAAGGCACTGACCACCAACTACAACAACACACTAAGGTACTTAAAAAACACTATCCATATGTAAAGAACAGGAGGGAAAAAAGACTGGAACAACACTTTTTTCACACCCAGGATTTAACTTAGTGTGAAATGAAGCCCAGGAGGTGGGACCCGCTGGCAGGGCCTCCAGAAGCAGCATGCTGTGTGACAATGAGCACCCCACCCAGTGCACATGGCTCCGAGTTTCACTGACAAACAAACAGAGGATGTGCTGCCTGGGGTCTGTGAGATTACAGAGAGCCTGATGATTAAGACCCTATGTATTTGTAGGAAGACAAATCTGTGCAGTTCCTCTTTCTCTGCAGCCCCTCCCTGCTGCCTGAAGGGATCTGTCTTCGGAACCTTACTCCCAGACAATCTCCACAGAAATCTGCCTGAAATAGAAGCTCTCAATTCACAGGGAGCAGGCTCCGTCCATGCTCTGTACGCCACAAGCCCTCGCACTCTAAATCAAGGCACATTAGGCTTCAAGGCTCTCACAGAAGCCTTCCTTTCCTGTTACAAGAAGCTGTGTTAATCGACTTCCTACAGTAGGGACATTTGTACTCATACAGACTGCAATTATCCACATAGCAACAGAAGATGTGTCTGAGGGATAAATAGATTAGACAGATAAGACAGACAGGCAGACAAATAGATACAGATATACACATATAAATACAGAAATACCAAGGCGTCTTAATCAAAATTCAACATGGATCCTGTCTTTCTTATGCTACGGGCCTGGTGTTACTTATAGGTACTCAGTTTTCTCAGCTCACTTCCAGAACCATATTTATTCCAATCAACAATAACTTCAGTCCATTGAGCTCTGGTGCATTTAATAAAGTCATACTGTGAGCTACTCATTTAGCCAGACAAAAGCACTGGCTTTCACTGCAACAGGTCAAGTGGAATTTCAGGGTAGATAAAATAGAGGCTCTGATAGCATAGTAGTCACAAATCGGGCTGCGAACCACAAGGTCAGCAGCTCAAAACTACCAACTGTTCCATGGGAGAAAGATGAGGCTTTCTGCTCCTGTAAAGATTTATAGCCTCAGAAACCCTGTACAGGGTCGCTCATATGAGTCAGAACCAACTCCATGGCACACAACAACAAAGGAGAGCTGGGTTCCCCACAAAGTAAAATGAAACTGAGCCTGAATGAAAGAATTCAAAAAGAGACAAAGACATGTTGGAAAGCTTTGGAAAGACACCACTAATGCAAACTGAACTATGATTCTTATGAAAAAAAGTCATTGCCTTTATGCCATTTCCAACTCATGGCAAACTCATTTGTGTCAGACAGGAACTATGCGTCAGTGTTTTCATGAGCTGAGTTTTCAGAAGTAGGTTGCCAGGTCTGCACCTTTGAGTGCACTCAAACTATCAACCTTTTGGTAAACAGCCATGCAAACTAAACATTTGCTCCACCCAAAAATTCCCACGAGTCTTACAACTTACATAAACATTACTGGCCGAAATATCTCTGTTTCAAAGGTTAGCTGTAATGAGCAACACATTATGCTAAGAACAATTTCGTTCACATTTGGGGATACAGCATTCAGAGTAAGTGCAATGACTTGTTTTTTCCCTCATTCCTTGTCCCAAAAAAGAAAAAAGAAAGGAACAAGAAGCCAAGAAAGAGGACTTGTGTTTAAAATCTCTCACAATGTTTAATAAAATTCGCTTAAAAAATTGAGATCTGAATTTGCTTTCCTATAAATTTCCTAGTAAATTAGGCCAATGGTTATCAACAGGGGTGATTCTGTCTCCCAACAGAATTTGGCAATGTCTGGTGATATACTTGGTTGGCACAGGTTGGGTTGGGAGTTTTATTGCCTTGTGGGAAGTAAGGCATCCTGGTAAAACAACAGTTAAGGTTGGTGGTTCAAATTCACCCAGCAGCACTGCAGGAGAAAGACCTAATAATCAGTTTCCATTGAGATTACAGCCAAGAAAGCCCTTTGGGACAGTATTACTCTGTCACATAGGGTCCTTATGAGTCAGAATCAACTCAATGACACCCAACAACGCTGAGTGGAAGACAGAGATACTCCCAAACAGCAGTGCACAGGGCAAAACCCACAACAAAGAATTATACGGCCTAGAATATCAACAAAGTCACTACTGAAGAATCAGCATTCAAAACAAATTGTACTAGAGCAGTAAACAGGCTTTTTAGAAACCCCACACTAACACACCTTTACTACTTCTTACTCCAGCTTTCTCTTTGCTCCAAAGATCTTTCTAGAATAATAGCTACTGAGGAATTTATCCTCTTTGACCTGAACACCCTTCCTTCCCCCTTCCCTGTAAAGTGTATTAAGAAAAAAAGGAAAGAAAACGAATATAGCTCCATTGAGATTTCAATAGGACTCATAGGTGGCAAATGATCAAGGACAGGGGACTGGGTTTTACAGAACATACCAAGTGTGGCATCTCTTTATCTAGACTCTGGCTTTTTAAGTCACCACGGCATTCACTCACCACACTTCCTTCTAGCCAGAACAGGAAGACTCAGGATACATTCCAGAGCTACATAACAGTTGTCATGACAAAAATCCCAACAAGGCAGGTTATGAAATATTACCAACACAAACCACTATAAGGTTTGTATGTCAGCAAACATTCTAATCATCTTCTCATTTCTACCAAGATAGAAAAATAGAGGCTCCATACATCAAGAAATTCTGACCTCAAGTCATCAAGCAGTCGTTCCCAAGCCTAGCTGCACATGAGCAACATACAAGGTATATTAAGCAACCACAGCCATGCATACCCAGGCGCTACTCCAAACCGAATGGTCATGGCCTCTAAAAACCAAAACCTACTGCTGTCAAGTCAATTCCAACTCTGAGCAACCCTAGGACAGAGTAGAACTGCCACTTAGGGTTTTCAAGGCTATAAATCTTTATAGCAGCAGCAGACTGCCACATCTTTTTCCTGTAGAGAAGCTGGTAGGTTTGAACCAACAGAACTTGCCAATTAGCAGTACACTGTGCCTCCAGGGTTCCTTGATCTCTAAAATTGGTCCAATTGTTTCAAGATTGTAGCCAACACAAAATTCATTTCTGCTTTTGTACTCAATAAAGGAAAATCCTTTAAGTAAGGTATGATTCATAAATTGTTATCGGACAATTCACCTATTGTAGGTTAAGTAAGTGTCAAGGGCTGTGAGAAGATAAAAAAAATGAGCAGCCTCAGGTTACAAGACAGAGAATTTTTATGCTCCAATAACACACCACATTATGGATTTATAACATCTATTAAGTACTTATGGAGTCTTGGCATGGTGCTATGGGATAATTCACTGGACTGCACATTAGTTTGAACCACAAGGTCAGAAGTTCAAATCAACAGTTGCTCCTTGGAAACCCTATACAGGGTAGCTATGAGTCAGAACCGACTCAACAGCACTTAACAACAACAACATTAAGCACTTATAGAGTCCTGGCATGGCGCAGTAGTATAAACACAGGACCACAGTTGCTATTCAGAAACCCTCTACAGGGTCACTATGAGGTAGAACAGCACTTAACAACAACAATAACGCTGAACACTTACGAGGCACTATTCTAAACACTTTACATATGAACCCAACCCAAACCAGTTGCCATCAGGTTGGTTTTGACTCATGTTGACCCCATGTGTGTCAGAGCAGAACTGTGCTTCATAGATTTTTCAGTGGCTTTGTCCTTTTGAAAGCAAATTGGCAGGGTTTTCTTCTGAGGTACCTCTGGTTAGACTTGAACTGCCAATATTTTGGTTAAGTAGCTGAGCACTTAACCATTTGCACCACCCAAGAACTTGACATCATATACTGTTGTTAGGTATAGTGGAGAATAGAACTGCCTGCCCACTGAGTCACGAAGTAGATCTGAACCATAACCAATGGATTAACCATTGCACCACCAGAGACCCTACTTTATGTATATAATTAATCAACTCTTCACAGCATCCTAGTGAAAGAGGCAGAGTATTATCCCCATTTTATAGACATGAACACTGGAGTACAGAGAGACTGAGCTGAGCAACGTGTTCAAGATCTTGAAGCTGATGAAACAGAAACAGGTCTCAGTCCACAGGAAAAACAAACCTACTCTTAGTCACTTGGTTATGGTACTTCTACATGGAGAAAGAAAACTGTCATGTGAGGAGGGGTGTCCAGAGATAACCCAACCTTGAAACCACAGAACATATTTCAATCAGGGTCTCAGGGGAAGGTCTCTCTGGTCAGGCCTGCATAGGTGGCATATGAGACAGGGAGAGCTCGAGCTCGGCTGGGCTGGCCTCCAGAAGGGCAGCTCAACCAAGCTCATGTGGACCCAGAATCCCTGCGACACCACAATGCCCTGGGGATAAGGAGGCCAAACATTCAAAATGACCATCTGAAGACAGTCCCTGCTACATCAAACCTTAAACCTGCCACTCAGGATGTTTCTTATTTTTAGTAACTTCTAAATATAGACTAAGGCTGTGGTCCAAACTGCTTATTAAATAAAAAGATTTTTTTTTTTTAACTGTTGTCTATTTTAACTGCAGCTGTCTCTGAAGAGTGCTTTATCTCTGTCTCATTATTGAGCAGTCTTTCAGGTTATTTAATCCTTGTTTACAGACCTCCCCTTTTATCTTTCAGTTGAGTGGGGAACCGGAAACGGAAGCTACCAGAAAGCAGACAGGCTGAGACCCAGCCTTCTCTTAACAAGTCAGTCCAATAGTGCACAGAGTATTTGCGAATTCCTCTGGAATTTCTTACTAATTTTGAAACCAATATCAAAACCTTTCATTTCAGAAAAATAAACACTGTGACTTTCTTTTCATGCTTCCTTCTTAAACCAGTTTGATTATCAAAGCCTGAGCAAACTTTGTTCTGAAGGACTAGGCCCCCAACAACGTATTAAGTCAATATTGCTGCTAGTTACTGTTCAGTTCATTCTGACTCATGGCGACCCCTTGTGTGTCAGAGTAGAACTGCTCCAGAGGGTTTTCAATGCTGTGATCTTCCAGAAGCCAGGTTTGTCTTGCAAGGCAGATGGCTCCGGGTGCATCAAATGCCAACTGTTCAGTCAGTAGTAAAGCGCTTAATCATTTGTGCTACACAGGGATGTAAAAACCCAAACTACCCTAAAATGTAAGTCTAAGGACAGGAACTGTGCTATAGTTAGCATTATCCTTCCAGCTCCTAGATCCATGGTTGTTGTTGTTGTTATGTACCATGGAGTACATTCCGACTCATAGTGACCCTGTACAGGGTTTCCAAGGCTGTAAATCTTTACGGGAGCAGAAAGCCTCATCTTTCTCCTGTGGAGCAACTGGTAGTTTCAAACTGCTGACCTTGTGGTTTGCAGCCTGATTCATAAACACTATGCTACCAGAGCTCCTTCGTTCCATGGTTGGCACACAGTAAAGGTTAGGAAATGTTTTCCAAGTTATAAACATTTAATTGGAAGAAACAAAGGACTGCTCTGAGAATGATCCAAAACTCACAGTTTCAGGGTCACTATGAGTCAAAACCAACTCACGGCACTTAACCTAAGTCTTATACAATGTCGGGTTCCATAAAACAAGCATATAGCCTCCAAAGGTGACTGGTCTGAAGGAGGTAATGCATGGAAGGATGTTAACAGTCTGATGGTTCATTTAAAATTTCATCACATAAAAGATGCAATGGTAAACCAGATACATGGAATATACTTAAACTTTTGTAAAACAGATACATATACACATTACGTTGTTGTTGTTGTTAAGTGCCATCGAGTCGGTGCCGACCCATAACGACCCTGTATCGGGTTTCCAAGGAGCAGCTGGTGAGCTTGAACCACCGGTTTTGCAGACCAAACCAACTTTGCAGTCTGGCGCATTAATCCATAGTACCACACCATACACAAATATGAACAGGCTTCAAAAAGTTTATAGAAAAATGGAATCAAGAGACAGTAGAATTTTTCCACAAACTTTTTGAAACTCCCTCATATATTTTTAAATCTTTTTCATTTTAAGTAAGTTTAAAAAAACAGACACAAAAATTCCATTTCCCACAAACTTTTTGAAGCCCCTTCATACAGACAGATATATGGTGCTGTGGGCTAATGCTCTGGATTGCAAAGCCGGCAGTTCAAGCTCACCAGTCACTCACTGGAAACCCTATACAGGGTCACTATGGGTTGGAACTGACTCGACAGCACTTAACAATAACAAGATACACAATTAAATTTTTCTCTTTAAAAAAAAAAAAAATATATATATATACCAAAATATTAATTGCAACTATCAATTCAGTGGTATAATTCTCATCTCCCACATGGGTGATCTGGGTTTGACTCCAGCCGATGACCTCAAATATAGCCACCACCCAGTTGTCAATGGAGGTCTGCATGCTGCTACGATGCTGAACTGGTTTTAGCAGAGCTTCCAGACTAAGACACGTTAGGAAGTAAGGTTGGACAGTCTGCTTCCAAAACATATCTGCTCCCTTAAGAATCACAAGAGTCCGAGCCACAAGTGACCACGAGGATCACACAGGACGTGGCAGCGATTTAGTCTATTATACACCAGGTCACTTTGATTTAGGTTACTCAATAGCAGATTATGACAACAACAATCTTTAAAGGAACAAATTGTGAGCAATTTCAGTGGCCATTTATATAAGAGATCCAACTGAAACACGGGCAGGTAGTAAACATTTTCAGGTTTGCTAGACATACAGTCTCCATCACGACTAGTCAACTCTGCCAATGTAGCAAGAAAGCTGCCACAGACAATCCACACTAGAACAGCATGGCCATGTTCTAATAAAACTTTATTTACAGAAACAGGCAGCAGGAATGGATTTATAGCCTGTGGATTGTAATCTGCCAATCCCTCCCTGCTTTACAGCCACGGCCCGCAGAAAGGGCTCAGAAGAATAAAAGCCAAAGAAAGATGACCACAAACTATAATTTGTAGTATGTACAACCAGGCCTTTGGAGTCCTGGTGTGGTGCTGTGGATTAATGGGCTAGACTGCAAAGTCGGTTTGAACTATGAGGTCAGTGGTTCAAGCTCACCAGCCACTCTCCTTGGAAACCCTATCTAGGGTAGCTATGGGACAGAATTGATTGTACAGCACTTAACAACAGCATCCAGGCCTTATAATAAAAGCCTTTAAGTAACCTCATCAGGGAGTCCTCATGTGGCGCTGTGGATTAATGAGCTGGACTGCCAAGTCGATTTGAACTGTGAGGTCAGCAGTTCAAACTCACCAGCTGCTCCTCAGAAACCCTATACAAGGCTGTTATGGGTCAGAATTGACTCCACAGCACTTAACAACAACAATCTCATCAGGTACAATGGCCTACATTCAAAGCCATTATAGAAACAACTGCATCTGTTAACTGAGTTTTAAGGGATCAAGCCTGACATCTTGTGGTCACATACAAGAACAGTCTTCATGGTCTGAGTTCCTTTTATTTAGGATTTAGAAATTCACTGGAGCCATTTCTAAGGGATTTGGGCTGGGAGGTGGTGGGGGAGGCGGGTTGCCACAATGACTTAATCAGATAGGAAGGCCTATTGTTAAGCACTCTCAAGTTGGTTCCGATTCATAGAGACTCTGTGTAGGGTTTCAGAGGAGCAACTAGTGGTCTGAACCACGTACCTTGTGGTTAGCAAATCAGTGCTGATTCTATAATGCCACAGAACCTATGACTGTCTTAAGCCTTAATTTGCCAAAGCCTCAAAGGGAGTCATTGAGCAAAGAAATGAACCTTAAAAGTTCATATGAAGCCAAGCTGAAGTAGGTCATTTGAAAAACAACAGCACAATAAGAATATCTGAAATACTTACACTCAAACTTTGAAACTGAAGACTTATTTTGAATCCAAGTCTTACGAAAGGAAGCTCTGGTGGCACAGTAGGATAAGCTTTTTGGCTTGCTAACCTCAATGTTGGCAGTTCACACCCACCAGCCACTCTGAGGGAGAAAGATTAGGCAGTCTGCTCCCCTAAAGACTGACAGTCTCAGAAATCCTATGGAGCTGTTCTAGTCTGTATAAGGTTACTATGTGTTAGAATCAACTCAATGGCAAGGGGTTCAGGTTCTTTTGGTTTGTTTGTTACAAAGGAAAAATATCTCCAGAACCCCAACTAAGTAAATCAACCCAAATGTTTTTGTTTTATTTAAACAAGTTTTGGATTTATTATCCAAATTTCAAAACTGAGAGATTTCACACATACACACACAAAAAAATAATAAACTTTAAAGTACCTGAAAACACATGAAGGCCTGCACTGGCCCTTCAATAATCAATAATAAGTGGAGCTGATGACAAACTTCTCCCAAGGTCATCTAACACTTAAGCAAATCATTGTCCAAACTCATTTGTTACCAGGTGGTCTTCTAAAAGGAATCTGAGTTTGCAACTTCTAAAAGGATTAAAACTAATATATGGGGTTCTGGTGTGGTAACATAGGTTGACAGTTTAAACCCACTACAGTGTGGCTATGAATTGGAACCAACTTGACGGCACCTAACAGTAACCTGTGTAGCACCTTGCACAGTGCCTAGAATGTGATTCAATAAATGTAGCTATTATGTTTATTTTCCCAGAAGCAATGTGAGAAAATTACGTGCTCTAAAATTAGAAAGACCTGAATTTGAATCCTGACTCTGTCATTAACTAGTTCCATGGCTTTGGGAAAGTGACTGGATTTCTCTGAGCCTCAGTTACCAATATGTCAATATATTAACTATTTCAGGACTCATGTCAGGCATCTAGCACCATGCCTGGTATAGAACAGGTACTCAGTAAAGGAGTTATAATTTCATTAAGTGTTTTTTAAGTGACTAAAGAAATATATGACCACCAGAAGATATTATGTGACATTCTTTGTGCAAAAGTATGATATCAAATATAGTAAATTATTAGAAGTCTTATTTTTTTTTTTTTTTTTTTTTTGAGAGTTTAACCATCAGTCCTCTTTAACCCCAATTTTTAAACCAGATTATGGAAAAGTATGAGTATGTGATGCCAATCTATACAACTGACTTGTGCAAACAGTTCCTTGTTAAGTATGATTGGAGTACCTGTGAAGCAAACCATGTGCTGAGCACAGAGGCAATAAAGATCAAGGAGACAAAATCCAGGCCCAGGAAACAAACGCAGGAAAGAGAGAGGCAAGGCAGGAAGCACCATACAATAAGGTGAGGGCCCAGTGAAAGCATGTTTGAAAGGAAGGAAGACAGAGTCAGCCCTGTGGAGTCCCAGGGAAGGCTTCCCAGGACAGGTAGCATCCAAGCAATTTCTTTTAGAATGAGTACAAGGCGACCAAAGGAGAGGGGAGGACAAGTATAAACAGGAAGCGCAGCATATGGGGTAAGGCAGGGGGTTCCGCTGCTGGGCTCCTGTTCAGACTTGAAGTGGCAGGAGCCCAGAAGACAAATACACAAGACAAGAAGTTAGGTAAATGTCCATTCTGGGCATCCCAACACATGCTGCCTCTCACACAGTGGGGAAAGCAGGGGTGGGCACTTTAGAGATGGTGACAAGGATGACAGGTAGGAATCTTATCTGGTTCCTAGCTCTGTGTCCACCTATCTGATTCCAAAGCTAAGAGACAGTGAGTTCTCCAAAATAACAAACAGTAGCCACATTATAAAACTTTTCATGTGCAGCAGGAAGATTTCTAGAAAAGCAGTCATTCAAAGAGAAAAAAAAGTTCCCTGCCTCGTTGAGATTCTGATGGGAAGTTCCCACCCAGGTATCAGAGCATCCCACACATTTCACACCACCTGGCCCACCCAGGCCAGTCCCCTAAATGGGCATGCACACTGAAGCCTGCCAAGTCTTCGGCTGGCCTGGGCTCAGACATGCCCCCAACACCACACACAGTGGGATACCTGGGTTGCTGGTGAGAAAGGCAAGGGGGCTCTCGCTGAGGTCCGAAGAGACGTCCACGCGGTGGGGCGGGCTCTCCAGCAGCTCTACTCCTCCGTCCAGCTCAGGGTAGGTCCTCACCAGGAGGCCCAGAGACGGTTGTGTGAGGAAATCTTTGAGCACAGATGAAGTGAGGGTGCCAGCAGTACGATTATTGATCTCAAGAATCTCATCTCCCGCTTTCAGACCTGCCAACGCAAGACGGAAATCTTTTAATTTCAAAAAAAGAAAGAAAGAAAAGCATCATCAAATCAGATCATAGCATCTCAGAAGTTCTGCTGCAAAGAGTACACCAAGCCCCAGGTGCTGCAAACAGAGGCTGTAGTGTCCAGGAGAGACAAGTAAGTGAAAACAGGGGCCCCAATTTCAGAACGTTCTACAAGGTTACACCATGCCTAACCTGCCCTGAATACAAGGGACCAAAACCTACTCACTGTTCTTTCTTATATGTGTTCTAAACATCTGGCAAATACTCTTCACAAATGCTAATTCTGTGATCCTCCTCCAAATGTTTTGAGGAGGAAAAGAAGGAAACAGACTCTGATTGCTGAAATCAGTATGTTTTGTATATACTCAGACCACAGTGCACACATGAGGTGCAACCTAGATTCCACTTATCATGTGTCCGGAACCTACAACCACGGAAGTCCCTCTTATACCATTCACAAACCACAGTTTACAGAATCAAATGCTATCATTTCCTGCCCTTTGTTTTATTGTATCAGGGTCTGGACAGGGGAAGAGGGGATATGAATATCTTTTGGTAGGTCTTGCAAAGCCTGCTGGGTGAGTTGCCACAGTTTGTGACCTACAGAAGTAGCCAGGCACAAATCCAGCCTAGAAAAACAAAAGGTTGTGACTGTCCCTCAGGACAGTTCAAACTAGTATTAAATAAAAAGTCCAACAGTTTGAGAAGGGAGAAGTGAGGGAGCAGCATGAAAGGAAATAAAGTATTTGGCTAAGAAAGGCGTCCCAATTTGGGTGAGTCACACACCCACGGCCACCTTCTACTTCAGTTTCCAAAATATCTGAAATCAATTGTCTATCATAAAATGCTCCCAGAAACATTATGGTGGGGTGGAAATGGAAGAAAAATGTTTGTCTCCAAAATAAGAAAGTGAAATGATTGAGTTCTGGAAAATTAACCATTCCATTTTTAGGTACAGGTTTTTGGCATCAGAGTATTTGAAGTGAAAATACATGTGACAAGTAGGCCTTTTTTGTTCTGTCTGTAACTCACTTTTGAAGACGGTTCTTTTGGTTAGATATCCCGCTGTTTTCCAGTCAATTCTGACTCGCAGTGACTCTGTATTAGAAGCGCCATACGGACAAACCACAGAAAGCATTAAAAACCAAAAACATCCAGGTTTACTATTCACTGGTGGGGTAGGGAGCTATAGTGGGCTGAAGACCCTAAAAGGATATGGCTACATCTCAGAACCTGTGAATTCAAACTTATTTGGAAAAAAAGGTCTTGGCAGATGTATATAAAGACCCTGAGATGAGGTTACTCTGTATTACCTGGGTTGGGCCCTCAATCCAAAGAGAAGCATCCTTGTAAGAGAACATAGAGCAGGACACACAGAAAAGGAGAAGATGGAGGTAGAGACTGGTATCATGTAGACGAAGGCCAGCAACACATGAAGCAACCAGGAGCTCAAAGAGGTAAGGAAGGATTCTCTCCTTAGAACAAACTTATGGAAGGAACACGGTCCTGCTGACCACCTTGATTTTGGACTCCTGGCCACCATAACTGCAAGAGAATCATTCTCTTTTCTTTTCAGCCACCCAGATTGTGATAATTTGTATGGTGGCCATAGGAAACTAATGCAGGGACATCTCAGTTAGTGATTCTCAGTATTAATAAGTAAGAGGAAGCAGTGGCCCAGTGATGGTAAATAACACAGTCCTTCACCAGGGTCTTCTGGTCTCAGCTTCATCAGTTATAGGTTGAACTGTGTATCCAAAAATGATATGTTTAAGTCCTAACCTCTGTATTTGTGAATGTAACCCTATGGAGAAACAGGCCTTTAATATCTTGGCTTCTATATTTTTGTTTTAAGGGAACCATGGTGGCAAAGTTGGTCATGTCTTGGGCTGTGAACCGCAAGGTCAGTCGCTCCAATCTGCCAGTCACGCCACAGGAGAAAGATGAGGCTTTCTGCTTCTGTAAAGATTTACTGTCTTGGAAACCCTATAAAGAGTTGGAACCCAACTCTATGATGGAACCTTCTTGAACGCACATCACAACAACATATTTTGGTTTTAGGTTATCACCTAAATTAAACAAGGTCATAACTGGAGTACAGTGGGTCCCAATCCTAATCCCTTCCAAAAGGTGTCTTATAAAAGAGAATGATAAACACAAAAACAGAGTTGCAGGAAGAGGTCATACGACAACAGATGCATTCAAATCAGCAAAGAAGTGCCTGTAGCCACCAGAAACAAGAGAGGCAACCCTCAGAAGGAGTCCACCTGGACAAACTCCTGAATTTGGGCCTCAGTAAAGCCTTGAAACCCTATATAGGGTCGTTATGGGTCAAAACTGACTTGATGGCATTTCACAACAAAGCCTCCAAAGAAGGATTTGGCAAAGTGGCAGTTTATCAGTGGGCTCAAGCGTGGCAATAATTGTGAGGTTGGCCCAAGACCGGGCACCTAACAACAACATCAAAGCCTCCAGAAATTGTGAGAAAAACGTTTGTCCTTTAAAGCCACTCATTCATGGTATTTTCTCATGGCAGCCATAGGGCACAAATACAGTCGTGTGTAAAAAGAATACTGAAGGGACTTGTACACAGATTAGTAAAATTTAAATACACAAGATGGAAAACTTCTGGAGAGATGATGGCAGGTGTTGGGGTGGTACAACCGACCAGTAGTTTTTATCTAATTCTAGGGTTCTCAATTTCAAACAATTTAGACAGGATGTGACTGAAACTGTGATGACGGATTTCCCCCGTGCCACACCAACTGTCACACTCATCTTGTTAAAAGAGATAAACATCAGACTTTGGGTTTGGAAGGGAATAAACGCTGTCACCTCAATTCTTGGCTGAGCTACAGTTCAGTGAGTGCATCAGACTGTTCTGCAGGATGCATTTGGCCAAGAAAGCATGAAAGTCTTCTGCTACTATAGCCTGCAGTGGAATTGTCACTGTGACTTTACCTCCCCTTTGCCACACCTTTGACATTTCTATGCAAAGGCAAGGCTGTAGGTTACACTATTCCAAGGTTAACAGCAGGGGATGATGTAACCTGCACAGGTGGTTAGTGAGCCAGGAACCACCCAGAGCTCAGCTGTGACAGGACACAGAAGAAAGTGGAGCAGGTTGGCACTCTCTCATTTTCCTGGCTGCTCCACTCAGCAGGTCCCTAACAGAGCAGACACAAAGTACAATGCAAGCACAAGTGAGCTCAGATGTGTTACCCTTTTATACTAAACAGCTAGTATCTCACGGCCTGGATAAAACAAAATCCCACAGCACGAAGAAGGAAACAAAGCCTTCAAATGCCACTCTCATTTTATTCTTGCTGTGGGATTTAGTTTCATGCAGGCAATGACAAGGTAATACCTATTGGGAGAAGTAGGTTGGATTCAAACCAAACCCATGGCCATCAGGTTGATTCCAACTCATAGTGACCACATAAAGGGTTTCCGAGACTAAATCTTATGGGACAGACAGCCTCATCATTCTTACATGGGGCAGCTGATGAGTTTGAACCACTGACCTTGCAGCCAGCAGCCCAACACCTAATCCACAGGGCCACCAGGATCCCCATGCCCACCTGGAACATCAGAATGTGACTTTATTTGGAAATAAGATCTCTAAAGATATGAATACATTAAGACAAGATCACATTAGGCTTAGGACAAGCCCTAAATCTCATGGCAGGCGTCCTCATAAGAGAGCCATGTAGAAAGGAGTTGAAGACTTAGGGGTCCCCAAGCAGCTCAGACTGTACTCGGAGTCCTTGAGACAGGCAGGGCATAGCAAGAGCAAGCTTTCTAATGGGTGCAAGAAAGCTGGATTCTGAACTGGTAGGTCCTCAGCCTTCAAAATGATTCCCTAATGAATGGAAACAACAGAACATTTGCCTTGAAGAAGCTTTGCAGACTTAAGTGATGACCAATGTCAACTTGACCAGTAGAAACAAACCACAGAGGGATTGTCCAAAATGTTCTGTTCTAGAAAGACCCCCAGGCTTTCCATATCATACTAGATGGTGGGGAAGGACTACCATTTATAAAGAGAAGGAAACTTCCAGAAAGCTTCATGGAAACAGTCTCCGAATCAGATTTAATTGGTATTTGAACATTCAAGACTGACATTTCTTTCTTACCTGAGGTTATTCAATAAAATTCACTGTAAGGATTTACAATGTCTTTATACATTTCAATATCTTTACACATGAAGCTGATGGGCACATTTTCATCTTTTTCACCCACCACTTGGAGAACCCCTTCAAAGAGATTTTAAAGAGACAGACAGAGAAACATTCATTGATTTACCATTCTTTGAAGCTAAACCAGTTTCCTTCACACTGTTCACGTAGAGTCTTCGAACGCCATCTTCTTCCACAGAAGAAAGCGAGAAGCCTATGAAACACAAAAGTAGAATGGTAGAACTTATACCCTCCGTGTATGCAGCAATTAACAGGAAATACCTGCTGTGCACTAAGCATGCTTCATGTCTGGGGTTATACTTTGAAGAGATTGTTTTTCCTTGTTCATATTGTCTTACAAAGCAGAAAAAAAAAATGTATTTTTAGATCACTCTGAAAGAAGTCACTACTTGTACAAACAAATATTACAGAGTACACTGCATACCAACTCTCACTGCAGCTTTATTTCCAAGAACAAAATGGTGGAAACAACCCAAATGTCCATCAACAGATAAATGGATACAAAAACGGTGGTATGTATACATACGAGGGGGTTCAAAAAGTTAATTAGAAAACATTCAGCTCAGTGAAATAAGCCAAGCTTAAAAGGACAAATACTGTGTAGATAAAATATCTAGGTCAGGAAATGCATAGTGACAAAAGTTTATCATCAGTGGTCAGGAAAGAAAGAGGAATGGAAACAGGAAACACAAGGAAGGCAGGGGAGTAAGCAATGTTACATTCAGGAGGATTCTAATCAATGAGAGACAGCAAAATGTATATGAATTATTGAATGAAAAACTGATGATTTGCTCTGTAAATCTTCTCCCAATTCACAATGCAAAAAGGTTTTTTTAAAAAAAGTATAGAGGAATCAAATTTTTTAAAAAAGTAATGTATCAGTGGCTATCTGGCAGGGGATGAGGTAGGGAGCAATGAGAAGCTAATAAGTGGTTTTTGTTCACTTGCTTTTTTAAATAAAAGGAGATAAAGAAATAAAGAGAAGTGGTGACCATTTAGTTAAGTGGCTGTAATTGACTATGAAACTTGCACTGGGAAACTGGGGACAATGTATGATGAGTCTGATGGACAATTCTGACTTCTCAACTTCATAAGAAAATCTCCATACTAGGAAAGAACATGTCCATAATAAGAAAGGTTTGAGAAGAATAGTAGCACCAGGCTTCCTTTTGAAGAGCACACAGTGGAAGTCAAACAATGGCAACATGAAAGAAGTGACTGACACCTGAGCTTTGCAGTCAGATTCACACTGAAGGACACCCACTGAGAGGACACACAGACTATGGCATCTTTCAGCGTAAAGAAGGACAGTTTTCGGCACATGCTGCTATGCACACATGATTGTGGGTTCTAAGAACACCCCGAGGGGCAGCCTCCATATCAAGAGGATAGGAATTTGCACACTAGGGTGAAAAAATGAAACAATTATAAACATAGCCTACAGTCTCGGAAACCCTGTACAGGGTTGCTATGGGTTGGAACTGACTTGAAGGCACTTAACAACAACAACAACATTTACAAATGGAGTCCTGGTGTGGCGCTGTGCATTAATGCACTAGACTGCAAAGTCGTTTTGAAACAAAGTCGGTGGTTCAAGCTCACCAGGAGTTCCTTGGAAACCCTAAACAGGGTCGCTATGGGTCAGAACTGACTCAAGGGCACTTAACAACAACAATATTAACAAATGTAAAGAAAACACCCTGCAGCTGTATTTTTTTGGGATAAATGAAGAACACACAATCATTTTAACAGCTCATTCACAAAGTCAGTATGTTTTCTTCTTTTAAGTAAGAAAAGCAACATTGATAACTCTCAGCAAACAAATCTAATCTAGTCCAAAATTATAGTCAATGGAAAGAACAGAGGAAAATTATTCTATATAAATCCAGTGTATCTGCTCAACCAGAAGGGTTTTGGTTACAAAGACTGAGAAGCATCTTGAGTACCAACTAGGAAAACAATCATGAGGATGAAAGAAGCAATGAACACTGACTGAAGAAATCAAACTCATATGAGAAAGAGCCAGAATACCCTTCCTACTGACATGAAGGGTCAAAAGAAGTCATGAGAACAACACATACAGCATCCTGAAAACTGAAAATTCAGAACATGGGACAAATGCAGATAACTACAAATGAAACACAAGACCAAAAACATTGTTTCAGAAGTACCCTGATAAAGAGAACTGCTCACTAAAATACAGTTGCTGCAGTAATGCATTCTTCTACTCCAAGGCAGTCTAAGGATTCATGCTTAGTGGTTATGTAACTATCTGAATTGATTTTGGCAGTAAGGTGTAAGAGCTACTGTACCAAAGTAGGAAGAGGGGCAGAGTTAGAAAACAAGCGTGAGAAATTAAGCATGTGTTAAAATCTTTACAGCTCGGTCAGTCACTTAGAAATTTAAATCACATTTCCCTCCCTGAAGTGTTTTAAAAGACAGAATTGGTTTTGTAAACCTCTGGGTACATATGTGTATTTGTGTTTGTGCTAGTAACTTGGACATGTCCTGAACTCGTATATACCAGAAGTCACACTTAGAAAACTGCTAGTGTGCTAGATGTGTTTGTTAAATCTGTTTTGGGGACCATTGGAATAGATAACAACTCAATGACCCATGCAACAGAGAACTGCTCCACAGGGTTTTCTAGACTGAAATCTTTACAGGAGTGGATTGTCAAGTTTTTTTTCCTACTGGGTGGGTTCGAACCACCAACCTTTCTTAGCAGCCAAATACTTAACCATTGTGCTACCAGGGCTCCTTAGTTGTTGTTGTTAAGTGCTGTCGAATTGGTTCTGACCCATAGTGACCCCATATACCCTAGGACTCTAGGTTCCTTAGTGTTAGACACAAATAGGCTGGATTTAGGATCCTTGGTAGCTTTTGAGGTCTGAGGCATGGAGGTCTCTTAGAATCGAGGGACTCATTAGCCTCCTTGATCCATACGCTGTTTGTTGAACACCTTTATGTCAACTTGAAATCGAGACTGCGCATTGAGGACCTTTTATAACAATATGACATTGTCATACTATCTAAGCATGGGATTTTGTATTTTACAAAAGCAGTGATGGTCCATGACAAACTGGAAATTAGAAACAAAAAAGTTCCTCTTCACCTCAGGAAGTTCGAGAAGAATTGTTTACAATACCTTTCCAGGTTGAGGTCTGGTGCTCCATTAACACCCTCAGGGTAATTTGTAAATAGTTTCTGTGAGCAATTAAATTATTGTAATCAAGGAGTCCTGGTGTGGAACTACAGGATAAGCACTGGACTGCTAACTACAAGGTCAGTGGTTCCAACTGCTCCTTGGAAACCATATACAGGATGAGTTGGCACTGACTCGAAGGCACTTCACAACAACAATAAAGAAGACAGTGATTTTATATGTATTTGTTACTTCTGAGAAAATGGTTTCTGTGAGGAATTTAATCAATGTAACAAAGAGTATGGTGATTTTATACCTATTTGCTACTTCTGAGTCCAAAGACACTCAATATTAGAATTGAATTCCAATGTAAACTGCAGCCTTCTCCTGCTATTAGCTATCATAACCAGATAAAACAGTTTCCATGGAGTCGGCTCCAACTCATTGTAATCCCATGCAAATCAGAGTAGAACAGTATTCTGTGGAATTTTCAATGGCTGGTTCATTTTGTTTGGTTTTTAGAAGTTGCTCTCCAAGTCTTTCTTCCAGTGTGCCACTAAGTGGACTCAACCCACTAACCTTTTGGTTAGCCTCCAAGTGCGTTAATGGTTTGCACCACTCAGGGACTCCTGTTACTAGCTACGATGTACCCTACTTGACAGAAATTATGTAATGGAGAGAAAAGAAGAACTGTCCTGGAGCTTCTTCCTTTGCAAAGTCCAGACCCTTATTTATATCACTGCTACCAATTAGGACTTTAATTCCTGAGGTCACACTTGTGCTGTAAAATAGATTTTTCCTAAACACGTGTCCCTGGCCATCAAAAACATCATTTTGGCTTGATGATATCTTTAGTTTTAAGGCCAAGAGGTAAACAGCACAAATGTAAGCAGCTAGAGGTTGAAAATCAAATCCCCTTCCTTAGACAGAAAACTCTTATTCATTACAAGATGAATACCTGTGGGAGATCTCAGAAGGACTATAATATTCGCTGCTCTGTATGGGTCTGAAGAATTCAAAGGCTAAAAAGGTGAATGCCTTCAAGTGAGCATATATAGCCTCCTTTATGTCTTTCACCAGAAATTTCTACCACATAGAAGGACTCTGCTGTCTGCCCCCTAGGGATAAGCATGACCATGTGATTGGCTATTTTGGCCAAAGAACTGGAAGTGACCTAGCACCTGGTCTGCCACAGTCTCCTTTCTCCTCAGCAAAATGACAATGCTCAGGTACCATACCTGGGTCCTGGAGTGTGAAAAACATACAGAAAAAATCTCCAGGAAACCCACGCATCTTAGTGCCGTTACAACAGAAACCACATGTAGGCAGTTCAATGAACAGAAATTCAGGAGGCTGGAAGTCTAAATGCATGGCACTGGGGAAGGCTCTCTCTGTGTCAGGTCTAGACAGAAGTCCTAGCGTCAACTTCTCTAGCTCCAGTGTTCCTCAGTGCCTTGGTGATGTCCATGTGTCATCTATTTTCCCCCACCCCCCAATTTGTGCTGGCTTGTCTCTGTGCCTAATGGGCTTTTTTTACATCTCAAAAAGAGACCCTACATTGATTAAGACCTCATTAGCAGTCCCCCATGGAATTACACCCACAGATAGGGTTTCCAAGGAGCAGCTAGTAAGTTTGAACCACAAACCTTGTGGTCCAAATCAACCTTGTGGTCCAATGCTTTATCCCACTACACCACACCAGGATTCCTCACGTATTATGGTGATGATGGTGGTGGTTATATGCTGTGGAGTTGTCCCAACTCAAAGCAACCCTATATAGAGTTTCCAAGGCTGTAAATCTTTATGGGAGCAGAAAGCCTCATCTTTCTCCCTCAGAGCCGCTAGTATTATAGGGGGACACAATTCAATCCATAGCACCCATAATGGATGCACAGCAAGTGTGAAGAATACATTTCATTGTTTTGAGCAATTGAGCTTTGGGGGTTCTCTGTAACCTCAGCTTAACTTGACCTCTCCTGCCTGCTACAGCACAGTATTAGGGATTGGTTTCTCTACTTAATTTGCTCAAGCACTAATTCTATTACTCTTCAAGTCATTCAATGTAACTCTAAGTAAAGAAGATGTGTTTTCTACACATGAAAAAGATTACAGATTTAACTGTGCCAGAATGTACACACCTGTGTTAAAAACAATGTTTACACAGCAGACCTGACTACTATCCTTTGAAAGTCCTATTTAAAGGCTTGGCTCTGCACTGGCATCTGGGCACTTCTACATTTAGGAGAATCCCCACTACCCTGAACTGATAAGGGTAGTTCACTATTTGTACAAACACTGTGCTTCCTGTTGAACACGTGCTTTCCTGCTGGGAGTCTGGAATTTTGGTACCTGGTAGGCAGAGGGCACCAATTTGAGCATCATCCAATGAAAAACCCTGGGCACTAAGCCCCTAAGGAGCTTCCCAGGGGGCATTTCACACGTGTTGTCACAACCCTTTGCTAGACGATTTGTGACCGTCCAATGTGACTCCATGGGAAGAGGACTCTAGAGTGTGCACCTGGTCACTGGACTTTACCGCGTGTGCCTTTTCCCTTGGCTGATTTTGCTCTGTGCTCTTCTGCTGAAATAAATTATAAGCGTGAGAACATTCGGCTTTATGCCGAATCCTCTGTCAATTCTCACAATGAGTTGGAATCCACTCCATGGCAACTGGTTAGGTTTTCTGAGACGTGAGTCTTCCTAGTAAATCAGCACATCTGGCATTAGTGTGTGGACTCTGACACAACACCAAAATAAGTTCCTTTTAATGTTATTTTTGAGTTGGGTGAATTATGCATATGTTCTAGGGAGAGGGATGTGAACGAAAAATTATACAAGGTAATTTAAAATGATCTGCTCCCAATATATCAATCCTTTCCTATAACAGTAAAACACCAATAATTAATGTTACGAAATGTAAAGCCAAACTCTCATAGTACCCAGGGCAAATATCTCTCTTTTTCCTAATTTGGTTGCTCTGCAGGGGCACAGAAGCCAGATGTGCTCTGTTTTAAATAGGTCCCAGAGGCATTTTATTGAATTGTAAATAAGTGCATGTTTACACAGGAATTGCTGGGACTGGAAACTCAAGCACCAAAGAGGGAAGAGAAATAAACATACCATAATTATCAGCCACCGTGTCTGACTTCTCAATCTGGATGTTCTGTGTGACTTTTGGACAAATTTCAATTTCTTTGTACAGCTGAAAATTACAAAGAGGAGTCTAATTAGGATTTCATTATAAATAGCATAATGGTCATTATTTTGTAAATCTATTTTTTTTACACTTGGTACTTGAATGCAAATTTTTCTTCACATCCCTGATCTTTTCATTTAACTGAACTCATCAAGAGGCAAAATAAAACTTAGCAACAGTTCTATTATAAATACTTCCTCTACAACACTCTGTATGTCTTTTCCCACTTTATCTTAATCCCCAAACTTGAAAAATTATGTTAACAAAAATGAAAGTCTCTGTGACTGGGCAAAAAAAAAATCAATGATTAAAATGAGGAAGAGATCATATAAAGATCTTGGCAGAGGGTTCACAGAAATAGGAGAGATCTCTGGGCTTCATTCTTCTCTATTCGCACACCAAAAAGTTGGTGATAACACAAATGTTGTTGTTGTTGTTATGTGCCATGGAGTCGGTTCCGACCCATAGCGACCCTGTACAGGGTTTCCGAGACTGTAAGTCCTAATGGGAGCAGAAAGCCTCATCGTTCTCCCGCGGAGCAGCTGGTAGTTTCGAACTGCTGACCTTGCGGTTCGCAGCCCGATTCGTAACCACTATGCTACCAGAGCTCCTTGATAACACAAATAGGTAGAGACAAATTATAACACTGAATTTAACATGCACTGTGAGTCTTTCTACTCCCGTAAAGATTTACACCCTTGGAAACCCTGTACAGGGTCGCTATGGGTCGGAACCGACTTGATGGCACTTAACAACAACAACAACATAGATGGAGAATATTCTCTCTTAGCCACTGAACTATATCAAATTAGCTAGAAAGTCTAAATTAATCTAGAAAGTACAAATTAATCAAACTTCTAGACACCCAAGAAAGCCTGGAAAAGCCAAGCTAGATCAATGTGTAGTTCACACATACAAAACTTCATTTTTTAATTGCATTGAATCTCATTTTCACATAGCTGCACCAATCAATGTCAAGATAATAACTGATGAAGCTTTTACCATGTATTCTTGTCCCTCTCAATAACCCCAGAGAAACCATTGTGACTGATCTCAAATTTACAAATGAAGAGAATGAGGCCAGAGACAAAGAACTTTTCTAAGGTCAGAAAGCCAGTATGGAAGTCATGGGTCACCACCTCTCCGTAGAACTCAAACTTCTTTCTTGCCTTTGAGTCAATTCTGACTCCTGATGCTGACTCCATGTGTTTCAGTGTAATACTGTGCTCCATGAGTTTTCTTGATTGCAATCTTCTAAGGAAGACGATCGCCACACATTTCTTCCATGGTTCCAGTGGGTAGGTTCAAACTATTAACTTTTAGGTTAATGTTGGTAAGTGCCTTCAAGTCGGTTCTGACCCACAGCGACCCTGTATATGGTTTTCAAGGAGCAGCTGGTGAGCTTGAACCACCGACCTTGCAGTTCAAATGATTTTACAGTCCAGTGCATTAACCCATAGAGCCACACCAGGACTCCTTTAGGTTAATAGTGAAGCGCAAATAGCAAACCAACAGCCATGGAGTTGCTTCTGCCTCAAAAAGACCCAGTATAGCATTTTTAAGGCTGTCCAAATCCTAGTGTGGTGCTGTGAGATAAGGCACCAGAATGCAAAGCCGTTTGAACTGCAAGGTTGCCGGTTCAAGCTCACCAGTTGCTCCTTGGAAACCCTATATTGGGTCGCTATGGGTCAGAACTGACTTGATGACACTTAACAACAACAATCTTTACAGCAGCAGAAAGCCTCATTTTTCCCACAGAGAGGCTGGTGGGTTTCAACTGCTGGTCTTGCAGAGTTTATAGTCCAGTGCTTACCCTAACAGCATTACCAGAGCACACCAAAATAAACAGAATCAACCAAAGGCTATTTCCAACATTTATGGTTATAAAAATCCCCAAATAAACGTGTCAAAGGCTAATTTTATTTTCTTCAGGCATTTGGGGGGTGAAGGGCATGATTAGAATGAAGGAGCCTGGAATACAGGCTGCTGTAAGAATGCCAAAGGTGGGGGTGGGGGTAGGAGTGGGCTAGGAATGTTAGTCATGCAACCAGGACCCTCTGGGGCACCCTTTCTCTAAGGCGCCTTCTAACAGTGCAGTATGTTAAGGCCATAACTGAATGTTGTTTTATTTTTACACTTCAGAAAACTTTCATACAAATAAATTCCCAAATTAGAAGACATTGTTATACTGCCTTTCTTCAGAAAGTACAGCCACCAAACTTTTATGCAACAAATAAAGCTTGTGCTATGTTTCTTCAAGGCACAGAATACCCAAAAATAGGTGATCAAATCTGTTCATTTCAACTTAACTTTGAAGCCTTTTATTTTCTGCACACTTCCCTGAAAGCCACCTCTTCCCCCAGGTGGCAGTATATCACTGTTCTAATCAGGTATCCAAAGTTCCAAATGGTTTTCTAGAGATCCAGTGGGAAGAAGGCTTTGTGAATAATCTTTCCTATTACTACCTCCCACTTTTCTTTATAATTTCGTTGACAATCTTCATGTGTTGTACCAGTCTCAAGTTCATGGTTTGACTATTTGAAAAGTACTTAGCTATCAGGTCCTTTCTTGGGCTGGTTAGATCAAAGCCAAGTTTAGTATAAAGTACTAACAAAACCTGCGAAATTTCAAAAAGGTCTACGGCTTCAAAAACTATTTAAAACTTAAAATTTTATTATATTTTTGGTGAAAGTTTATACAGCAAACTACATCCCTATTTGATCATTTCTACACTAATTGTCCAGTGTGACATTAGTTGTATTTTTTGTAACGTGTCAACATTCTCTTCAGTTGTCTTGTGGTTGCTCTATTAAGGCATATTTCTAATGCAACCACAATATCTTAAACAAGAAAATTAGAAATATAGCAGTGTTATATATAAATACCATGAAAAAGCCCCTCGGTCATTCCCTTATTTTAGTAAACCAATGACTATGCATGTTTTCTTGTTTTTCAGATGCCAGATTCGATTATCAGACTCTGTGAAATAATTTACTTACTCAGGGACTTGAGTTATCACAAAATTGCACCATTTCTTACCACGTCTGTTTGAAGTGGCCTAATCTAAGCCACCAACACATCTTGCCTCACTAGCCTCAAACCTGCTCTCCCTGCTTCCTCTCAAATACCCTGTGGTCCACAACAGTGGAGTGAGCCTGCGACAGAAGTCAGATCCTGTCCTTCCTCTCTCAGGGGTTCCCATCTAACTTAGAACTAAACATGGCAGCAAGACCTTGAAAACCCTACAAGCCCAGCCTCCTCACTCATCATCATCTCCTGCACCTTTCCCCTTGGTCTTCCTCATCACCCCAAGTAAGTCACCTTCATACCACCACCTCACTCAGTACCAGGTTTCATCTAGCATTGCACTCTTGGCCTATATGATGATCATTTTTTGTGTGCCAACTTGATTAGACTATAATACCCCTGGCACCCCATCTGTCAGGCTGGTGTAATTGGCTTGGATGTTGCTATGAGGAAGATTTGCCAATGATCTTTCAAATACTAGCAGGATCACCCAGGTTTCAGTGGATTTTCCAGAGTAAGACTAGTAAGAAAGGCCTGGCAATCTACTTCCAAAAATCAACCAACGAGATCTCTCCGGATCACACAAAACATTGTCTGATATGGCACTGGAAGATGAGCCACTTAGGTTGGAAACACAATGGCTGCTGTACTGAACATGAACATAACAAGGATCTTGAAGATGGTGCAAGACCAGGCCATGTTTCATTCTGTTATACAGAATGAGTCAAAACTGACTCGATGGAAACTTCTGCCGTCATTGTTAAATACCGTGGAGTCTGTTCCAACTCATAATGACGCTGTATAGGATATTTCTGAGGAATGGCTGGTGAGTTTGAACTGCCGACCTTGTGGTCCAAACTGACCTTGCAGTCCAGTGCTTATCCTACAGCACTATACTAGGACTCCAAACAGTAAAAGCACCCAGTTTATTTAACCAAATACTGATGTAGGTGTTGCTGTGAAGGACATCGTTAACATCTATAATTAGTTAACATTAAATAAGGCAGATTACCCTAGATAATTTTTGTATGGCTTCATCCAAAGCCTTAAGAGCAAAAGCCAGGCTTTCCTGAAGAAATTCTTTAAGACTGCAGCCAAGATTCCTGTCTGAACTAACATCCTGTTGGCCTGATGTATGGATTTTGGACTTGCCAATCCCCACAACTGAATGAAATAAATCTCTTTATATGAGAGGGTTTCAATTCCATTAGCTTTCAATTCCATTTTCCACAAACTTTTTGAAGCCTCCTCATATACATTCATATAGATACAGACATTTTTTCCCCTTGAGAACCCTGGCTGATACAGTCTAGAACACTTTTCTCAAAAAATACTAGACGACTCATTCCTCGCTCCATTCAGCTCCCCATTGAGCTGCAACACCACTGACAAATGTGCCACCATTCTCTATGCCTCTGCCCAACACCACCTTTCTTCATAACTGTTAGCATGCCAGACAGATCACACATTTGCATTTCTGCATCTGTCTCCTCAAACTTTAATATAGGTTCCACAGGAGCAGAGGTTTCTTGGTGTATTCTGCCCCCCACCAGGGCCTAGAACAGCTAGAACACTGTTAAGCACACATTAAATTCTAAAGAAATACATGCTGAAAGAATTTATGGATAAATTCATTTGGTTCTTCTGCAAATTCTTTATTCCCATCTATCCCTTTAAGAAAAGCACATCAAATATGGGCTTTTGAAAAGCCAGTGCTTCCAGGGATTATAATCGTATTCACTGACATTCCTAACAGTCAAGAAAAAAAGGGACTACTTTTTTATATACAGGTATAACTGACATTAAAATGTAACCAGCAAAGCAGATATACTATCTCTGGTTATTCATAAGTAAAGTAACTTCCTGCACCCCATACTCAAAAACTAGACCTACCCAGAAATTTTTCTTTTTAAATCTACCACACACTTTTGCTAATAACTACTGACGTTACTACTAAAGAACATTTGACAGAACAACAGTAGAAGACAAAATATTTTGGGACAGTTAAATAAGAGTGAGTCATTTATGGGGATACTGCCTGAAACATCTGGAAGCTTCCTTAGTCCATTGAAAACAAGATGGAACGGACTTAGGAAGACCAAATAATCATGTGTGGTCTAATGCTAGTTTACTACAGGATAATAAAGGATTATCTGCAAACTCTTAAAAGTATCTGTGGATGTGGAGTGTTTGGAAGACCTTGTGGCTTGGAATGATATTGCTATATTGTTACTTGCTTTTGAGCTGGCTCCCACTCATGCCAATCTATATATAACAGAACAAAACGTTGCCTGGTCCTGTACCACTTTCATAAGTATTGGCATGTTTGAGCCCATTGTTTTGCTTTGGATGCTTTTTTAAAGTTACAGTTATAATATGTGTGAGGGGGCTTCAAAAAATTGGTGGAAAATTCTACCATATTTAAATTCAATTTTCCCACCAAATATACAGCCAACAAAAAATACAATAGACTAAACTTGGCACACTTTACTTAGTCTTCTCAGTTGGGTGAGACCACACAATGCTGAATTCTAGAGACTAGTAAGTCAACACATTTGCAAAGGTATGTACATATCAAGCACCTACGATGTGTCATATACGGAGGAGGCATCCAAAGGGTTATGATCCCTGACACTGAGGATCTGAAGGACACATTACCAAAAGATGCAAAATATAAAATCTAATAGTGATTTCAGGGTTTCCACTAGAGAACTGTCCTCTTTAATGTAAGAAGAGAGGTTTGTTTGTTTCCCCCTCTACTCATGTATACCTACACTATTAACACTTGTTGATTTGAGTGATAGTTCAAACTGGACCTGTCATTAGACCTTCCTTCTACTACAGAACATGATAAGGTTACAAAGCACATGCTCCTTTATGTTTCATTAAAAACACCTTAGGAAGGGTGAGTTGACATTTTAAGACAATAGAAATACATACACAAGATGGTATATGCATATGTGTCAAAAACTCACGGGACTGTTTGTTGAAATTGCTGAATTGCATCGGCTGCAAAGTCTACCTCAATAGAGCTCACTAAAAACAAAATTTCCTACTAAATTTTCAATCACGCTTCGCCTTTCCAAGAAGAGAATATTTGGCTTGAATTTTCCGTTCTGCTTCCTGTGGTAAAACTCTGTCTGAAGTCATACTGTGATCATTCACATATTCATGGCAAGTAGTGCTGTGGGCCACAGAGGAATGACTAAGCACAGAGAGCTGAGTGAGCTCCAAGGCAAGGGTGCCTCACGCCCAAAATGTTCCTGAAACTGAAAAGTGTACCATCAGCTAACCAGAAAGCGACTTCTCACTATTGCTTAACAACGTTCTGTTGTTGTTCCCTGCCATCAACTCAGTTCCCACTCAGTGGGGACCGTACACTGAAGCAGTGACCAGTCCTATGTCATCTTGAAGATTACACTGTATTAAAATAAGTCATTTACTGAGCTTGTACTATGTCAGCCATTATCTCCAGCCTCTGTCAAAACCCTATAAATTCAGCACATAATTAGTGAGCAGCAGCCATACATACAAGCCCAGATCTGCTTCGGAATCCACATCCCAGAATGAAACTCAAACAAACACAAATGCCCCCAAGAATCTATCTAAATATAACCCCAACAGGTTGGGATGGCTAACGAGCTGGCAGCTTTGCCACCCACGAGGCTATGAACCATCGGTTTCAATATGCAGGTAGAAGTCACACAGAATTGGAGGTAGTGCTTTGTTTCCTGACAGTGGCTAGCTGAACCTTGAGTCCCCAATTTAAAAGAAACAACTGTCAAAACTAGAAGGGAAACTAAAAAATAATGCTTAAAATTCTATCTAAGAGTGAGCTCTGGATTTCAGTTTTTCATAATAGTACAGCACTGCTCTTTGGATAAACAAGATGACATTTCTACTCTGCGGAAATACTGTTGTAAGAAAGGGCTTCTCCACAAACCTTACAGCTCTGAATCAAGCTCATTTATTTTAGAACTCATTCCACTTCACCAATCACAATTAGCATGAGGATACACATAATTTAAAATAATTTCCTACAGAATGTACTTGGACCACAATCATAAACATTACCAGCTCATAAATGTCCTCCTCGGGCTTTGGAATGTACTGATGCATTTTGTTTTCTATTAGAAATTTCAGGCGCAGGTAATGAGCAGAATAATCCAGTTGATGTGCCTGGGACCAAAAAGAAAAGAAGATGTTCAATAGGAAATAAGATGAATTAATTAGCTGTCCACCAACATATTACCACACATGTCCAAGAATAATAGGGATCTGTTCCTAGAGGTTGATGTTAGTTACAAGAAAAGGAGGTGTAAGGTGTCTCTACTGCTTAAAAGGTCTTCATCCAAATTGCAAACTCTATGATTCAAATGGAAAACAACGGGGTGATATCTTCACTATTGCTTATTTGACTCACTGTCTTAACATTGATTGTTTTTGTAACAAAAGGCATTAGAACAAGGAGGACCATTACAAATATACATAGCTGATTAGAGAAAAGAACCAGAAAGCATTTGCAATGGGAAAAAAAAAAAAAAAAAGCTGTACTCAAGCAAAGTTTATTTTTTCACTATATGAGGATGACAGGACAGTTATTAACAGTTCATTTGTAAGGGAGTCAGAGTGAAGTCATTGCCTTTGGATTTCAGTATTATTTATATGCTCTCTGAGTGGAGATCCCTCCGGGGGTAGGGCAAAGAGGCAAGTGTTCAACTTCGGAAACATCAAATGGCTTGCCCAAAGAAAACAATTCTAAAATACTTCAGGATTGAAGTTTCCTGGCCTTTCCTTTGTTCTAAAATGGATCAACATATATTTTTCCTATCTAGGAAATCATCTTCAATTTAACTTTGAGGAGAAACAATAGTGACAACATGGTTTTATAAATAATCCTCCAAATACAGGCAAGGATACAAAAGAAAACATAACAAAATGCTCTCCAAAAGTTACATGGCAAAACTGCTTAAATCTGGTCATTTAAAAAAAAATACCCTTATCTTTTAGAGATACAAACTTAATTGCTAATAGATACAATAATGATGCCCGGAATTTACTTCCAAAATAGTCCAGAGTTGGGGGTGGGAATGAGTGACAGAATAGATGGAACATGAGTTGATAATTATAGGATCGGAATGATGGGTACACAGGAGTTCATCACACTGTTCTCTCCTTTTTATAAAGTTAGTGTGAAGCCTTTCATAGATTAAATATAAAATCCTTTCACACCAAAAGCTCCACTGATGAGATTCATTTCAAAATAAAATTAGTTTTTAACTGGTATGTGTCCTTTCCATTGAACTTACTCTGTCCCCCTCCAAGAAAATATCAATAAATTATTTTTTAATACACACACACATATATATAATACACATATGAAGGGGTATTAAAAAGTTTGTGGAAAACTTCCATTATCTTTTAGTTCCATTTTTTAATAAAACATACACACACACACGCACACACACACATACATGCATACATGGAGTCCTGGTGTGGCGATGCAGGTTACTGCACTGCAAAGTCGGTTTAAACCTCAAGGTTGGTGGTTCAAGCTCACTAGTCGCTCCTCAGAAACCCTATACAGGGTCGCTATGGGTCAGAACCCACTCGATGGCACACAACATACACACATACATATATATGTGTATGTGTGTGTGTGTGTGTGTATGTATGGTGGTGGTGGTTGGTGAGTATGTGCCATGGAGTCGATTCCAACTCATAGTGACCCTGTACAGGGTTTCAAGGCTGTAAATCTTTACAGGAGCAGAAACCCTCATCTTTCTCGTGCAAACAGCTAGTAGTTTCGAACTACTGACCCTGAGGTTAGCAGCCCGATTCATAACCATACTACCAGAGTTATATAAACACATACACACACATACTTATATATATATACTTTTAAGGCTTCTACAGCTTATATACAGAGTCCTGATGTGGGGCTATAGCACTGGACCTCAAGGATGGTGGTTCAAACTCACCAGCCACTGCTCAGAAACCCGATACAGAATTGCTATGAGTCAGAACCAACTTGATGGCACTTAACAACAAGAAGGCATATATTCCACTCCTTGGAAATCCTATACAGGCCACTATGAGTAGGAACCGACTTCACAGCACTTGACAACAACAAAAACAGAGCCAAATTAAGAATATTCGAAGCATAATTACAATATTATTTATTCACTCATATCTAGCAAACCCCTATGTATGCCAACACTGTGTGAAGCATGAAGAATTCAGAAATTAATAAGACATAAATGGAACCCTAAGAAGTGTATGTGTCTGTGGAGCAGGAAGGTGGTTGTGTTTTTTCAGTATATATGTGCATGTAGGAAAGGCATTCTGCATTATTATGGAAGCACATCTCCAGAAAGAGGAAATGAGTTCACTCTATACCCAGGTGAATGATAAAGAACCTTCTTATCAATGCTCCTGCAACCTGTTCCCTACTGAGTAATGTGATAGCTGAAAGCCCACTGTGCTGAACACAGGTGCAATTCAGCAAGACATTCCTGTGCACCCCCCCAGCTTTTGTCCTTTCTGTCTGTACCTGAGACCAGATGCGCTCTGACCCAGGACAGCCGACCTCAAAGATAATAAGCAAGTCCGGGGAAACAGAAAACACACGGAAGTTTGTAAATGTGCAACCTACCTACTGTCTGCCAGAGAACCATTGAAACAAATAAAAAATAAATAAATAACACTTTGAGTGGCATGATAAGCAAGAAAGTTTTCCCTCACAGAGATAGAAGTTGCAAAAATGCTTCCCACCTACCCAGGTCCTCACTGACATCTTTAATTAGAAGCACAAAATTTTGGTTCACCATCTGTTTCCAACTGAGGCGAAAGGGAAAGAAAAATGAAATTCCATGAAGTTTTAGTAACAGGAACAAATCCACTTGGAAACTATCATCGTGACTAATAAACACTTTGTGACCAGTCCTAATGAGTTTGCCACTTAAACAGACCCTCATGTAGAAAGCACCTAAAATTTTCTGGTTCCTAAAACCTCAGTTAAGAGTGAGAAAGCCACATTCAGACACAAAGGAATCTAAAGTGATCCTGAGGGAAAGGAATAGTGGGTATTTCCACCATAAGAGTTACCGTGCTGAAAATACATATACCTACATACAGAGAATGATTCACAACAATAGATATATTGAGGTTCATCACTTGAAGATGTTTAGCACAGGGAGGAAAAATACACCATTACTATCGATGGCAATAAAGGTGATTTTGCCATCCCCACTACCATCCTATTTTCTACTTCTTTAAGTTACAGTAATGTCTTGATCATTTTAAAAAATAAAAATAAGCCCACAACGAAGAAATGTTCATGATCACTAGCCATTAGAGAGATGCAAATCAAAACAACAATGAGATATCATCTCACACCAGCAATAACAGCAAGGATTAAAAAGTTGAGGACAGTAAATGCTGGCGAGGATGTGGAGAGACTGGGACACTCCTGCATTGCTGGTGGGACTGCAAAATGGTCCAACCTCTCTGGAAAGCAATATGGCACTTCCTCAGAAGGTTGAAAATAGAAATACCATTCGATCCAGCAATTCCACTACTGGGTATCTACCCACAAGACAAACGAGCCACAACACGGGAAGATATAGGCACACCAATGTTCATAGCTGCACTATTTACAATAACAAAAAGATGGAGTCAGCCAAAGTGCCCATCAACTGAAGAATGGATAAACAAACTGTGGTACATACACACAATGGAGTATTATGCTACCTTGAAAAATAACAAGTAAGCTACATGCCACTTCATAACATGGATGAACCTTAAGGACGTTATGTTGAGTGAAATTAGTCAGTCACAAAAGGAAAAATACTGCATAGGACCACTAATGTAAAAGATTACAAAAAAGAACCCATATTAATCCACTAAAGTGGACTCTTAGGGGGTTGTTAGGATGTAGGGGTAGGGATAGGGGTGGGAGGGGAAGGTGGAGTACAGGGCAGGGAATAGACACAAGATAATTTGGGTATTGGGTATGGGGGCAATATACAAGAAGGGAGAGGGAATCAAAGAACAAAGCAGATGAGAGAACAAATAGACAGGTATAAATGGACCAAATGGGACAGAGGTAAAAAATGATGTAGACACAGCTTTAGAACAACAGGGCTCTGGAATACAGAGACTGAGACATGGATGGAATGGGAAAAGGGGGGGAATAATGTTAAGATGCTTGGCTATTTTTTGAACCTTGGTTTTCCTTGCAATACATTACAAAATAGACACTGGAGGGGGAGATAAAGGAATAACCAGAAATATCAACATGGCAAGCTTGTATGCCCGTCTTCTGCCTATAACTGATGAGAATACCTAAAATGGGGCTACAATGTGTCCAGTGAAGGAGGGTTACTGAGGAGCCTCTGCATTACATTGGAGTATAGGTGGAAGCCCAAACCACAACCAGACCTTCAGAGACAGGAAATTTCTCCACTTGGAAGGACAAGCAGATCAGACGGGAGCAGCTAGAAAACCAGAAGATACCTCTTGAAAGAAGGACCTACAGTAAAAATACAAAACAATAAGGGCAGTCCGACTGTTACTGCAAGAACATACAGGTGGCCTGCCCAGGAGACATCAAGGCAAGTGATCGGATCCTCTCAGTGCAAATTCTCTTCCAAGACTAAGACTCAAGGGAAATATACACTTTGACTGACAACCACGCATGTCACCCAGAAGGGGAAGTGGCTGAAGAACATCAATGAAGGGGCGAGCTAAGCCCTACATCATTCAGCAAACTACTGTGAACCCAGATGGAGACCTGGTCGGCCAGTAGCGAGGCAACATCTGGGAACTCATGGGCTCAGGGTCAGTGACAAAGCCATAGAGGTCTAGAGTGGAAAGCAGGGCGGCCAGCCAATAAAAAGAGGCCGGACAGACGTAAGAACACCCACACTTGCAGATGATGCTCATTTGACTGGACTTCCAGAGGGCATGGAGGAAGGTAGAGTCTTCAGTGAGTGGTGTCCAGCCTGTCCAGGAAGGGTTGATGAAACGAAATATAGATGGGTCTCTTGTGATGCAATGGTTAATAATTGTTATCAGGATTGATTGAGAGGGTTGGAAATCTAAAGATGGACATTTTGTAACAAAGAGGGGAGTGATTAATTAATCAGTCTAGGAGTGGAGGACCCTGGGACCATCAATGGAGAAGAGCGAAGAGCAGAATTCTACCCAGAGAGGCAATGAGGCCTGGGATGGAGGCAGAGAAGACAGCGCCAAGAGATGATGGGGCTGGGGGCTCGGGATCAGGAGATGGAAAGGGGCTGAGAACTGTGGTGGGAGGGGGTGCAAGTTTTCAGGGTACACCCCTTGGTTGGGTGAGGATGCATGGACAGGATGATAACTATACCAACGAAATGATGGATGATGGAATGAATGTAAAGCAGATGTTCTCCCGTGTAGACTATCACACAAGTCACAATAAAACATTAAATAAATAAATAAATACGCCCACAAGTCAAATATAAAAGTTACAAATGTCCTTACTAGTGACCTAGAAGCCCTGATGAGGGGGTTTCAAAAAATTCATTGAAAAATTCCATTATCTTTTAATTCCATATTTCCATGAACACTTTGAAACCCCCTTGTAGTCTGGTCAGTAATGGGATGTTGGATCAATAAGCAAGTATGTCTTATAATTTTGGTGAATGATTTTCAATTATGAAACCATTAGTTATGGCTAGTGTAACATAAAGGGAAAATCCTAATTAACTAAATCAGACAACAAGAAATTTCAAGAATAATTTTTTGTTCTTCATATATCTGTAAATCGCTGTCAGAGAAAGTAAAACAACTAGCCATGTTCACAATGTATCTGTGCAAGAAGAAGTCTCAGTGTTAATAAACATGTTAACAGAGTAAATCTCAGTATTAGGCCTGCTATAGACTTGGTGAAGCATTCAAGAGAAAACTTTCTAACTCATGGAACATTCAATTAAGAAAAAAAATTAAGTAATACACATTTGTTTTCCAATGTACATTTAATTAAGTTACTTAGAGAGCATTTGATTCATTTTGAGGTAATGCAGTCATAAATTATACCACAAGATAAATACTATTGTAGAACAATTTTCAGTTTCATTGGAATAATGTTTTGAAATTCACGTCTTATTAAAACTATTTCAAAGAACGAAGCAGCAAAACACCATGAAGATGCTTTCAGCAAATAACTTTCTAATTAAAATAGAATTTAGTGCCATAGGTCTTTCAATCCATCCTGTTTTCTCCTCTATTTCTGTTCATTTTCCCTCATTTCAGTCTAACTTCTCTGGGATGCACACAAGCATGCAAATTACTGCATCCAGGAATTCATGCACATACATGCAGGCACACAAGGAGTGCTAATTCGGAATCCTCAGTGGTATTTTCCCTCCCCTTCAAAGTGACCTTTTTATTTTTCAAATACCAAAGACAATTAGAATATTCTAAAATATTCAAACAACAGGGAAACATTATATAAAACAGTTATCACTCTCACACATGAATAATGTCATTGAGTATGACTGAACCAATTATTTTATAATTATTTTGATCATTGCAATTATCAGGATAGAATCAGAACCCTCAGGCCGACAGGTCTACCCACCATATTTAGCAAGTATCATCTTTGTAACATCTACAACGTAACTGTACATGAAATGCAGATCTTGAAACACGTACTATACCAGAACTTGACTGGTGCTCAGATGGCAGATGGCAAACGGATGTGAAATGATGTGGATCAGATAGAATAGGAAAGAAAATGAGCTGAATGTGAGAGACAGAAGAAAGACATTGATTATTAAATATTAGAGAAAGCAACTGTCACCAGTGCTGAGAATGACAATAATGAAATAATAGACATCCTGACAATCACCTCTGTTTTTAACTGCTTGTCCAAAAAAAGAAGACACACTCACCATTATGCCAGATCGTTAATAACATGGGTGCTGCTCTCCCTCTTAAGAGTAAAATTGACTCCACTAATTATAATAAAGTGTTTTCCAGCAGTGGACAGGGCAAGCTTTCGAAGTGCACCTGGTTCTGAGCACACTATATAATTTATGCTATCTGGGTGTTTTTCCAGCAACGATCAACATCTTAAAATGCACATACAGTTTTCCATTTTCAAACTCATGAGACGTGACTTTGTTCCTCACTATGTTGTTTTTGTTTCATGTCAATGTTTTGGGGGATCAGGACTGAAGACCCAAGGAGCAATGAGCAAGGTCACTTTTCACTGTTGGGGAAAAGATCTGGACTCAACGATCCCCTTGAAAGCATTTCAACTGACATAAATAAGTACTTTATGGGGAACAGGGTCACTTCTCTATCTAAAGATTGTTTCTAAGTTGCAGTGATGGTATTATTCCTCATTCGTTTAGTTTCTAACTAAGCAAATGACTGAAAAGTCCCTAAAATTGAGCCAATGACTCATTTTTCACTCACGTACCAATTTTCCAGCAATCAATAATAATTGGGAAAATTTGGCCAAATATTCTATTCCTGACTGAGCTTAAAGGCAATGTGCCTGGGATGCCCCAAAGTAATGTCAGTCCCTGGAAAGAGCTATTGGGGCGGGAGGGGGGGGGGAGGTTGGCTTATACGAAATGGCAGGAGAGTTCTACTTTCCACACTTTCAGCTGCAGTTCTGAGAATAACTCCCACAGCTCTGCAGAATATTAATGGGCCTCTAAAGAATCATGCTCATCTATAAATAAAGGAATGCAGAAATCCTCAGTAGACCAATTTTGCTAAGTAATTAAAATGAAAAATTGTGAGCAAAAATGCCATTATCTTCTAAAAGCTAGAATTCACGTAACACAAAAGGTTTAAAGCAGGTAAGATCATATCATTTTTAACACCTACACAAGGGCTCATTTTAGTCTTGTCCTTAAACAAGTGACCCTTGTACTTTTCCTCCACACATGGCCATCTAAAAAGGTTTACTTTAGCTGAACTCTCATGTCCCGTACTCACATGAAGAGCCCTATGTTTTCTTTGTAAAGGCCCTTGTGATTATTATTATTATTATTTTTTTAACTTTAAAATGCTGGTTGTACAGTTAAAGAATTGTATTTGCTAAGTTAGTAAAAGCTCCTCAGTATTTATGTAAATGTTTGTGTGGAATGCAGAGTTCTTAAAAATGCCATTTGACGCATCCAGCTTCCTCTAAGAATATATATATATTTCCCTTGCAAACAGTCCTTCCTGGTGGACTAACCCGGTTCCAACAGTCTGATGACAGTCTACAGTGAAATTCCATAGTAGAATAAACACAGGTTTGGAATCTCCATACTTGGGTCAAGTCTTGCTTTGCTAGGTGAGCAAGTGATGTAAATCACAGGTGACCTCAAGCAAGTAACAAAAACTTTCTGAGCTTCACTTTCTCCAGCTTTAAAACAGCATAGTATCGGCTCTTCCTCAAGAGTTTATGACACTCTTAAGATTAATAACCAAGTCTTCGTGTGGCACTGTAGGATAAGCACTGAAACGAAAGGTCAATTTGAACTACAAGGTGCAGCTCAAAGCCAGCAGCCTTCAGAAACACTATGCAGGGTCAGTATGAGTTGGAACTGACTTAACAACATGTAACAACAAGACTAATAACATTACCGATTACATAAAAGCAAAAACTGGCATGTAAGAAAGGTTCCGTTCTCTTCTCTTCTCCTTTCCCCCACTCAACGCCATTCAGCTGGCCTCACTTCCCAGAGAGAAAATAAAATCATGGTCACCTTGAAAGAGCTCAAGAAGCTTCTAAAAAGTAAAGTGACAAAAAAGAAATTGCACACAATGATTTCTTACTAGTAAGAGAATAACTATGTGTTCATAGGAAGAGGGATTTCCCATCATGGTGGTCAAACTTATATTTTACATAACAGTTTTCCTCTGTACCATAAATCAAGATACCCATGGTTTCGCACTTTACGATTAAAAATAAGGTTACAAGACAGTATTAAATGTGTACGTGTGTGCACGTGAAAGTAAAACAAGGTCTGGAAGGACAAACAAAACGTATACAAGTAGTTATTTTTGTGTTTTTAAAATAAGGATCTTGTTAATTTTCTACTTTATTCTTTGTTAAAAATCATTTTGGGGGTAAATATATAGGTATCAAACTTTTTGGTTTTATTAGCTTCATTTTCTAAAACTTTTTTGCAATGAGCATGAAACAGGTGTATAACTCTATCAAATGCATACATTGAAAGAATCTGCTTAAAAAAGCAATTCCTCTCCTTAACAAAAGTACAACATTCATTTACATTTATTAAATGTATTACCACAATGAAATTCAATACTCCTTTAAAGTGGAATGGCAAGACTGTCCCAAAGCAACTCCTCTCCCTCAGGACTGAGTTCCCATGTCCACCTTAGAAGATTCATCCATCCCATTTGGCAATTTTCAGGAAAACCACCCAAAGTAGTCCCATACCTTGCAGATCAGCTCCAGGGTGTCCCGAGCAGTATCCCCTGGCCGGACAACGGTCAATGCAGGCTGATTATTTGGTAGACAGAACCAGGAGGGTGTGAAATACTCATGGACCCAAATGTCACAGTCAGGATTGTGCTGGTGGACACTAGGTAAGACCACTTCCTTCTCCCTCTAAAATGAGAAATAAAGTTTGCCAGGTAGCAGTTAGTCTATCATGACCTTAGAATCCCACAAGGTACATCAAAACCAGTAAGACCAGCTGCCATCAACTTGACCCCAATTCATGGGACCCCATGTGTGTTAGAAGAGAGCTGTGCTCCCTAAGTTTCTCAATGGCTGATTTTTAAATAGCAATTTGCCAGGCCTTTCTTCCACAACATCTTTGGGTACACTCAAACCTTCAAGATTCTAGTTAGCAGCTGAGCACTCTAATTGTTTGGATCATCCAGGGACCCCAGACTGTATGGAGATGTGATAGGAGCAGTGAGAATAGTGAAAAATGCTCAGAGAAATTACTGAGATACCAGCTGTATGGAAAGTGGGGGATTTCTAACCTCAGCTAGAAGTTCGGCAGCTCACACATCTGAGCCCTGACAGCCACAGGTGAGGAAACGTGTGACTTACTGGGAACTGGAATGGGCTACCCACTCAGCTCTACTCCATGGCTAAGTTTTCTTCATTACACCTATTTCAAATTTACGGCAGCAAATTCCTATGGTCAGAGCATCTACCATGAGGGCTCTATACTTAAAATGCAACAATGAGACCCTTATGAAATGTTTTTAAATAATGGCATGGCAGTACCTACTTAACAAGGAAAGGAGCACTGGGGTTGAAGTGCTTAGCTGCTAACTGTTAGGTTAGAGGTTTGAACCCATCAGTCACTCCATAGGAGAAAGATGTTTCACAGTCTGCTTCCATAAAGGTTTACAGCTCTAGAAACATTATGGGGCAGTTCTATTCTGTACTAAACAGTTGCTATGGGTTAGAATCAACTCTACAGAAATGGGTGTGGGTTTAGTTATTGTACTGTAATGAATTATCTAATGTGTCTTCTAGCTATAGTCTGTAACTCCCACTGAACAACGTCTCTGTCCTGCAGGGTGTAGGTACGAGAAGGTAGGAAAGCATACTGACAGGATGACATGTTTCTGATGTGGATGTTAGCAGAGTTCACTGCAATTGTAAAAACTTGAAACTCAAGCATGTGTTTAAAATGAGCCAGTGAAGGAGAAGGAAAGAATCTCACTATCATCAAAGAAAAGTCAGAAGGGAAGCATGTCCCTTGGACTCCAAGATCCCTGTACATGGAACCTGCTAGACTCAGGAACAGAAAGCTGTAACACTGGAGGAGTCACAGAGAAACAGCAACAGAACCAAGAAAGAACTAGAGCACAAGACAGAGCAGTGTACAGCTGAGTGACTTTAGGCAGGAGGCTTGCTTGTAGAGTGGGTGACTCCAGGCACTGAATTGGGGGAGCTAGGTTTGCTGACCCACAGAGCTAGAGTCGAGCGCCTTTAGACTGAGCTTTATAGTGGAGTGAGGTGTCCCATGGGCATTTATCAGCCATTGATTGGAACAACTGTGCTGAGCCTGTCTGCTCCCAAACTGTAACCTGTCAACTTTCCTAATACAATCCCTAACTATGAGTATGGTGCCTGAGTTCTGTGTGGCTATTGCAATGGTTTACTGAACCCGGTGGAGTAGAGAAGGTTGAGGGAGGAATGGTTGATGCTACATATTTTTGAAGAGTTTATTCACAAGGCAGTATCATTTTTGTGCTCTCATTTGACCTTGAATATAAACTCTTGGAGGGAGACTGTTCCATTTCCCAGGTGAGGCTTAGAAAGCTTCAAGGGTTTGCCTCATGGCACAATGGGGAAAAAACAAGCTTCCTTATTAGGCCGGTACCATCTGTCTTCTCTCTGCAACTCTCCATCTCTTCTTACCTTAGGCATTGTTGTTGTTGTTACCTTAGGCATACATGAGAACTAATACACATTATGGTACCTTTAAATCGACATGTGTGTTATCTGCAATGAGGGAGTAGCCATCAAGTTTCTAAAGGTGGGGGAAGACGTAGCATGTGTTCAAATTCAGCACTTGGGTTACACTAACCAAGCTTAAAAAATAAACCTGAAAACCCTCCACATATTGATAAAACATTACGAGGCCACAGAGATAAGTACGAACAGAATTATGCTAGGCTTCAGCATTTTAAACATCACACCTATGCACAAGATGTGGTTCCTAATAAGCCTTGATTACTGGCTTGTAACCAGGTCACTGGTTGGTAAACACCTTTCTATAGATTACCAAGAACAAGGTTGGTATCAGCAAGTTACAAGTATAAAGCAAACTTCCAAACAGACTGATAGGTGGTAACATAACAGCATCCATACATAAAAAAGAATGAATCCCAAAATAAGAGAAAGATGAGGGTAAAGGCCACTAACTACACACAGTTGTGGAAGGCAATTTCACCCAGCCTTTGAGTGGTGTTGTTTTCACAGATAAGTTGGACTCCAGGGAGAGAATTGTCAAAAGGCAATCAACTTGTCTAAATCCCATTAACTGTAATTGAAATCTTCCGACTCTGTCCCCATGCACCACATTAAACAGATGCCCCTTAGCAGTGGATCAACCCAAGCTTTGCATCTAAACTGCTCTGTGAGAACAAGTCATTGTAGCCTGGAAGTAAAGAGGTATCTTAAAGAAAACAAAAAATGTCACACAGATTATATGGGAAAAAAAAAGTGCCAGGTTCTGTGTGCCTTGAGAAAGCAGCCCAGCATTACTATTGTTAGCTGCCATTGAGTCAGGCCACGTGGAGTCATGGCAACACCATGCAACATGGACTGGAATGCCACTCAATCCTGGACCACATGATCAGCTACGGGTCAGACCATTGTGATCAATCCACAGGGTCTTTACTGGCTGGTTTCAGGCCTTTCTCCTTAGCCCATCTTAGTCTGGAAGCTCCATTGGAACCTGTTCAGCATCATAGCAAACATGCAGGTCTTCACAGACAGACCAGGAATCAAACTCGGGTCTCCTACATGGAAGGTAAGAATTTTACCACTGAGCCACCAAGGATTCTACTCCAACTTAAACAGGTGTCCTGGTGTGACGCTGCGGGTTAATGTGTCAGACTGCAAACTTGTCTGAACTGCAAGATCAGTGGTTCAAGCTCAACAGCTGCTCCTTAGAAACTCTATACAGGGTCGCTATGGTTTGGAACCGACTCGACGGCACTTAACAACAACAACAATGTTGCCACAGGAGTCCTGGTGTGGCACAAATGGTTAATCACTTGGCTACTTACTAAACAAAGGATTGATGGTTCCACAGTTATTCAGAAGTGCCTTGGAAGAAGGGCCTGATCATCTTACTATTGAAAATCACAGCCATTGGAAACCCTGACACCGTCAGGGTATAATCATGAGTCTGATTCAATTCTATGGAAACTGGTCTTTTGTTTTGTTTTTGATAACAGTATGCATGATGTATTAGTGAACCTCAGAAATAACTATCTTAACAAGAAAAAACATGGATTGCACATATGTACAGCAATTTGATTTCATCAGGGACAGATGCTCAAAGAGAATGTCAAGGATAGATACATATTTCCAATGGTAGCTGGTTTTGTATCCACAGTGATTTTAATCCATGACTAGTTTGGGTATGAAAGGGAGAGAATGACTTCCCATGGCTGTTCATCTCTCCTGCTCCAGTAGCCTGAACCCCCACTGCACTCTGCTCTCTGAGGTATGCTATCTCACAGGTGGCTCAGCCACTGCAGACTAACCACAGCTGCTTGGTTGCATAGCAACCAACAGCTGAATGCTAGAATATTAATCATGAGGCCAAGCAACAGAGGATCATATCAGAGTCACACATACCCGTAAGAAAGAGTCAATGGGATCCGTATTAGGGTCTTTGAAACTAGGGAAGCCCATTATTTAGAAACTGGGGGAGAAAAAAATGGCCAAGGGGGGAAAAAAAATCAATAATCATTATGGGCTTCCAATCACAGCAATTTGAAAACCACTATCAAATCCAAGTGCAAGATTTAGCCAAGTTGGTGAATCTTTACTGGAATACTTGATTTGGGAGGTAAATGCATTTTTAAAGAACATACTATCAGAACAATGCCTTCAAATTAGTGGAAGAAAAATAGCATGTGTGGGCAGAGAGGGAGGTCAATAAGATCTGACCTCTTGAGAATCGAAGTTGTGTATAAAAAGAAATTGGCAATGGTCTAAAATATCCTGTTACTTAGAATCCAAATTTTCTCTTACATTCCAGTTGGAAATATACACAATCAAATGATAGCTATTGAAAATGTTATGCCAACAGGAGAATGTTCTTATTACTACCAAGTCTTAAATAATTTTCCATCTCTCATTGACCCTTCACATAACATAGGAAGAACAATTATTTGGGTTCTTAATACAGAGTCTATGTAATTCTAGTATCTCAAGAAACCACTTCATTTGTATATATTGTTGCACCTGTGGTGCTTTTAGAAAAGGAACATGTGTTTATTTTTACCTTGCCATCTGGAACAGTGTCATCAAAAATTCCCTCTAAAGATTTCTTCACAGAGTCAGCTCCCTCCCCGAATACCTGCAAATATAAAAGAATCTTTAAAAAAGAAATCTGGACAAGAGGACAAATGAAGCATGGAGATGGGATGGGAGGTGCTCAAGTACAGAACTTTTCAGATACTCCCACATCAAATCCTAAAGCAAGCAGGTGACCATAATTCATGGTAACAAACCACAAAAGATATTCTTCCACTTAGCTCACCTCCTACAGTCTTTGACACCCTCTACCCTACCAATTCATCTGAATCTATAGCAAATAAATGAGCAAAAAGCAACAAACTACATTTACCATGAAATAATCTGATACAACCTCAGGTATTTGCTATTTAATATCTTTTTAGTTGGTCCCAAGAATATTAGTATATATATATATATTTACCATAACGTAGTACAGTTTTTTTTTAAATTTAAAAACAAAATCTATTCATCGAAATGTAATAAGCCTCACAGACTTGGAGATAGAACTAAAATCATAAAATCCAAAAAGTTAAACACATGGATGTGAAGCATTTGATGCTTCAGGTCCAAAACTATCAGGATCTACATCATAAGAAAAAGTATTTTCCCAATGTAAATGAGAGATACCGTTCCATGCCATGTTTGTCCATTTCAGAGTATTAAATTAACTAATTAACTTCTACAGCATGTTCATGGAAGACCAGGTAGCATAGTGGGTTATAGAACTGGGAACTTAACTGCAAGATCAGCAGTTCAAATAGACCAGCCTCTCCACAGGAGAAAGCTGATGTTTTCTGCTCCCTTAAAAATTTACAGTCTTGGAAACCTTATACAGGGTTGGTATGAGTCAGCACACAACCACCTCCACCACAAACACCACCACCAGTGTGTTTATGGCTAATCAAAAACAAACTTTTTTTTTTTTTTTTAAAGTCTTACTTCAAGAGAGAATTACAACAGTTGCTTGTATCAACCTTTGATTAAAAGGACAAAACCCAAAGTATCAGTCATAAAAACTACCTTGAATGTATTTAAATTCAGTAACATGTATTTCACTCCTTGTGTGGTGCTAGGATAAGCATGGTCTGTATGGTTGGTGTGAACCACAAGGTTGGCAGTTCAAACTCACAAGCTGCTCTTTGAAGACCCTATATACAGCTGTCACATTGGTAGCAGTGGTTGGTGGTGGTTGTATACCACTGAATCAGTTCCAATTCATAGTGACCCTGTATAGGATCTCCAAGGCTGTAAATCTTTATGGGAGTAAAAAGTCTCCTCTTTCTCCCAAGGAGTGACTGATAGATTCAAACTACTGACCTTGCAGTTAGCAGTCTAGCTCATAATCCACTATGCTACCAAAGCTCCTTAGCCATCACATTGTTATTGTTGTTAAATGCTGTCGTGTTGGTTCCAACACATAGCAACCCGGTATAGGGATTCCAAGGAGCAGCTGGTGAGCTTGAATCGCCAACCCTGCAGTTCAAACGATTTTGCAGTCTAGCGCATTAACCCACAGCACCACACCAGGACACCAGTCTTCATATTAGGGGTGAGTTAATTAAATGCTTGACCAAAGATAGCAGGCTAATTTTCAAGTTGATCATTTTTTATGGCACATGAAATATTATGAATATCCAAATGGCCCTTGGCATAAAAAAAGTTCCTCACAGGACCACTGTAAGTCAGAACAGACTCAACCACACCTAACAACAACAAAAATTTCAGCAGTAATGGACTGTAACTCAGCCTGGTTCCAATAAACTAGAACCACGTGAACGAAGGATTTTGACAGCTACTGACGGTAAATCCTGACATATATTTACAGCGGTGATCTGAGTCATCTTCAATGACAGAGCATACCTCCAAAACACCACAACTACTTCCCAGAGGAGGGAGGAAGAAACCCTGATTGCTAATATCTGCCTTTTGTAGGTTTAATCAAGAGCCATCAAATCTCTTATGTGAGTTTGTTGATGAAAGATTGATTTTCCTCCAGTTTCTTCTTCAGATTTACACAGGAACAAAACTCATAGCAGCAAATTAGATATTCTACTCTCCCCAAAGTTCACTGAACAAACTGCACAATCACACTCTCTCGGGCGCTATCATTTTATCCTCTGTTCACCTTCAAGTTCCAAAAAAGCTAGACATTTGCCTTCCTTTAAATGATGAGTATGTCTGTCACCTAAAAGGCTCAGAACATAAACTTCATTTCTTTTAAAAACATTATTCTTAAACAAACTGATTGCAGAAAGTGTCAGGACAAATAAGGAGGGAGGCTTTTACCAAGCCAATTACTCAACTTCTCATATGGCATACCCCAAACAACAATAACAAAATAGCAAACTCGTTTGATACCAAGTTGATTCTGACTCATGGTGAACCTCGGGTGTTTCAGAGTAGAACTATGCTCCATAGGGCTATCCTGTCTGTAGTCTTTACAAACAGATCACCAGATCTTTCTTCCATAGACTCACAGGATGGGTTCAAATAGCCAACCATTATTAAGTCAGTAGACAAGCAGCAAATAATATGAATCAAATTGGTCGTTATAGTGCTCAAAAATGCTCAATTTCTTAGCCACTGGAGCTCACAAATGGAATGTTCTCCTTCATTTATAAAGGCCAATATCTACATTCCTTCAATCCTTCAAATCTGAACAAGCAGTTCTGGTGCTACTCATTTCTCTGTAACAATGGAAAGTGAGTTTACCATTCAGCCGTCAGAAAAGAACCCTTGCGGTAAACTGAAGAACAGGGAAACAGCATAGGACGCTGAGCACTGCTGTACTCCAGTGATCACATTCAAGATGACCGATATCCCCTCTCAGCCTTAGCACCCAAGGCCAAAGCAGTGAGTGCTCTCAGATTGCTGTGGAACACGCATTTCATGTCAAGGACAAAAAGAGATTTTCCTAGCGACTGCCTTTGATCCAGCGCCAGAGGCAGCTTACCAGAATGTGTTTAGGCACCCATTTGGCTTTATCATCAAGTCCTGATCTTTCTGAAGACTCAGGAGGAACTGCACACATTCAGGAGGTCTGTAATTAACCAGGATTGGAGAATATGCACATGGTAAGAGACTAATAGTAGAGTTTAATTAATGTTATGGCTATACATTATCTACTAAAGTGTCTAGCATAATCAACTTCTTTGTGTCAGCTGGTAGATTTTACATAATGCTAAGCTTCAATATGCTTAGCGTTCTGTAAAAAATCCAGCCTTTGGTATGGATGCATCTCAATGTAAAGAAAATTAAAATCCTCACCAGTGGACCAGTAAACAACATTCTTAACAACAGAGGAAAGATTGAAGTTGTCAAGGACTTAATTCTTCGTGGATCAACTATCAACACTCACAGAAGCAACAGTCAAAAAATTAAGTGGAGTATTGCATTAGGCAAATCTGCTGCACAAGACCTTTTTAAAGTGTTGAAGAGCAAAGATGTCAGTTTGAAGACTAAGGTGCACTGGACCCAAGCCATGGTATTTTCAATAACCTCATATACAAGCAAAAACTGGACAGTGAATAAGGAAGACTATAGAGAACTGATGCTTTTGAATTATGGGGTTGGAGGAGAATATTGTAAGTACCACGGACTACCAAAAGAACAAAGAGATCTGTGTTGGAAGAAGTGCAACCGGAGAGGCTCCTTGGAGGTCAGGATGGCCAAACTTTGTCTCTCATATTTCGGCCATATTGTCAGGAAGGACCAGTCATTGGAGAAGGAGATCATGTTTGGTAGGGTGGAGGGTCAGAGAAAAAGAGAAAGACCCCCAGCGAGATGGATTGGCAAAGTGGGAGTATCAATGGTCTCAAGCATGGCAACAATAGTGAGGTTGGCCAAGCACTGGGCAGTGTTTCGTTCTGTTGTACATAGGGTCATTATGAGTCAGTTCTGACTTGACAGCACCTAACAACAACAACAAGCTTCAGTAAAGAAACACACTCACAGCACACCCAATCTTAAGTGGAGTGGCAGCAGAAGTCATTTGTGTAGGTTTGGTTTTCACCCCCTCTAGCACCTACCACAAATCGGGCTGCAAACCTCAAGGTCAGCAGTTCAAAACTACCTGCTGTTCCAAGGAAGAAAGATGAGGCTTTCTGCTCCCTAAAATTATGAGTCGGGTCACTATGAGTCGGAACCGACACCACGGCACATAACCAAAGCACCTACCTGGTTGATGCTGGGGCGTCCCTGCTTCTTTTTGGAGGTAGTGTCCAGACCCCAAAGAGAAGAAAACCTGCTCCTTCGCTTGCTTGCAGATCTGGACATGGCCTGAGTACGTCTTCTCACTCCAGTTTCACCTGTGCGTGCAGCCACCTAATAATGGCAAAAAACGAGTGTCAATAGGAAAATGTGCCAAGACACCTACCTGTTCCTCAACCCTCACTAAATCCCACTCTCCTAAGCATCCTCCTCCATCACCCCAGCCAACACTGGCCTCACAACCCAAAGAATTCATTCCAGGACTCATCTACTTTGGAACTTTGAGGGTAAATCACTCTAAAAAAAATGTACCATGTATTAAAAAGTTTATTTGAAACCATTGGCAATGATATATAAAATTGTAATGAAATGCATATATTGTTTCCAAGAACTAGATATCCTTTCTGTCACTAGGTGGAAGTCCAACATCAACTAAAACTATCCTTAATTTGCTGAGATTCTCCCATCAAATGCCGCAGAGTATTTTCAGCATTCTGATGAAGAATGGTATAATGGTACCCAAACGTAAGCAAAAAAAAAAAAAGAGCAAATTTTTGATCCTGTGCCTCCATATTAAGTCTGAAGTTACCAACTTCTTCTATTTAGCTTTCTTAGAATTACATATAATCCCTTTCCTTATTGGGACATTTGTTTCTTGTCCCCCAATATCTGTTCTCTCTTCTTCCTCCACCAGAGAAATTCCATATATAGGTGTGCACCCACACATACAAAAAGCCACTGTTGATTCCAACCCATGACAACCCACATGATGCACAGTACAACTGTGCTCCATAGGATTATTATTGGTTATGATCTTTCAGAAGCAGATCACCAGGCCCTTCTCCTAAGGAATCTTTGGGTGTATTTTAACCACCAACCTATCAGTTAGGAGTTGACTTTAGTAGTTTAGCTGTTGGCACCACCCACGGGAGCCACCCAAAGATGGAAGAACAAAGGGCTACACAAAGTTGACTTCATTTGCCTTGCAGGAGAGCTTTGTGGCTAAATTCTGATCAATGGGATGTAAGTGGAAGGGATTTACAACGTCTAGGACTGTCCATTAGAGAAAGTGTTCCTCTTTTCTGATGGCTGGAAGGTCCACATGACAGCAGTCTACAATATTAGGAAAGAAGACTTTAAAAGGACAGAACAATAAGACAGAAGGGCATTGGGTCCCTGAAAATGGAAAAGACACCTCAGAATCCTGCGTATCCTGTGTTTGCTGGTGGTGGAGGTGGTTGAGTGCTATCGAGTCAGTTCTGACTCTTAGTGAGCCTGTATAGGGTTTCCAAAGAGAGGATGGTGGGTTTGAACCGCCAGCCTTACAGTTAGCAGTCCAGTGCTCATCCTACAGCACCAGAGGTAGTTCCAAGATAGAACTCTCATCTTCTATGCTAGATACCCAGATTCAATTCCCAGCCAATGAATCACATGCACAGCTATCACCTTCTTGTCAGTGGGGCTTGTGTGTTGCTAGGCTGCTGAACAGTTTCAGTGGTGCTTCCAGATTAAGCTAGATTAGGAAAAAAGGCCTGAAAATATATTTCCAAAAGTCAGCTTCCACAAAGAAACACAACAAACTTCCACAAAGAAAATGCTCTAGATCCTACCCTACTTTGGTTGAATAGCGACTACGTCTTAAAAGCTTGTGAACAGCCATCTAAGGTGCAACTATTGGTCTATCCCTGTCTGGAGCAAAGAAGATGGAAGAAATCCAAAGACACATGGAAGATACACTTTAAAACTTAGTCCAAAGGGCAAATGGACCACATGAATCTGATCTTCCAAGACTCTGAGATAAAATAACTAGATAAGATAGATGGTCCCCCAACTACCACAACTGACCACTCAGAAAGGGATCACAATAGAAGGACCTGAATAAAGTGGAGAAAAAATTTGGAATGAAACTCAAAATAATGGAAAAAAAAAAAAGACCAGGCTCAAAAGAGATTGGTGGAGGAAAAAAAAAGAGGGAGAGAGATTGGTAGAATCCCCAAAAGTGTATGGCCCTTAGTCACCTTTGAGGCCTGAAAATGAACTCATCCCTGTGGCTCCCCTTTCATCCAAACAAATAGAACTGTCTATGAGATGAACAATAACATCAGGAAAGTATGCACTCCATTTAAGATTCAAAGGGCAGAGACAAAGTTCAGACGGCAGGAAGCAGTATGATAGAAGATGAATGGAAAGAAGGAGGAATGGAAATGTGAAACAGAGAAGTGATGTTACATTGTGGACATCGCAATCAATGCCATGAAATAAAATGTGTATGAATTTGAAAGGAAAACTGATTTCCTCTATAAGCTTTCACCTGCACCACATTAAAAAGGTTTTTTTGATTTTTTTTTAAGAGAATCAGTCATTGAAAACCATATGGATCTCAATGGTCCAATCATCAACCAATCATGGGGCTGGCAAAGACCAGGCAGTGTCTCATTCCATTGTACTTGGGGTTGTCATATATCCAGAGCTGACTTAACCGAAGTGAACAGTAGCAATCACCCAGAGAAAACTATCTGATGGGAATATCCCAAATTTGAATCTCCCACTGTAATAACTGATGAAGTGGATGCTGACTCTCCATGAAGTCCCCTCCCCAAAGATAAAGGCTTGAACTTTATTCTACAGCTTGTGAGCAAAGTCCCAGGAGCTGAATGGTAACTTCTGCCAAGAGGCTTCAACAGACCACCCACGGGCTCTCCTTTCAAACCAGGGAGTGGCAGGAGATGTCGCAAGTCTGGCTTGAACTGAAATTCCCCCACCCATACTTTGTTGCTTCAGGTAAATGTCTGGGAATTACTTGTCATGGATTCCCACCCAGGTAACTCCCACCATGATAGATGCCAAATGGCAGGCAGTCTAGATGATGAAACACTACTGAGTAACAGAAGGGGCCCTCAGCAGCCAGCACTCTGCTTAGAAGGCATTCCTAGCTGGGGTTTTCAATATTGACAGTGTAAATACATGGGGCACCATGAGCAGGTTGGCAAGGACCCCTACGTAACATTAAAAACGGGAATTAAAACAGTGTCTTTGCAAGCATAGGGCTGGGGAAGGGAGTAGAGATTTGGGATCCCATACGAAAAAAGTTAGATGAGCAACCAAAGAGGCTTTGGATTTTCTCAGCTTAACACCTAAGAAAATCCTGATCAGGGCAAATAATAATGTGGCACACCAGACACTGGTGGGAATTTTTATAAGCAAAAGCTCTTTAATCTACTATTATACTCAAAGTATTATAGGGATAGAAAAGGCAAAACAAAAGGCAATACTAAAGATGTAGCCATGCTCTCTTATTTTCACCACTTTCTAAGTTAAAGGACAATAAAGATTATAAAAGGAATAAATTATAACGTGCTGAAACATACACACATCCTTCAATGACGGTGTCAAGAACAGTTCAGCCTACCATCATAAACTGAGATTGAGAACACTGACTAAATAATGTTGAATATCAAAATCTTAGAGGGGGGGAAGCCCATTTGGTCTCATATTTTATATATGTCTTGATAAATAAATAAGTAGATGGCTAAACAGAGACATATATACATCCAAGTTGTGGACTGACGTTATCTGACCCCATGAATAATGGAATGCAATGCTGCCCAGTCCTGCACCATGCCCTAACGGGTTGCAGATATGACCAATGTGATCTATAGGGTCTTAACTGGTAGATTTTCAGAGGATCGCCAGACTTTTCATCCTCGTTCATCTAAGTCTGGAAGCTCTGCTGGAACCTGCTCAGTACCTTAGCAACATACAAGCCCCCACCAGCAGGCAGGCAGTAACTGTTGTAAGGTGTATTCTTAGGGAATTGACCTCTGGGCTCCTTCATGAAATTTGTAGCATTCAGTCACTCTGTTATTTGTGAAGTTTCTGTGGAGGAGTTGGTGAGCTTGATATGGTGTGGTGCATTAACCCACAGTGCCACACCAGGACCAGGTGGAAACACCAGGAGTCCTGGTGTTCAACCACATATTCCCTGAGAAAAATAAACAAACCCAAACCCACTGCCATGGAGTTGATGCCAACTCATAACAACACTATGTTGTTAAGAGCCATCGAGTCGATTCCGACTCATAGCGACCCTGTATAGGGTTTCCAAGGTGCAGCTGGTGAGTTTGAACAATCGACCTTGTGGTTCAGTGCTTATCCTACAGCATCACACCAGGACTAAAACTGCCCCACACAGTTTCCAAGGCTGTAATCTTTAACAGAAGCAGAGTGCTACATCATTCTCCCATGGAATGGGTTTGAACCACAGACCTTTCAATTAATAGCCTAATGCTTAGTCCACAGTGCCAGCACATACAGTCAGCTTTATATACACATTTGTGTCTATATGTTCAAGGAGGGCTCCAAAAAATTCATGGAAAACTCCATTATCTTTTAATTCTATATCTCCATTAACTTTTTGAAGGCCCCTGTATTAGCCTGTTTACACATTAACATCTGTATTTATTTTGTGTATCTAATTGCTTACTTGTTTACTGTCCATCTTTTGCACAGGAATAAATAAGTTCCTAGAGGTAGGAATTCTGTGTTGCTAACCACTGTAACCATAACCACTAGGTTATAGCCGACATATGCTAAGTATATACTCACACATGTTTATTGACTGACTGAATGAATAAATAAGCAAACACCAAAAAGCAAAAGCAGAGATTCTCCATAACATGGTTTCAACCATTAAACAGTAACTATACATTACAATCATTAAAAAAAAAAAAAGTTATCTGAAAGAGAAATTCAAGGAACCACAACTATTTTGTTATCAGCTGACCAAAGAACTTAAGTCTATTTCACAAATGGGCAATTTATTCAAATTCTGATCTTAACTATTCTAAACTGTTTAGGGCTTGCTAAACTGTGAAAGAAACCATGACTCCAAGACAATAATAACTGTAAATGAGTAAAAGGATTTAGAAGAAAGACTGGCAGGCGAACAAACTGGACATGAGTCCTAGAGTTTCTCAATGATCATTTTTGCCCAGACAATGGCTCCCTTTGTGGCAGGAACCTGACTACTCTATCATTCTGCTCATCTGTGCAAACAAGAACAATGATAACCTTCTTTCAAAGAGGACAGCGGGAACTCTTCAGTTAATTACCACAAATCACTCAGCATTATGGGAACTCTCCTAGTGAATGGTACTTAAATTGTAGCTCAAATCTCCTCCCCTAACCCTGCTACCCTCACACCTCCACCCCACCCTGCCCCCACTTAAAGGAGAAAACAAATTCTGGACAAAGGCTAAATTGAGGAAATGTTTCAACCCCATGGGAAAAAGTTGTCCCAGGGTCAAATGACAAGGAGAGGGGGAAAAAAATAAGCACTCAATAAATCAGACTGTAAAATCCCCTGCCCAGGATCCTCCAAGGCAGCTGAAGCAGCAAACGGAACTGACGCCCAAAAGACTATCCCAATTTGTTCTGTCTGAAGTGAAACTCCACACAGAAACACTCACTACAACTTTGCAAGGACAAACAAATGTTCAACTTTGCATTGTTATGCAGCTAGCAAAAAGAGGACAAGGGAACAGAGAGCTGAACATTTGAAATTAAATACTTAAAAAAAAAAAAAAAAAACACTCACAGGAAAAAAAAACAAAAAACCAGCAACTAAGAGTTACTAACTTTCCCATCCTTATCTTAATCTGGTTAGATAGTTCCCCTGATATTTTAAATTCTTTTATTAATTTTCTTCTGATAAGATCCTTAAGAAGAAAAAAAAAAAGATCCTTAAGAAACTTAATAGTTCATGCTTTTGTGTCTTTATACAAATTGTTTTTGTTGGTGTTAAGTGCTATCAAGATGGTTCCTATTTATAGCTACTCTGCATAGGGTTTCCAAGAAGAAGCTGGTGGGTTTGAACTTCCAGTCTTGTGGTTAACAAGTCCAGTGCTTTTCCTAATTAGCAAAAACAAATTTTGTTTTTTGTTTTTGTTAGGTGCTGTTGAGTCGATGTGGATTCATAGAGACATTATGCACTACAGAACAAAACCCTGCCTGGTCCTAGGACAACAATCGTTGTCACACATGAGCCCACTGGTGCTGCTACTATATCAATCCATCTCATTGGAGGACTTCCTCTTTCTTCTTCACTGACCCTTCACACTTTACCAAGCATGATGTCCTTCTCCAGGGACTGGTCCCTTCTACTAATATGTCTAAAGTATGAGAGCAGTCTGGACATCCTAACTTTCTAAGGTGGATTCTAGCTGTACTTCTGCCAACACAGATTGTTTGATCTTTTGGAGGTCCATGTCAAATAGTATGTTATTAATAGGAGATTTGACCTAACCAAGTATAATGTAATTTTATTTATAAAAGACAGGATTTGTAAATTGACTTTTAATTGACATATACTAATGGCGCTGGAGTCCTACTATGGCGCTGTGGGCTAATGTATCAGACTGCAAAGTCATTTGACCTGTGAGGTCAGTAGTTCAAGTTCATTAGCTGCTCCTTGGAAACCCTATACAGGGCCATTATGGGTCAGAATTGACTCATACTTAACAACAACAACAATGTCGCCAGAGAAGGATATGTTTGGTAAGGTCAGAGAAAAAGAGGAAGACCTCAGCGAGATGGATTGGCAAAGTGTCAGCATCAGTGGGTTCAAGTATGACAACAATTGTGAGGTTGGCCCAGGACTGGGCAGTGTTTCATTCTGTTGTGTATTGGGTCAGTACTGACTGGATGGCAACTAACAACAATAGTTTGGTAATTGTTTTCTTAAAATGGCAGATTTCCTGGCCTGGCCTTTTTTCATTTTTTTAAAGATCCAATTGACAATGGCAACAGGAAAGGTTGGATGGGAACCTTAGAGGAGTTTAAGATAGTGACAGTGGAATACTGTAGAAAAGAATAGCAAGAATAGAAACACAACCAGATGAATGTAACCAATGTTATTGATATATACATTGTAATATATATATATTTTTGCAACATTGTTGAAAACATGTATCTCTGACTACATATACATACACCAAAGTAAACACTAAAGTTGGTTAGGGTTAATAGAAAATCACATGATATTGAGGTAGAGTAAATTAGAAGGAAAAGAGATATACTGGTTTCTAACTCCCCCCTTCTCAGAGAGGTTAGCTCTAATAGTTTTGAAGAAAATAATTAAAGTATGAACATTTTAGGTTTAAAGCAAAATTATTTTTTCCAAACTCTATCAAGCCACAGTAAAAGAAGGAAGGTATTTGGATGTGTAGGATTTATTATTACATTGGTATCACAAAACTTTCTTAATAGAAATGCTCCCTTAATTTATAGCATTGTAACAATGGGGAAAAATAAGAGTTTTTATCCCAAACTTCTGCAGCATTGGCAAACTAAGATTTAGGTAGGTAAATAAAAATGGTGCCTAGAGTCTGAAAGAAACAAATCTAGAACCACAAATTGAAAATTGCTTGCAAGATGTATTCACTCCACCACTTTACTGAACCACTCTCCCCCCCCCAAAAAAAACAACAGAACTTAATAGCTATATGGAGAGGTGGTAGCCAGGGAGACCAAGAGCTGAGCTGTAATTAGCAGAACAAATCAGGATGCCAGTTTTAATAACTCCAGAAATTGGTTTAAGACTTCTTTAAAAATGTAAATCTACCCCTAATTATCTGAATGATGACGCTAATCTATTTATAAAGAATACAAACGCCTCTGACTGAATTACAGCCCTGAATTCAATTGAAGGGTACAGCTGAAACAGCAAGACAAGAGTAGCACTGCTAAGGTTTTCCAAAGCCATTTCTGGAACCTGAGACTTAACATTTAATTCCACAGCAAATGTGCTAAGGTGCAGTACATTTTAGGTGGGTGTTGACTTGGGTAAGCTACTCAGATAGCAATTTTTAAGAAGAAAGAAGTTTAAAGTATATAAAGCTGCTTGCAAATGAACAAGTACATGAAATTACAGATTGCAAATACACAATACAACTGTACAATCTGCTGCTGTGGAGGTCAGATGGAAATTCCCTTCCCCGAGCCAAAATACGCTTGGCTGGTGAATCGTGGAAGCTTGGTGCGGTGCTGCATGGTAAAGCAATGAACCACAAGGTCTGTTTGAACTGCAAAGTCGGCAGTTCAAACCCATCAGCCGCTCCTCAGAAAAATGCTATACTGGGTCACTATGAGTCAAAACAGACTCGATGACACTTACCAACAACAATACATCAAGAAGGAGCCTTGGTAGGGTAGCAGAGTAGGGAGTTATGCATTGGACTACTAACCACAAAGTTAGCAGTTCAAATCCATCATGGGAGAAACCCCAGGAGAACGATGAGGATTCCGGCTTCCATAAAGATTTAAGCTTCAGGACACCTATAGAAGGTCACTGAGTTGAAACCAACTTGATGGCATGCAGCAGCAATATATCAGATTTTTATGGTCATTTTATATATTAAGTATTTATCGTCATAAGAGTCCCTGGTTGGTGCAAACTGTTAATGCACTCAGCTGCTAATCAAAGGATTATAGAGGTGCCTTCGAAGAAAGTTCTAACTTTCAAAATCCCTGTCACTGAAAACGCTACGAAGCACATGTAGGGCTGCCACAAATCCGAGTGGACACAAGAGAAACATTTTAAAAACCTGATGCTCATTAAGATAATGATAAAAAGTGAAAATGGAACAAGCTGAAGTGATTTGTGTTCTATATATGGTGTGTGTTATGTAAAACAAAAGATTGTTGTTGTTGTTGTTGTTAAGTCTTATTGAGTTGGTTCTGACTCAAAGCAATTCTATATAGGGTTTCTGAGAAACAACTGGTGGGTTTGAACCACCAACCTTGTGGTAAGCAGTTCAGTATTTCTCCTACAGCGCCACACCAGGAGTCCAACACAAAGACGGTGTGGTGTAAGTGACATCGGGTCAGTTCTGACTTATAGCAACACTGTGTAGGGTTTCCCAGGAACTACCGGTAGGTTTGAACTACCAAACTTGTGGTTAGCAGCCTAGTGCTGATCCTACAGTGCCACACCAGGACCCTAAAAAGATAGAGATCAATAAAAAACACATTTTTGTATGAGCTCAAGAGTTCTCAACTCACCATTTTCATACAATTAATAAAAATATATATATATATATTTGGGTTCAAAGCAGGACACTGTCTAGAGATAACAAAGAGTTACCAATAAGGACTAGATGCAATCATCACTTAAGACTATCTTTCACATTTCCCTGGCCCAGTCATTTAGGCTCCGTCAAGAAAGGCTTAATTAATAAATTTCAGAATAGGTTCAAATGAAGATTTGCATCTACTGAAAAGGATGGATGGGTCAGAAATCCACACGCAGTGGAAAATGAGTGAAACACTTGGAGAGTTCCTGTCAAGATACATAGTTTTCAAAAGTATATCACTGTTTCTACTCACCAGGGCATGAAAAGATGACACAGAGAAGATTCCAAGGCGGCCCATTGCCACTTTCGTCGGTCGACTTGCAAAAGCAAGTAGCCTCTTGGGATTTGGCAGTTCTCCACCTTGGAGGCTCGCTAAATAACAGCGGTACCGAAACAAGTCCATCTGGAACTGTTCAAGATTTTGCTCCCAAACAAAGATCTATAGTGGTAAGAAGGGAGGGGGGCGGTAGAGGGGAAGAGAAGAGGTGAGAAAATGGAAAAACGTATGTTAACTTTATGTGGAACAAACCTTACACATGAATATATTGTAAAGTTATTAATTGCAGTACAAAAGGAATCAACAACAGGTACCCTAAGTTTCACAGGCACAGAGCACATGGATATTACTGCTTTCATAGCTTTTTTTCCCCTCTGCAAAGACGTGTACTCATAACTTCTGCATGATCAATAGAAACTATGTTAATAGTTGCTCAGTGCCTTCTTATTATAGATTTTATGTCTGGAGGCATTATAGGTCCATCAGCTCCAAGCTCTGGTCCACAAACCCAAGGCAGAAGAAGTTAAACATGTCAGAAATGTAGAGACTAAGATTGGAGAACTATAGAAGCAGCTTTTCACAGGTGGACCAAGAAAGAAAGCAAAATGAGGCTACCTGAGGTACAGAGGCAAACAGACTTTTGGGAACGGGTGGGTGGTACATGGGTCAAGATGGACAGCAAAAAATGCTAGATGGTGGGAAACCACACTTTAAAAAACATAGTTCCCATCAAAAGACACATCTAAGCCATGTCCTCATTTTTGAAAAGTAGGAGAAGAATGCCTACTTCCTAATGCTGATGTGATCAGTCTAACTAAGACAATGTAAAGATCAGGCAAGAAGCAAGGTCTCAGGAAGTTGACAATGACACAGATCATGATTAACAGTTAATAGCTACACCTTAGTACTTGGACTTAAAATACAATGCCAGGTACACCAAAGTGCATCGCAGCACTATTCACAATAGGTAAAGGTGAAAACAATCAAAGTGTCCATCAACAGATGAATGGGAAAACAAAATATGGCGCATACATACAACTGGATATTCTTTAACTGTAAAAAAAGAATGAAACTCTAATAAATGCTACAATACGAATGAACTTTCAAAACACTGTGATGAGTGAAATAAACCAGACACAAAAGAAAACACAGCTCTCACATATATAAAATATTTAGAATAGGTATATCAATAGGTAAAAAGTAGACAAGTGGTTACTATGTTCGGGGCTAAAGAGAGGGAAAGCATAGGAAGCTAAATTTTAATGAGAGCAAGGCTTCTGGATGGTGTGATGAAAAGTTTAAGGAATAAATAGTGGTGGTGGTTGTACAACACTGAGAATATAAATAATGTCACAGACTTAAAGATTTAAAACTGGTTAAAACCACAGATTTTATGTTACATACATTTTACTGCAATTAAAACAAAACAGAAAAATATAGGAAACAGAAGGAAAGAAATGTGGGCGAATCCATGCTAGCCCAACACAATCTCTTGTTCAAATTAGTATAGAATCATTTCTTCACTTAACTGCTTCCTAAACATTAGAATAAAGTATCAAAACATTATTAGATGGCTATCATTGATATAAAAACAAATGAATAGTGGGCAAAAATGTCCTGTTTATTATGCAAATTCTTTCCTTTATTGCAGGAAATGGTATCCAGCCATTATATAAACATTTTTAAACTGTGTTCTGCCTCTGAGAGAAACCACTCTCAAAATTTAATTAGGAGTCAGATATGAACTGCCACCACAGTTCAGCTCCAAGTCAGGCTGGTAGTGTAGGGAATGAAATGGCAGACTTTCTAAAAAAGTATGCTGCTGAGGGGAGCAGGACAGCTCCTCTATTAAATTTCTGTCTTCCATTCAATATAATATTGTTCCCTTAAGCTCATAACAATCAACTGTGAACAATGGGTGAGGGAAGCTGACAGTCACAATAAAGACTAGCAGTTGGGATGACAGGCTGACAAGGAGCTAACCAGTGGGGGATGTTTTGCAACTCCAAGGCAGCAGAAAAACTTGAGAGACCTGAAAACAGAAGAGCAACTTACCTGATCTAATATAGTTTTCTTCTTTTTCGAATCAGTGACCGAAGACAATTGCATCTCACCCATTTTCTTCATCTTTTCATCCATATCAATCTTTTGCTCCAGTTTTTTTATCTCGGACTTGAGGAGTCGGAGCGTGTCTTCTTTGTGGTGGTGTCGGGCGACGGCAGCTGCACAGGCCGAGTGGATTGCAGTGATCCAGTTCTCCAGCTCCGTCTGGCTGGTGGTCTGCAGGGGGGAGGCAGGGGAAGGAGAAACAGCCACCTCTTAGGAAGGTAACACAGACCACCAATGGATTTCCAGTTAGGATGTCCCTGGGTTGGAAAGTAGTAAGTAGTTCATGACAGCCAGAAACAATAGTCATCTGGGAGCATGCAGGCCATCTTACATTTGCTAAGAATGACAAGTTCCACAGAGACTTGATTGTTGGTGAGGTGGTTAATATGTAGTATGTTGCTATTAATAATTTTGTTTGAACTCAGTCAATTAGGGAGCACTGGGCTTTAAGACCAGAGGCAGCCAATCTGAAGAAATGGTTTGGTCAACAAGTACAATACTAAAGTAGATACTGACATTTTTCATGTGCAAAAATACATTGTTGTTGTTTTTCCTTTGAATGTGTCTTGTCAGTTGTTGTTTGTTTTTTTAATTCAACTGAATGATAGCTTTTAAAAAAGACTCTACTAATGGGACCCTTCCAGCACACCACTCTATGCTGGTTGGCAACACATGGGATTGGAGGCAGGGGAGATTCAAATGACATTCTCAAAGAGGTAGCAAAAGGAAGTGAGGATGTCTCCCATACAGACCACCTGTCACATCAATCATCTGTGGGTGACCCAGGCCCAAAGATGCTTTAACCAAGACACTCCCCAACCATCTCTCCCTCAATGACAATCCTCCATTCCCCATACCCTAAAACTCACAGAGTAGGGGAAAAAGCCTAAAGGCTCAGTATAATGACTGAACAAAGGACTGGCGACTGGTAAAACTTCCAAGAGTATGAACCTTAGACACCCTTCAGGCCTGGAACTGAACTCACCCCATGGCTCAACTTCTAGCTGCACGACACACAGATTTATAAGGTGAACTTATAAATCATCAGGGAGGTAACACACTCCCTAGAACAATCAACCATAGAGATCAAAATGGCAACATTTGCCCAGGGAGAAAGTTCATAAGACAGGAAGGAGAAGGAAAGGAAGAACAGAAAAGTTGAACACAGGGAGGAAGTGGGAAAAGTGCTATTCAATTGTGGGAATTGCAGTCCATGTCTTGAATCCAACTGTGAATACACTGTTGAATGGAAAACCAATTTGCAATGTAAAGTTTTACTCAAATCACAATAACACTTCAAAACAATAAGAATGTCAAAAAGAGGCTAAACTTTGTAATGGCAAGCTCTGCTAAATACAAGGGAGCTTCATTAAGTTCATGGAAAAGTTCCAGTATCTTTTGATCCCATTCTTTCACAAACTTTTGGAAGTCCCCACATATAAATTTTCAAATGAAAACATTTAGTTCCACAGATGGAGAAACTAAAGCCCAGAAAAAAGGATGATAACACACAGTTATTTTCTAAAAATCTTGATCTCCACTAATGGATTTCTTTTCTTTCCATTTTATTTTAAAATATGCCATATTGCTCCTAATATCTGAGTTCTCAACAATGCCTACAAGCCTAGCTTCAGGGCCACTCATGTGGTCTGATTAATCATTTGAAATATTTCCACTTCATAAAATGTTTGAGTTTTATGAACAAGGGCGGTTAGAACTTTTCTGTCCACTTCAAAGTGAAAAGTGGTCAAGTCACATGGCTTTGGCCAATGAAGCATGAGTGAAGTGACATGTATGTGATTAATAAAAGTATGCCTCACCCCATTCTTATCTCTTTGCTGGCAGTCATAGAAATGGAATGGAAAAGGTGAACACAGGGAGGAAGTGGGATTGCAGTCCATGTCATGAATCAAACTGTGAATAAATTGCTGGGGGAAAAAAGCACGAGTCACGCTGGAACTCTGTCAGCCTAGTCCCTAAGTAACCAGGACAAGTATAGTTTGACAGCCAACCTCTGTCAGATGCAACAGGAAAGAGACGACATGTTGAGACACAGCAATCTTGGTGTGGTGCAGATGGTTAATGCCCTTGGTTGTTAATTGAAAGGTTTCTGTCATTGAGATGCACCTAGGAAGAAAGGTCTGGCATTCCACTTCTAAAAGATCACAGCCACTTAAAACCCTGTGGAGCACAGTTCTACTCATGATAAACTGAATCAGTTCAGTTGTTTGTTTTCTTACTGCAGCATAATCAACTTATCCTGACTGATATGCTAGCAATGTAAGAAATTCATTGCAAAAAAGGGTAGTGTTTTCACAATTTGATGAACTTTACCTATATGTATGGATGTAGTAACTCAAAAAAGGGAACAAATCTTTACAGCAAGGATCATTTCTGTTGGGACTGGGCTGGCGAACGAAAATAGGGATAAGACTCTTGTGGTACAATAGTGAATAATTGCCATCAGGACTGACTGTGAAGTTAGGAAATGTAGAGGTAGATGTTTTTTGAGAAAAGGAGGGGAGTGATTGATTTTGCAGCCCAGGGGCAGAGGTCCCTGGGATCATCAAGTGAGAAGAACAGAGAGTGTGACACTACCTGAAACCAGGGATGGACACAGAGAAGATGACATAGACAGATGGAGTGGTTGGGGACATAGAACTCAAAGAGGGAGAGGGGCTGTGCACTGATGACCAGGGGGTCGGGCCTGTGAGGTGTATCCTTTGGTTATTTGATGATGCATGGAGGGGATTGTAATCATTGCAATGAAACGAAATACGGTACGATGGATGTAAAACTGATACTCTCCAATGTAAAGAAAAACTTTAAAAAAAAAAAAAAAAAGGGTAGTGTTTTGAAATAAAAATTTTAATGCAATGAATTTTTAACCCAGAAATCCTATAGGCTTCTTACAATACCAGCCTTTTGCTTTCCTCATTTAATGAAAAGGGAGCTTCCCCCTTTTTCCCTATCCCCCTATGGACTGCAAAGTCAGTTTGAATTGCAAAGTCAACAGTTCAAGCTCACCAGCTGCTCCTCAGAAACCCTATATAGGGTCACTATGGGTTGGAACTGATTTGACGGCGCTAACAACAACATGAAGATTCCAGCCAAGTTTAGCCAAGGGTAAAACTCCATTCAAACATTAGAGTTGATGCCTACCTCCCATAGAGGAAGTAGAAATGAAGGAAGCTGGCATCAGTTTACCAGTTCATGAAGTTAAACCTCCTTGGAAAAGTATGTGTTTAACTCTAGCAAAGCAGCTATCCTGAAATGTTTTAAGCATTTCATAGAAAGGAAGAGAAGGTGGGGGGAGGGAAAAAGAATCTACCATACAAATCCGTGAAATCTAGAGAAACATACGTAGAAATGTGTGATCCCAGCTTTATGAAAAGTTAGCCACAAACCCTTCTAACCATTAAGTATGGCTTGGCTCTCCAAATTCCTTTAATACCTGTCTGTGTTCTGATGGCAATTCCATTAGGGAGAATTTTCGCTCCCGCTGTCCTGTTTAAATAAAACAGCAGTCTCAGCCATTCTCCATCATTAGAACAAATCAATCTCTAAGAAGCACAATTCACAAAATGAGCTTTTCAACCAAGTTTGTCCTTTTCAGTGGCATCCACTGAGCCATGTATGGATGAGAGGGCGGGCACAGTCGGCCGGCTGCTTGTTAAACAGCTACATAAATAGAGAAAACCGGAGAAACATTTTATGACAGTTTGCAGTAACAGTTGAAAGCTGATCACTAATTTCATGCAAAGTTTCCCAGGGTGGTCTCTCCAAGATTTCTATTCTGGTGCACTAGAAAAAAACTGCTCTAAGACACTAACCTTGCATCACCTTCTTAAACCAGGAACATTCAATCAGGTATGTTGCTGGGTATGCTCCAGACTGCAAAGCCGTTTGAACTGCAAGGTCAGAGGTTCAAGCTCACCAGCTACTCCTTGGAAACCCTATACAGGGTCACTATGGGTCGGAACCGACTCGACGACACTTAACAACAAACAGGACCTTTTATCAGAATCTAACCGTCACCAAAACAGGAAGCCGAGCACCCAATGACACTCATCACTTCCTTACCGTACATCACCTTCCTCAACATACAGCAGCAGACAGCTAAAAAGGGTGGATTCTCTGATTCTTTCTTCACAATGTAGGGGTGCTATAAAATATAAAGAGGCCTCAAAACCTTCATGGAAAAACAGAATGAAGAGATAATGACATTTTTTCCAAGAACTTTTTGAAGCCCCCTCATACTGTCTGGTATTCAGTGAGGGGAATAAGCAAACTTCTTGCCAACAGAGGAATATAATCAGAAAGAAATGCATTTTGCATAAAAGCCCTTTTGAGTGCATATTTAAGATGAAACTCAAGGTTTCATTATGTATTTAAATAGATCTAGCTTCAATTATCCCGGCTGAATGGAGGATACTCAGTGATTTCAGATAATCAATGGTTTATGTGAGTGGCAGGAAAAGAGAAATTCATTTTAAACAAAAGACACACTAGAGGATACATGCCAGATCTAGGAAACCAAAAGTTTGGATAATTTGAGTTTTATGTAAGCACAAGAATAATTGTAAAATAGGTCCAACTTTTTTTTCCACATTTTCAAGGAACAGGAAAAAAGTGATCTGTTTTTCAGAGGCTAGATGGGAATGAAACGAATTCTTGAAAGTCTCATTTCCTCACTGGTTCTTCATTTATCATATTTTTTATTTTATTTGTACCATCCTGAATTACTGCTGTTGTTAAGTGCCGTCAAGTTATTTCCGACTCACAGTGACCCATGCTATCCGAGGAATGGCTGGTAGGTTTGAACCGCCAGGCCTATGGTTAGCAATCCAGTGCTTATCCTACAGTACTACACCAGGACTCCATCAGCCTGAAAGAGGATATTATTTTTGGTATCAATAAAGAGAACTGAATAGGAGGTTTCCTGTATTCATGAGAAGGTTCATCAAACTACATCCCCTCCTGCCTCCCCCATCACTGACTCACCCACCCAAGGTTAGTTTTCTAAAGAAAGAAGGGAGGATCCTGACAACAAGATGCCACAGAAGGCAGAGCTAGGTACAGTGCCCCAAACTGGAGACTACATATGAGCCTGTCCAATGAGCAACTGGCATAGTTGAGTGGGCTCAGAGAGAAAAACAAAACAAATACTGTCACACAAAGTCCTTCATCAAAGACCTGCTGATGCTATATAGAAAACTGACCCTTTGCCCAGTCCAATAGCCAAGTGGTTTTTGGTTCTCTTGCACTTCAATTTGATCAGAGAGTCAAGACTAATCAGACATTTGATGGAAGCCTCCAGCATAGAACACAAGGAACAAAGTAAACAGGAAAAGACAAAGAACCAAGGGAAAAAAGAGAAAAAATATACGTAGCAAAGAAAACTTACATAAAACCTATAAATC